>NC_143224.1:0-303030 GCF_030267445.1 Bombyx mandarina | reverse complement strand
GGCGTGGCCGCGGGCTCGGACCTGGCGCAGGTGATGTCGGCGGCGAGCTCGCTGGAGTCGCTGCTGGAGCAGGCGCTGCAGTACGCGGACGGAGCGGCCGCCGGAGCACCGGCCGACGCGGAGGCGGGCCGCGCCCTCTTGCAGCTCGCACATTCCGCACCCGATCTTGCCAAGGACACCTTCTCAGATGCCTTCGCCTCCAGCGTCAAAGATCTGCTTATGGTAAGTTCACACTCAACCACTCTACCATGCTGTGGGCTTAACTAGAACATAATATATGAGTAAGTATAAAGGATGGGATGGTTTCTGGACATCTTTCATGAACACTGATATCCAGGCGAGACTATGAGACAATTTGTTAGCTGATCTATTTGTGTTGCTAATGGCAAGTACTTACACAGGGACTATACGAGTGCCTATGATTATTCATCCAAAACTTGTGCTGAAATATAGTTTTGTCAATTCTGCTGTCGCTCATCAACAGTACTAATGTCAGCCAGTTCTTGAACATTACCTTTATATAGTGCTGGGTTTGATTTACCATTTGCTTTTAAGCATAAGATATCATTAAACTCACAATGATGCATACAGACTGCATCATAACAGTGAACTTTCAAATAGTATCAAGATATAAAATGTCACCATAGATTTCTTACCAACAAAAACTACGTTTTCAGTAACTCTTAGCATAACGCTGTGTATATTTAGAATCGAAATATATTTGAATGCGTGGTTGGCCAATAATGAATCACCTTAAAGCTGGATGTTGTGCACTTTCCTGGGCATAGCATATGCAAATATTTCCCATTCATCATTATTATTGCCTTCCATAGTGACAATAATTATTAAGAGTCCCTTTTCCAAAGAATTACATTTATTACACTTGAAGTGTACAGCGATAACAACAGAGATCTCCGGTCCGTTCGACTGCTCGGACCGGATAGTCTTGCGAGGCTATATCAGCGTAACCATAACTAGTAGGTGAGCTCACGGGGCTCAAACCTGACGACGTTGCTAACGCGAACCCTACCAAGAGCCGTGCTTCGCAGAATCTACCACCGGATCGGAAACGTGACCCACTGAGAAGATCCGACGAGAAACTCAGTGAGCCGGAGAACGATGACCGGTGCCTAAGGTACCTCAAAGCACCGTTAGTGGATTGGCAGGAATGCTGTGCGACAATATTCAGTCGTCGTATCTATAATAGAAAGTAGGAATAGATTAGTCATGAATTCTCTTGAATACCGTCGCAGTTGACATATTATGTAACATTTAGGCAACAGTTAACTTTATATTGAAATGGAACCACAAATGACTTGACAATGATTACTCTGATGACGAATCACTAACACAATTTTCGTTTGTTACAGGTGGTGACGTTAGCACAGTTGATCAAGACCCAACTCCAACTTAATGAGAAGCTAACTTTATTGACCTCCCAGTGAATACTACAATATATAAGGGAAGACCTAACGTCTAGCTTCGATTCTGTACCAGGCTGTAAACATCTCATAAATAAATATAACCAATAGGTTGTAAATCTACTGTGTGCTGTTTTATTTATACAGACTTAATAAATAATATGATCAGTCGATCAAGATTCTTTAGGGTGTATTCATTAGAGCTACTGGTATTTGTGAGGGGGGATTAGAGTATTGCTGCTGCTATGAAAAAGAGGGAATATCTAAAAAAAATACCAAACCAAAAAGTAGATAATAGATAAGAGTTCAGTTTAGATTTAATTATGCCTGTCTGCACATACTCAAGTCATCCTCAGGAATAACATCGTGTTATAGAAATCAAACCTTCAAAAATTATAATTTGCGTAATTACTGGTGGTAGGACCTCTTGGGAGTCCGCACGGGTAGGTACCACCACCCCGCCTATTTCCGCCGTGAAGAGTATTGGCGTTTCGGCTCGATAACCGTTGTATCTATACTGAGACCTTAGAACTTATATCTCGAGGTGGGTGGCGCATTTACGTTGTAGATGTCTGGGCTCCAGTAACCACTTAACACCAGGTGGACTGTGAGCTCGTCCATCTAAGCAAAAAAACAAAAAGGCCCAGAGCGAGCGGCGGCTCCTGGGGCCTCTCCCGTTAACGAGCGTCGTTTATGTCGAAATTACAAATTTTACACGGTTGAAACCGCTAAGTGCGCCTGGGATATATAGGGAACAAAAACAAGATATAAAAAAAAAAAATTTTGTTCAAATAGAATATATCTACAATTTCAAATTTTAACAAATACAACAAATCATATCATACGATACTCAACAAAAATTCTTATTGCTATCACTACAACATATCAACAATTTATGATGTCAACAATTATGTACATAAAAGGTCAATAAAAATACAAAAGAGGAGAGGGAATTAGCTTGGGTGATGCTGTTCCAAGACACTTAGAGCTTGTGAATGATTATATTTGTGATGTTTCTCTACAAGTCCCATGTGTTTTTATTCATTTCATCTGAAATCATAACCTCAGTACATATTTACTTATGATGGAAGAGAAATTGGAAAAATTCTGCTGCTAATGGTTGACTTTTACTTTTGAAAGCGAATCTTCAGTATAAGTATACTTGTCTAATGGCATTAATTGTATTTTTAGATATTTTTCTTTCAGAAATTCGTTATTTAGAAAATTTTAAAGCTATTTCCCCCTTCAACAATATACTCATTGCGTGGCGGCCGGCGTCGTGTGAATACGGATGCCATGCATTTCTGCTATTTCATTCTTCAGAGAATCTGTTACTAATCTGTGTTGTTTCACTCTGTTCAACCCTACGAATTCTTTAGCTTCCACACTTATCTGTGAAATAATAATCATATTTTGTAGTGAATTAAAATATAGAGGGGAAAATAAAAATAAGACTCCATTTCTTGTTTCACAGATCGTAGTTAGGTACTTTTTATTGCATAAACGAGTGAATGAGGTGGCAGTCTGATGTCAAGTGATCAACAGAGCCCATAGATATTTTAAAAGCGGTCATCGCCTGCACAATGAGACATCCGGTGCATTCATATCGAGCTATGCGACTGTTCGGGTGTTCTAATCCCGCAGGCAGGTATATACTAATTTTTCTGATGAATTAAGTACTTCACAACCTTTGTAGCGAAAACTGAGATTTAGATCTCAAGTTAGGTGGTGGCATTTACGTTGTTCAAGTATATGAGCTCCGGTGACCACTTGATACCTGCTGCTGGCTGCATGAGGCCGTCCACACATCTCAGCAAAAAATAATAAATTAATGATAAAATAATGAAAAGTTTAAAAAATAACAGAGGGCTTTTATTAAATTCATATATTTAATTTTCTGATTGCCATTGACATTCCATTTGATATTTAACACTTTATTTACCGGCTGAGACGCCACTAAGTAAAGACTAGCTTAGGTGTGCGTGCATTTTCTTATAATCCAACAAGGATATGGAGACATTAGTATAGCTTATCCTACTGGACAAAAATAGTCAATAGCTAAAACGAATAGTCAAATTATATATGGTCACTGCTGACCTGGTTATAGTCACTTTGTTAAAGTGTTAATAATTGATTTAACTTTACTACTTTATTTTAGTAATACAATAGATTACTTTAGTAATATAAATCAGATGGAGGTGTTTTTAAAAAGTACAGGTTTTTCAAATGTAATGTCATTATCATTATTTTATTATAACAGTATTTATGACCAAACTGTATATTATTATGTAATTCCTTAGAAATATACTCAGTGGCAAAGTACAGCACACCTGAATGTTGCGTAATGAACAATTTTGTTTTCTCTTCTGGTCTGGGTGTTTATATTTATTTTTAAAGGTATATAAGTATGTATCTCACTGGTACCCATAACACAGGGAATCCTAATTTGGGGCTGGATGACCAGTTATTTATTTATTTATTTACTAGTATGGCATACCTCAAACATAGCGCCACAACCCCCAGATATATCTTGCACACTGATGTACGTGATTCCCGGCATAGCCTTTTTCAATGCATCTGTCAGTTGTTGTTCTTTGGAAACACAATTCTTCTCGTAGACGCTGCCCGCAGCTCCTGTACTAGCCCCGTTTCCAGCGACCGCACGCACCTAATTAAGCAGACTAATGTAGTCAATAACATTTTAAAACACGAAATGTATATTCATTATAAATGCACCTACTAAGTGATTTTTAACAGGTTCAAAAACTTTAACAAAATTGCGAAACATTTTGTATTTAAAACTTAGGATTTTCAGCAAACTTGTTTAGCATACGTAGTTAGGAGTAAAACTTATTTTTTATTAAATCTTTACGTAATATTGATACACCATAATTATTTAATTTGAATGTGTACCTCACTAGATACTTTTACTTTTTTCTTTATTTTGATAACCTAACCTAAAATAATTTTAATGGTAGGTACCGTACAATGGGGTAAATAGGGACAAAATCGACCTTCAGATTGAATTTTAAAAGAGTTCCAATTAAATAGTCACTGCTCAACCAAAGAAATAAGTTGAGTCATGAACGTACCTAGGTGATAAAAACCGTTACATTATTTTAATTATTCAATTTAAAGAAATAATCGGTAAAATAATGGCCGTCCCAATTTACCCAGCGTTCGGGGTAAATTGACACGGTTAAGGGTTAAATTGGGATATTTGTAAGGATTGTCAACTCGTAGTACTGCGATATATAGGTAGGTGCCATATAATTATTTATATGGACCGAAATGATGAATACAATCCATAATTTAAGCACAATACAAAACATAGTGTAAATTAAGCTGGTTTCTATTCCGAAGCGATGTGACGTGAATGAATACAATACAATGATCAAAAAAAGTATGTGCATGTTACATTTTAGAAAATTATTATTTAATTTCCTTAAAAATCACAACTCTGAAACAAAATCATAAAATAGAATAAAAAATAGAAAACAAAAGGACTGGAAATGCAATAATACAATTTTATTTAATCAACATTTTCAAAATAATCTTTGAGCAAGAGTAAGATATCAGGTGAATAAGATAAAAAAACAGCTTTATCTGATTACTGCCAATAATAACAAAAATAAAAGAAATTCTTTCTAAGCTAAATAACTAAACTCAATTAATTCACTCACTCATAATTGGATATCTCGGATTTTTAATTAATGTTACATTTAAAATCTGAGGCCTGTTTTTATTTGTGTGTGCGTTGTGAATGTTAACAAAATCATGATTCGACGCGTGAATAGATTCGGAAATAACAAAAGTTTTGATTCGTTTGAGTTCTTTTAACTTTTAATTTTTTTTATTGCTACAAAGAACATACGACCGGGCAGATATTACAAGGTAAATGTCGCGAAAAAAAAGTAATTATATATATACTTTTCTTTTACCTATAATACTTACATAAACTAACTGATAAACACATTAACCTTCTTTACATCACGCAATTAAGTGATAGTATAGGCTAAAAAATCTATTATAAGATATCAGTGACAACCCTAACAAGCCATCCCTATTTTGTCTTTTGGCGTTCCAATTTTGTGTTTTCTCGTCCCAAATTTTTCCAGTCTCGTTCCCAATTACCCTACATACGTCCCAATTTTCCCCAAAAAGAATGGAAAAAATATACATTTTTTATTTTGTCGAAATATTGTATTTAAAATAAGAATATTGCAACTTACCGTTTGTTGTGGTATTTCCAGGTGTATTAAAAACTTATATAAACTGTGATCTTATTGAAAAAACAACGATAATATTACTTTTTTTAAAAGTTCTTTAAGCTGTTTTAAAACGCACTTTTCAACCACTATTTTAAATTTAATTTGACGAATTTTTGGGACCAACTTAACTCATGTCTAGTACTTCCATAGTTAACTTGGTTTTTCTTCTATACATTGATAAATATTACCTTAAAGAAAATTAGGTAGATTCCGTGCTACAAGTACTTTGAGAATCTTCCGCAGGTTTGTCCCAATTTACCCCAGAATCCCAATTTACCCCATGTCATGGTAGTAGTAGTAGTAGGGTTTTTCTCGAAGAGAAAGGCAATGGAACTAAGCCATACATCCAATGCTTAAGTTTAATATTTTCATAATATATAATTTTATGTTTCAAGGGAAACAAGCTAATTCTTTAGTATTCTTCATTTATAAATATTTTTCAAATCCGTGTAAATGTCTATTCATATATTTTCTTTTTTCAATATGTTTCGGTTGAGAGTTGTCGCTTAATGGTAGGTAGGTACCTAAATAGTGTATAATCTATGAATTTGTCCAAGCGAAAGGCGAAAGGATCACATTATACAGCCTAATCTTTTGTAAATTCTGTTTTATGAAAAATAAAATGAAATGTGAAGCGCAATGCCTTGACATATAAGTTCGAAAGTCTCAAGTACGTTACTGCCTCACGACAGAAATAGGCAGGGTGGTGTTACCTACCCGCGCGGACTCACAAGAGGTCCTACCACCAGTATTGGGTTACACCTCTTGTGTAACAAAGGTTATTAACTCGTAAACCTGTATTATTTTTCATCTAGAGAAAACTCGAATACAACGATAAGTATACAAATAAATCCTATCAAGGAAAACCTCGCAACACTTACCACGTAAACATAAGCAATTTAAGTATAAACCTCAAAAAATAAGAAAGAAACTGATAATAAAACATCTGCAAATCAGAATAAAGAGGAAAATGAACCCCTGCAGAAGCAGAGGAAAGCACATGAGCACAAATCGTATGCCTATACAGTCAGATCTAAGGTACATCAAAATAATACAATCCATCAACCAGACTCTTAAAAAGTCATAGAACAAATGTTTATAAAACAATCCCAAAAGATTGCTACTGTATTACAGCAAATGAGTACATTACTTGAACTCATTGCAGTACTAGCCTCTAAGTTAATAAAATGACTGCACTAAAAATAGCTACAGGGAACATCAATGGCTTGGCACCCAACATCGATGAAGTGGAAATCCTGATCTGTCTACATAGTCTAGACATTCTCCTAATTTCAGAGACACATGACGACCAGCAGCTCGATAAGAATTAAAGGATATAAGATCTATTCCACAAATCATCCAGACGGTACAGCCCACGGCGGGACAGCAGTGATAATTAAAGCCACTGTTAGACACCATGTGTAACCGAACTACTGTACCGAACATATCCAGGCTACCACAGTAGTAGTCAGTGACAGAAATGGAGACTTTAATATATCATCAATTTATTGTCTCCCAAAACATAAAATAAGTGACACTTTTCTGACCACTTTGTAAGCTTGGGCTACAGATTTATTGCTGGGGGTGACTCGAATGCGAACCATTCGCACTGAGGCTCTAGATTAATAACTACACGTGGAAGGGAGCTGAATAAAAGTATAGATAAACAGTTCTTGACTACTGTCTCAACTCCGGAACCAACACACTGGCCCACAGACCAGAACAGACTGCCAGACGTTTTAGACTTCTTCATCACAACAGGACTGTCTCGACTTTTCTTCAATGTTGAGTCATGCCTCGATAGCTCATCTAACCATATTCCAGTTGATTAATGTCTTAAATTAATCATCTTCATTTTATTTCACTCCATATTATTATTATCATTTTTCATAAAAATAAGCATCTATAGGTAGTTTTCCAATTACAGCACTAGAGCGCATTATGCGGCATGATGCTCAACGTTGAATGTTCCAACTACAGCAACGCAACGCTTCGCATAATCGAGCACTCTAAAAAGTACTGCTCTTGCGTGATACTCGCAATCAATACCAACTCAGTCACAGAAAACTGACAAGTGTTTTTTCTTTAAGTTGGCATTGATCGAAATTTTGTTTATATTATCGTTAGTAATATTATTTATTGTTGAAAAAATTTGTAAGGCTTTCGTTTCGTCGTAGTTTCTTGGAAATGTTCAAAGTTAATTCAAACTGTACTAAAAAAATAAATATAAGTATGGATTAAGTTACAAAAAATTACTTTTTTTTATATTCCACATTTAAAATGTGAATACAATTTCATTTTAGAATTTCAATCTGTAAACAAATTTATTTTACAGGAATATACTTTTGAAAACATTGCAATGGCTTGATCGAATCATCATCATGAACTTAGCGCACTCTGCTGATGCATTTGAAAACTAATTCACGTTCCAATTAAGCTTCAGCATAATTCGGCATTGTGTGCCACTGAGTCGCATTATGCTCTGTAATTGGAAAACTACCAAATTAAAATAAGGCATGACTTAAAAGTTTTAGTTACCAGGTCATAAAATCCCTTAAAAAATCAACTGTCAATGTAAATGTATGCCGAATTGCCATTTGCCGTACGGTATAGGTTTCCTACTTCAGTGGCCGTAGTGGTACGGTATGTCAAAATAAAAGCGCAGCAATCAAACACACGTGCTTCTGCAAAATCGCTGAATATGTTAATTTAATAAAAATGCCTCCTCTAAAAGCTGGGTTAAGTTTGAAAAGAAAAATAGAAACAGAAAATAAGGTTGAATCTAAGTATGAACAAGAATCATCTAATACTAAAGTACGTTGCCGCTTTGTTAAAAAGCTTTTTAAACTTTTTGCTACCAATATTATATTTATTCTTTTTAATTTACTCTGTTTTTTTCAGGGGCTAGAAGAGCTTACTTTGAGTGAATTGAATATAGAAGGTGATTCTACGGATTCCGAGCATGAAGGAAATGAAGAAGGCTCTGATCAGGATCAAGATGTAAGAATTGCTTTACTTTCTCAGAAATTCATTTATAATCAACCTTAAATGTAGTTGCTTTTTAAATATTGCCTTGTTAATTCACAGTTCACTTTAGTCTTAATTCAGATGCCACAATGTAAACAAACATTAGTGCCACCTACATTAAGACAATGTTGAAGTCTCTGTTTTATTGTATCATAAATGTCCCCCACTTCAAGCCTGTCTGCATGGCAGCTTGGTTGTGCATATGAGTGCAGGCCTTACAAATCACCCAGTCACCAGTAATCGGTATTGTTTGTTTGATTTTTTATGATTACAAGATTTCTACTGATGATGATTAAATCTGAGCTACAAGTTTCCTTAGAAAAATTGATATCTGACTGCCGAATCTTAAACTTGGTATATTCATATAATTTGATATGAGTAAACTAGGTACCTCATCTTAGGCCACCAGGAAGGCCAATTGGATGTGGAAAACTACAAAATGTTTTTCTTTTAATAATATCACCTAACTTAGGTGTGTTAAATTCAACAATTTATCCTTTTATTGTCATATGTGTACAATATCACAGTGCAAGAAGTGACTTTCTCGTCCATTCCCAGCTTCTAGTTAACTAACTTTATTTCAAAATATTTCAGGAAGTTTTGTTTAAGGACAGTGATGTGTCTTCCCTTGAAGATGAAGATGTTGAATATGCTTCAGATGAATCGTCTGTGAGTAGGTTATTTTTGTATTACACTATAATCCTATTAACCAAATTAAAAAGAATGCAGACTATTTATTGATGCACAAAACAAATTACAATAATTATAATACATATTAGCTAAATCATACAAGTAGTACCTAGATCTAATCTGGATTGCAATCTAAATAGTATGTGCACTCAGCAAAACCATATTAATGTGCATAGCTTTGGCTGTTGAAAACACAATTGAAATTACAAATATTGATAACTAGCTATTGTTAAATAGGATATCCTTCACACTTTGACAAATCCCCTGAGTCTAAGTTCAAAGATATCAAGATTACCATGACATTTAGCCAAATTATTATACTGCCTGACAATTTATATGTCCGTAACGCAAAAAGGTTTACCAAATGCAAATTCCGGGCTCTGAAGTTGGTGTTGTTGTGGTTTTTATGTACTCTTTCAGATATCTGTTACTTCTGGACAAGATTTGAAATAATTTTTTTTTAGTTAGAGCCCTATCCTGGATTTATTTGTTCAATTGGTTTCTTATGTTTCATTTGTGAAGTGGTTTTTATTTAAATTACAGTCATTTTATTTGCTTGAGCTGGTAGCCTACGAATCCCCATGCGCTGGTCTGATCAGGTGAAAGATCTTACTGAAACCCCACTTAACGAGTGCGTGCGCCAAGCCTCAGCTCACAAACTATGGAAAACATCCGTCAAGGCATTAATAAACAAGGATTCCACACGACCACGACTGCTCTGCCAAGAGCAACCGACTATGATGATGGTAGCATACAAAATAAGTACTGGTTGGGTACTTTAAGCTTTCAAGATTTCTAGCTAATTCAGTGATCCTGTTAGTTACTACTGATTCCAAGGTTTCTGTCATGGTCTTTTAGATGTAACCTTGTACAACTCACACCACTGGCCTTGGACAGCAATGAAATGTTCTTTTTTGGAGCCTTGACATCTTAAAGACTTGCTGCTTCTGTTGAAGTTACTAGGTTAAGAAATCACAGAGGGACTGCTATTGGTTTTCGTTTTTCATAGGGGAGCTTGTGATGGTTCCTGCTCTTAATGTTCCTTTAGGAAACAAAAAACTTATTGTCTTAAATTGTGTCCTATTGCTTTAAATTGAAAAGCTTCATAGGATACTTATCAATTTAAACTCAAGCATTAATGCTTTTAGAGTATTTCATTAAGTATCCACAAAAAAACTTTTAGGCAAAATCTTTTCTTACAGGAGCTAACAGATTCAGAGGCTGAAGGTGAATCTGTGAACAGCAATGACAATAACAATGCAGACAGTGAAGATAGTGACACAGAAAGTGATGCAGAATCTGGCATTGGACACACTCATGGCTCCAGTGGCAGTGAATCTGAAAAACAGACTTTGAAAAATAAACAAAAGAAAAAAATAGCAAAGCAAAAAATTAAAACGAAGAAACCAGATAAAGACTTAAAAGAAAAGTCACAAAATAAAAAAGGAACCACTGCTAAAGGCAGTGTGGATAGACTAGCTGACGTCATTGAGGGATCTTCACAAATGCAACCTGTTGAACAGAAAGGTAAGTTTTATTATAGGACATATCAGGTTCTCAGGTTTGGATTATTAATTACACTGTTGGTAGCTGATAGCAATTTTTACCGGTGGTAGGACCTCTTGTCCGCGCAGGTAGGTACCACCACCCTGCCTATTTCTGCCGTGAAGCAGTAATGCGTTTCGGTTTGACGGGTGGGTAGCGCATTTACGTTGTGGATGTCTATGGGCTCCTGTAACCACTTAATACCAGGTGGGCTGTGAGCTCGTCCACCCATCAAAGCAATAAAAAAATCGAAATTGAAAGAGTTCAACATTGCTGATCTGAGCCTTGCTGTTGAAGATTGTCTGTAAATATTTACTTATATATTTACTTACTTATATTATGTACTGTAAATATTTATTTACTGGTGGTAGGACCTCTTGTGAGTCCGCACGGGTAGGTACCACCACCTCGCCTATTTCTGCTGTGAAGCAGTAATGCGTTTCGGTTTGAAGGGCGGGGCAGCCGTTGTAACTATACTTGAGACCTTAGAACTTATATCTCAAGGTGGGTGGCGCATTTACGTTGTAGATGTCTATGGACTCCGGTAACCACTTAACACCTGGTGGGCTGTGCGCTCCTTCATCCATAAAGTAATAAAAAAAATTGCACTAGGGGCAATTAATGTGCATCACCTGATGAACTTAATATTAGAGGTGTTCAATAAAAAGTGTTAATTAGTATGACGCAATTATCTTTTGTTAAATGTTATATGTTGTATTGGAGTTCAACCAGTGACCAAAATCCAAACCAAATCATTCTCTTAACACCTAGACATCTCAACATGTAGGTTAAATTTATGTTTAACAATTTTTTTTTGTTTTTGATATTGACATTTAGGTTTGTTTTTCTTACACTAAAGCTCCAGAAATGAACAGAACAGCAAACACTGATATTATTTATGTACTAGTTTTGTTAGTTGTTTATGTCTTTTAACATAAACACTGTCTAAACCTTTTAGATATAACAAAACAATGTATGCATATAAGTGGGATATTCTTCTTTAGATCTATAAATAAGTCAGCGGTGTCAGATGTCCATTTTTGAAGGATAACTTACTATACCCATTAAAAGTTTTTAAAAATTGTCATTTATAATGCGGTGATTGCAAAGCTAATTATTTATTATTTATAGACGTCAGAGGCCTTAAGCTTTTCATGCACATTATTAACCACTTTTTTACACTACATAATTGAAATGCGTATCAATACAGGAGCGATAGTACAATTCAAGCGAGTTCACGCAACGACCCGCTCCCCTCCCCCCGTATCGTCTCGTACCCTACTATCTCGCCTACTGTTTGTAAGAAGCCCAACCATACCAAAGTGAAACCAGGGCGGGTCGCTAGTGGAATTTATGAAACAGTTGCTTGTTTTGTTTTGTCTTCAGACATTTGAAGTATGTAACATAAATCTTAAATATTTTTTGATTGTTGAAGTGCTTTACACAGTATTACTACTTACAGATGAATATGAATCGGGTGACACGTCCGATGAGGAGGAGCGTCGTAACACGGTGGGGGATATACCGATGTGGTGGTACAATGAATACCCCCATATTGGTTACGATCTGGATGGACGGAAGATTGTCAAACCACCACAGAGAGATCAAATTGATGAGTTCCTCAAGTAAGGAACAAGATTCCTTGATAACTAATAAAGACTGGCCATTTGACCTGGTTCAACTAATTGATAGTGATGACTATTGATCTTAGATTAATGATTTTCAATCACTGTGCCATGGCACTTTTGTGTGCCGTCTTATTTTAAAATCATTACAATAAACATACATTGTTAATCACTGAAATAGATAATACTAACAGAGACACACAAGTTGTTGAAGACTTCTAAGTCTTACTTGGTGAACGACATTTCATAGGATATGAAAATAATTAAAGACTGGCAGAAGCCAGGCTAAGTCCCTGGCATTGGCATTGTTCATGAGCGATGGTGACTATGAGTTGAACTGCAAACTCATATGCCTACAAAGACAAACATAATATGTACCACTAAAGAGTTCATTTTTATCATTGTTTTGTTTTCTTGTGCATGCAATATATGGTCTCATACCCAGTGGTATCAGGCCTCACTAAAAGGACTAAGATTTTGTAAAATTTGTATCATGAATAAAAAAAGTAATAATAATAGAATAATTCCTTAGATATGTCACAAGGAGTCACATGTTCATTATTTGATTTGTAGAAAATGTGAAGATCCAGATTTTTGGAGAACAGTACGTGATCCCTCAACAGGACAGGACGTGGTGCTCAGCAAGGAAGACTTGCAGCTCATACAGAGGATCCGGGATGGCCAAGTACCCAACCCTGACCATGACGAGTACCAGGTCAGAAATATTCCCCCTAAAACAAACATTTCGTTTAATGGCATAGAACATACAGACACGAATAGAATTTTTGCATACATTATGTAATGTGTCTACTGGAATATGCTTTCACAGAATTGTAGCAAAATAGCATGTTCGAGTATTCAGGAAGCTTTGGTCGCTCGAGATAAGGGTCTCCTGATTAGATGATTGAAAAAACTGATCTGAAAGAAAGATAATAATATATTAATAATGTATGTAATAATAATTGTTTTGTGAATATGACAGAGAAACTAATGTATTTCATATTTGACATGAGAATGCTCGCATTAATATTCCAAATGTGCTCACACGGGTGTGTGCCGCGTGTGTCCGCCGCAGCCGTGGGTGGAGTGGTTCAGCCGGGAGGTGCTGGCGACGCCGCTGCGGGCCTTCCCCGAGCACAAGCGCTCGTTCCTGCCGTCCCGCTCCGAGCAGCTGCAGATCGCCAAGATCGTGCATGCCCTCAAGATGGGCTGGACCAAGACCAGGAAGCAGCTGGCCGCCGAGAGAAGGGACAGACGGGTCAGTTCACACACTCTCTCATCATGTACTCCTCATTACATTAACTAATTATTAACGTTCAAATATGTTGCCATCAACATTATCAGAATTCAATTGATCTCTCAATTGATTCTTTTTTGATCAATTAAATTGAATTCATTTTCAATTGACCTATTAATCGCCCAAAATTATGTATTCGCCACACTTTACTAATCGGTATATTTAATTAATTTAATTAGTATAATAAGAGAATTCACTTATTATTATTTAAATACTAATTAAATGCTTGTTTAGTTGACATAAAATAAATATACACTTGATTTGGGATTTACAGCTATGTTATAACGTTATAGTTTTTGTTTAAAAATGATGCAAAATATTCCACAAGTTTTTGTGGAAATTAAATTTATCTGACATTCCAATTGATAGGAAAGTAAATTATATCGTCATTACACGAAACTGTAATAGTATTAACTAGCACTTTTTAATCAAAAAGAAAATTATTGTATTGACCTGAAGTCTGTCTATACTACAGGAGAAAAAGTTCTATAACCTGTGGGGCTCCACCGGAGAGGGGGAGGGGGGCCGCGCCCCGCACCGCCCCGTCCCCCCGCCGCGCCGCCCCCCTCCCCCCCACGCCGAGAGCTACAACCCGCCGCCTGAGTACCTGCTGGACGCCAAGGAGGTACCGTCCCCGCCCACTTGTACGATATCCACCGTCGAGGGCCGCACTGAGACTGAGCGAATGAATTGTCCTGCAGATGAAAGAATGGAACAAGCTGAAGGAGACCCCGTGGAAGCGCAAGTACACATTCCTGCCGACGCGCCACGCCTCGCTGCGGGAGGTGCCCGCCTACCAGCGCTTCGTCCGCGAGCGCTTCCTGCGCTGCCTCGACCTGTACCTGGCGCCGCGGGCCATCAAGATGAGGGTCACTGTCGCTGTGTATAATACTCTATCGCCCCCACATTTGCACAATAATCGGAACGAGCGAAGAGCGCGGCAGTGTAGTAACAAGTAGTACATTTCCAGTTGACGATATCTGCGTCGGAGCTGGTGCCCCGGCTGCCGTCCCCGCGCGAGCTGCAGCCCTTCCCGACGGGCGAGGCGCTGTGCCTGCGCGGCCACGCGGCGCCCGTGCGCTCCGTCGACTTCGAGCCCTCCGGACAGTACATCGTCAGCGGCGGCGACGACGGCGCAGTCAAGAGTACGTCTCAATGCAACCAACAGAACTGTATCTCGTCGCAGTCCATATTTGTTAACTGAGTTGCAACGTACCCTTAGAAAAGATTGACTGAACTGGTACCGTTTTGCTTAATTGAGATAACGGAGTCCGTACTATAACAATACTACATGTTCACCG
Source organism: Bombyx mandarina (assembly GCF_030267445.1). Lineage (NCBI taxonomy): Eukaryota > Metazoa > Arthropoda > Insecta > Lepidoptera > Bombycidae > Bombyx > Bombyx mandarina. Next base: position 287,853 of record NC_143224.1, on the reverse strand, counting down.
CAGCGCGCCGGCTCGGCTCATGCCACTCATTGCAGATTGAATTAGGGTAGGGCACTTTCGGTCAGAGGTCACAGAACAAAGTTGCAAATTAAAATATATTGTAAAAACTAAAAACACACTCCAATATCAAGCTGCACTAAAATTACAAATATGTATTTTGTTATCCGGGTGGTCCAGTCAGGACATTAGGCCAAAGTAATATTTAATTGTATTGTAGTCAATCCTAGATGCGTGAGCCACAATTAGATACATATGTATATAGATACAGATACAGATTATGTAAATAAAATTTACAAAAAGCTCTATAAATGCGTAATAAAATAGTTTATATGCGGTTTCAGTATGGGAGACTAGTACCGGTCGCTGTCTCCGCACAATAGAGCTAGGCGAGCCCGTGAGCCGCGTGCTGTGGAGCCCCGCGCCCGCGCTGTGGCTGGTGGCGGCCGCGGCCGGGAGCCGCCTGCTGCTGCTCAACCCGGGCACGCGCATCGGCGACCACCGCCGCGCCGCGCGCACCGACCAGCTGCTCGACGAGCCGCCCCCGCAGCACGACGTGCAGCGTGAGCACTCACTCAACAACTCATACTTCATTTGGATGCGATGACTCACTTTTTTTTTCGCTATCAAATAAGTTTTTATCCGCTTTAAATCAATATATCTCAAATAAATGCTCTTAGCTAAAAAATAAGCTTTCTAGTCCCCCCAAGTCTTGTAAGAGTCGACTAATGTACTGAGTGTGTTAAAATGTCATAACGCGCAGCGGACGAGCGCACAGCGTCTGCGGTGAAGTGGGAGCGGGTCACTCCGGAGGACTGGGCCAAAGGGATACGCATTGCGATCACGCACTTTAAGCCCATCGTGCACGTAAGTTCAATTAGAAATTTTATAGATCGCATTTAAATTAAATCTCTTCTCGATCTTTAGATTCTGACTTTAAAAAAACCCACCCGGGTGCTTCCCTTCTCGTCAATAAAGACGTTCGTTGTAATGAGTGCGTGCGCAGGTGTCGTGGCACGGGCGCGGCGACTACGTGGCGGCGAGCGTGCGCGCGGAGGGCGGGCGCGCGGTGTGCGTGCACCAGGTGTCGCGGCGCCGCTCGCAGCTGCCGCTGGCGCGCCTGGCGGGGCAGGTGCAGGCGGCGCACTTCCACCCCGCGCGCCCGCTGCTCGCCGTGGCCACGCAGCGCGCCGTGCGCCTCTACGACCTGCTCAAGCAGGAGCTGGTGCGCAAGCTGCGGCCGGGCGCGCAGTGGATTAGCGACTTCGCCTTCCATCCCGCCGGAGACAACATGCTCGTGGCTTCTTACGACCGGAAGTGCATGTGGTGCGTACTGGTCCTGAGTGTGCGGCCGCGTGCTGCAGTGGGGTGACGGTGCGGTGCTCTCTTGCAGGTTCGACCTGGAGCTGTCCCCGCGGCCCTACCAGACGCTGCGGCTGCACGGCGGGGCGGTGCGCGCGCTGGCCTTCCACCGGCGCTACCCGCTGTTCGCGACGGGCGGCGACGACGCGCACGTGGTGGTGTCGCACGGGATGGTCTACAAGTACGTGTCGCCCGACTGCCGCCGGACCGCGTAAACTCCTTCCCGTACCTAATGAGTGTGATGTTGTCTGCAGCGACCTCCTGCAGAACCCGCTGATAGTCCCGCTCAAACAAATCCGCGGACCGGAAGTCAAGGACGAGCTGTGCGTGCTGGACCTGCGCTTCCACCCCACGCAGCCCTGGCTGCTCGCCGCCGGTGCAGATTCCACTATCAGACTCTACTCTTGAAACCCAGTAAAAAAAACTTTAGCACACAATATAAATAGCACTATTATTTTGATGGAATGTCCCTTTTCTTACACTGCGGCGGTGGGCGCGCGCACGTCCTGTGACCACCGCTGAGTGCAACAAACTGCCATATATACATACATATTATAATTCATCCTACCTATTGTTACTGTAAAACCCTAAAACATTGGTTTACATTTATCTCATATCTCAAAGTGAACTGCAACTTTTACGTCATGTTTGTGGGCCTTTTTGGACTGGGGGCAGAATATTTTAAGGAAAACCCACATTGTGGGGGCACCTTTGAACCTTGCTCGAGGCAAAGACCATCGCTACCTAGTTGTTGGCTTTCTTAAAAGTCAATTATTACCTTTATTTAAAGTTCTGGTGATATAATTAAGAATGATCTAAAATACCAGTTTTTTTTTATCTAAATCATATTGATATGTGTATTTATGCAAGTGTTCCTTCTCATATGTAACCAGTTATGTTATGAAACAGCCATATATAACATACATATGTATATATTCTCACATAGGTATAGCAATAAATTTAATCAGTTTGTAATGAAGCTGAATATAAGAAAAAATTGAAATTGCACTAGAGTGATTTTATATGAAGCCTAAATTATATAATTTCAGTATTATTGGTGGTAGGATGTCTTGTGAGTCTGCACGGGTAGGTATGTATCAACAGTAGCACCACCCTGCCTATTTCTGCCGTGAGGCAGTAATGCGTTTTGGTTTGAAGGGTGGTGCAGCCATTGTACTTTTACAACTAAGACTTTAGAACTGATGTCTCAAAGTGGGTGGCAGAATTTACGTTGTTGATGTCTATGGGCTTCTGTAACCTCTGCACACCAGGTGGGCCATGAGCTCGTCCATCTTCCAAGCAATATCAAAAAAATGTGAAGTATGTAAAGGAAAATACATTTTTAACTAAAATTAATAGTTAGAAGCACATTCACTGTCTTTAATTACTGCACTACACCCGCATTGTCTCGTCCGAATAAAGTACATTTCTCCACAGTTTAGCTGTCCAGTTTTCATACCTTCTTGCAATTACAAGCCTGGACTGTCTATGTCATCTTTTCAACAGGGACACTTTCCTTACTATCCTTTCGTGAAACTTCTTCTACGAAGCGCCTTCGTATCTTATAAACAACCGATTCTTCTCGCGAAGTTTTATTATTACTATTGAAAAAACGAACATTAAATGAACAATATAAATTAATTCGAATAAATTTGTTCGTCGCGTTGCACAGTGGGTCGATTCTATGATTTTAGTGACTTAGGGACCAACTTTGTTTTTTTATAATTTTTTTTATGTAGATAGATAGAGCTCGTTAATCTCAATAATAATTGTTTTGGGCAAAAATTACAAAAACTTTATAGTTTGGTCAGAAAAATGTGTTTTGTGATTTTTTTGTATGGAGCGGGTCACATTAAATTAAATTCCTGCTAAGTACCGCGAGGTCCCGCTTTGAAACTTTATTTTCCATAAACCTTGTCTAGTCTACTATCATTTGATGCTATGAACATGTGCATAAAGTTGCAACTCTGCCAAATAAATGGATCGAAAAAAATTAATAAATACATAGAATAAAAACCTTTATATTTTTTTTCGTAAGTGCTTTTAAGTTAAATTTGATATGGATTAGTAAGTAAAAGCACGTAATGATACCCATAATTAAATAATACCTAACAACAATACATTTAGTAGGTCTCTAATTATGCAATCTCTCTAAATATTATATATTTTGTTTCACCTTTCGATCTTTGGGTCAGAAAAAGAAGATTTTGTAAAATATCCTCATTAGTCGACGTTCTACTTCTCATTATTGAATAACAACTCTCTGTATATTTCCGAAAATCTTTATTGCGAGCTTCCGCTGCCTCTTCCGAGAGCTTACCTATACGAATGGCACCAAAGTTCTTCATTATTGTATATCACTGCCATGTGCTAACAATTTATGGATACTGGAAGGGATATATAATACCAGGTATATAAATTAACATACAATACTGCAGTATATCTAAAAAATTCGGAAAAATTGGAAACGTGCTCTCCAGATGCAACAGAGTGAAGAATCACGTGAAACCTCTATTAAATCTTTACGTATTCCTTTATGCGGGCTGTTTCTTCTGCATCCCTGAAAAATCTTCTGGCAGTATTGCCATCATTGGTTGTTCTTACTCCTTGCTTGACAACATCTATAAGTAAACCGCATTCCTTTTTAAACGCTTGCTGTATAGCACTTTTTCTGGTTGTTATTTTTTCTTTGTCATCGCCCCTTGCAACTCCATTTCTTGAAGTCCAAACGTTAAGACGTAAACAAAAAAAGTGTCATTTAAAAAATTATCTCACAGGAAACTACATACGATGAAAAAATTGTGAAGTAATAAAATTATATTTACCGATATGAAGTAAGCACTCCATGCATCTTATCCAGGCATGTAAAGATGGCATTCCACACTGGAATATTTCTTCATTGTTTTCTCTTTGATAAGCAAGTCACTCCAAAAAACTGACGTTTTTGCTTTGCAAATATCACAGACAGCAGAAAATGTTTCTGACAAATATGAGGTTATTTTGCCGTCTATCATCATCATGTGCAATTGATGCTTAACTTCAACTTGTTTGATTTTTGATGGCTGAAGTCTTTCTATTTCTTCTGTTATGCTAGCTTTTATAATTGTCACTGTTGACTGCGTTTCTTTTGTAAATTTAAACATTATTGGACGGCAATAAAAAGTTGATGAGGGTAGGTCGTTTTCCCAAACAATTATTCCATCAAATTTCTGAAGCCTTATAGGAACTAGACTGACCATGAAAATAGTTGAATCATCAAACTCTGTTTCAGTTTTTTGTTTATAATTACTTTGACCTGGGGCTCTATCAAAGCCTATTTGCTTATAAGCAGTAGCTCTCTTGCAGACTCCAAATCTGAAGTAATCACATCTAAAAGCCTATATAGCGCCAATTTTAGTAATGCTTGCATTTTAATAGCAGCTCCTTCTTCAGTAATAATTACCTCGTCTTTCCCTGGATAACATTTGGTCTTTTCTTGCTTAATTTTATATTAAGAAGGGTATAAATCAGACCCATTTTCACTTGCTGCTTCTCTTAGGTTTATATACTGCCACTTCATTTAAGTGAAACTAATATTGCCTCATCGGGAGAATATGGACTACTTTTCACTTTACTTGTAATTAAATACTCCTTAACTTTTTCTAGATCTTCAGGGTGATTTGACAAGTGGTTCATAATTTCTCCTACATCTTCATTTCTAGTGTTTCTCAAACTAGCAATTGTAGTAGCTTTCATTTCATCCGGGGATAACGAAAGCGATTGGTAAATTTGTTCAATGCGTCTTCGTTTTTGCCTGGATCCCAGTTCTTCAAAAGGTTTTCGAGGTGCAAAAATAGATGTCGAGACTTCTGTAGTACATTTGAGAGTGGTACATTTTCAACATCTTCAGTATTAGAAATCTCGAGCCTTTCATGGGCAGTGTTGATAGCTTCAGGTATCATTCCTTCGGGCCAGTTTATTGCACATTCTAACCAATCATATTTTTTTCTTATAAACTGTGCTAACATGCGACTACTTCGTTTCCATATTGCACTTATATTTGAACAAAATTGCGTACAGAATTTTTGGAGCTCAACATTTTTCTCTTCGGTCACGTTTATTTGATTTTGTAGGAATTGAAAGAGTTTTTTATTATCAGACAGCGACTGTAGTTGCTCTCTTAAAATCATAATTCTAAATTGTTAACAAAATTATCAATTATAACGGAAACAGCAAGATCACAACGACAATCACGAGATGTTAGTAGTAGTACGAATAAACGAACACTAGTTAGTATATAATAAACATGGTCACTTTATACTTCCAGAGACAAACAAATGTTTACTATATTTTCTACTACCCAGTAATGGCTGCTTAACTAATTATCCTCATTAAATAATGTTAACTATCCTAATAATTAGAGAGATTGCTTAATTAGAGACCTACTAAATGTATTGTTGTTAGGTATTATGTAATTATGGGTATCATTACGTGCTTTTACTTACTAATCCATATCAAATTTAACTTAAAAACACTTACGAAAAAAAATATAAAGGTTTTTATTCTTTGTATTTATTAATTTTTTTCGATCCATTTATTTGGCAGAGTTGCAACTTTATGCACGTGTTCATAGCATCAAATGATAGTAGACTAGACAAGGTATAAGGAAAATAAAGTTTCAAAGCGGGACCTCGCGGTACTTAGCAGGAATTTAATTTAATGTGACCCGCTCCATACAAAAAAATCACAAAACACATTTTTCTGACCAAACTATAAAGTTTTTGTAATTTTTGCCCAAAACAATTATTATTGAGATTAACGAGCTCTATCTATCTACATAAAAAAATTTATAAAAAAACAAAGTTGGTCCCTAAGTCACTAAAATCACAGTATCGACCCACTGTGCGTTGCCTCCAAAAGACCCATAGAAAATCCATTTGAATAAAAAAGTCGTACACTCATAAACTTAACGTCCCGAGAAGTTACGTTCAGCGGCTTTGTTTCATTTTCCTATATTTGTGCACTTTCACAGATATTAAACCACCATTATTACACATTTAAACCCGAAGAAACGCTAAATAGACAAAATAAAACAAATCGCACAACTTCACTTTTCGCGTTCCCGCCAAAAAGTAAATTAATACCATGACATGGGGTAAATTGGGATCCTGGGGTAAATTGGGACAAACCTGCGGAAGATTCTCAAAGTACCTGTAGCACGGAATCGACCTAATTTTGTTTATGTTAATATTTATCAATGTATAGAAGAAAAACCGAGTTAACTATGGAATTACTAAATATGAGTTAAGTTGGTCCCAAAAATTCGTCAAATTAAATTGAAAATAGTGGTTGAAAAGTGCGTTTTAAAACAGCTTACAGAACTTTTAAAAAAAGTAATAATATCGTTGTTTTTTCAATAAGATCACAGTTTATATAAGTTTTTAATACACCTGGAAATACCACAACAAACGGTAAGTTGCAGTATTCTTATTTTAAATACAATATTTCGACAAAATAAAAAATGTACAATTTTTCCTTTCTTTTTGGGGAAAATTGGGACGTATGTAGGGTAATTTGGAACGAGACTGGAAAAATTTGGGACGAGAAAACACAAAATTGGAACGCCAAAAGACAAAATAGGGATGGATTGTTAGGGTTGTCACTGATATCTTATAATAGATTTTTTAGCCTATACTATCACTCAATTGCGTGATGTAAAGAAGGTTAATGTGTTTATCAGTTAGTTTATGTAAGTACTATAGGTAAAAGAAAAGTATATATATAATTACATTTTTTCGCGACATTTACCTTGTAATATCTGCCCGGTCGTATGTCCTTTATAGCAATAAAATAAAATTAAAAATTAAAAAGAACTCAAACGAATCAAAACTTTTGTTATTTCAGAATCTATTCACGCGTCGAATCATGATTTTTTTAACATTCACAACGCACATAAAAATAAAAACAGGCCTCAGATTTTAAATGTTACATTAATTAAAAATCCGAGATATCTAGGTTCCAATTATGAGTGAGTGAATTAATTGAGTTTAGTTATTTAGCTTAGAATGACCGAAGAAGACATGGATGGAGTGTGTGAATGACGATATGAGAGAGAGAGGAGTGAGTGTTGAGATGACGGCTGATAGAAGAGAATGGAAGAGAAAAATTAGCTGTGCCGACCCCACATAGTGGGATAAGGTGGAGAAAAATAAGAAGTTATTTAGCTTAGAAATAATTTCTTTTATTTTTGTTATTATAGGCAGTAATCAGATAAATCTGCTTTTTTATCTTATTCACCTGATATCTTACTCTTGCTCAAAGATTATTTTGAAAATGTTGATTAAATAAAATTGTATTATTGCATTTCCAGTCCTTTTGTTTTCTATTTTTTATTCTATTTTATGATTTTGTTTCAGAGTTGTGATTTTTAAGAAATTAAATAATAATTTTCTAAAATATAACATGCACATACTTTTTTTGATCATTGTATTGTTGATTATCATTCACGTCACATCGCTTCGGAATAGAAACCAGCTTAATTTACACTATGTTGTGTATTGTGCTTAAATTATGGATTGTATTCATCATTTCGGTCCATATAAATAATTGTATGGCACCTACCTACCTACCTATATATCGCAGTACCGCGTACTGACAACCCTTACAAATATCCCAATTTAACCCTTACCCGTGTCAATTTACCCCGAATGCGGGGTAAATTGGGATTTCCATTATTTTTCCGATTATTTCTTTAAATTGAATAATTAAAATAATGTAACGGTTTTTATCACCTAGGTACGTTCAAGACTCAACTTATTTCTTTGGTTGAGCAGTGACTATTTAATTGGAACTATGTTAAAATTCAATCTGAAGTTCGATTTTGTCCCTATTTACCCCATTTGACGGTACTAAAAACCTTTTTTTTTTTTGGAGATTTTATGACCTGGTAACTGAGACCTTTAAGTCATGTCTTATTTAATGGATATTCTTAATTTTATGAAAAATGATATTATGGAGTGAAATGAAATGAAAATGATTAATTTGAGACATGAATCAACTGGGATGAAATTAATGAGATGATATGAGATGAAATCTAATTTCAGTAAAATGGTGGTCATTTACTAAGATTTTTTTCAGTGGACTTTTTGGAGGATCACGAGAAGTTACGTCCAGCGGCTTTGTTTCATTTTCCCACATTTGTGCACTTTCACAGATATTAAACGGTTAATAAACCACCATTATTACACATTTAAACCCGAAGAAACACTAAATAGACAAAATAAAACAAATCACAAAACTTCACTCATCGCGTTCCCGCCAAAAAGTCAACTAAAAACCTATTATAGTAGGTATACATAGGTTAGTTTAGTTTCTTTTTTTACATGACGTTTAGCGATCGATGTTTACACTAGTCTACTATATCGGTAAAACAGGTTGTGTTTGACGCTAAAGGCTCGTTTAAAATTAATGTACACATTTTTTTTTCTAAGCTTTATTACTATCTTTATATTTATACTATACTTTTATATCCAAATATTTTGTTTTAGTATATTTTTTTCATTGAAAAACAAAATGAATGAAAAAAACGACAGCGTCTTAAAAACAGTACTGTCCTGCCAAAAACAGTACGAATGGTCACCGTATTTTGAACCGAATTGATAGACGTCAAACTGAAAATTCACTGTGTGTTCAACATGTTCAATAATAATATGGTTCAATATTATAAGTGGTGTTCACCAATTTGAAAGGTGCACTTATGACTTACCAGTATTACAAAGCAAGACGAACAATATACAGTAACGAATAATATAATTTCAATTAAATATTTCAATTTCAATTTTATTTGATAGAACTAAAATAAACTTATCGACTTTTTTAAATTGTAATAGAAATGTATAACGGGAATCTATAGCGCCTACGTAAGATGATTGAATGGTACCATGACAGCGCAAGCTACCGATTTTGCATTTGAGTGATGAAAGCTATGCTATGAATGAAAAATGATTTTAACTATTATGTGAGTGTGACCGACTAGAATGGAATAGAATGAACATCTTTGGCAATAATAATAATTGTCCGTACCAAGATGTCTATAGCCTCCCATCTCAAAAAGTTATTGCAGGATCGATGGCGTCGATGTTCGTAGATCAAAAGTAGATAAGGTGATGACATAACAAATTTTAATGTTTGTTGTGATGGACCATTCGCTTGTTTGAAGTCGTCGTGGCTTAAGGGATAAGACGTCCAGTGCATTCGTATCTAGCGATGCACCGGTGTTCGAATCCCGCAGGCAGGTACCAATTTTTCTAATGAAATACGTACTCATCAAATGTTCACTATTGACTTCCACGGTGAAGGAATAACATCGTGTAATAAAAATCAAACCCTCAAAATTATAATTTGCATAATTACTGGTGGTAGGACCTCATGTGAGTCCGCACGGTTAGGTACCACCACCCCACCTATTTCTGTCGTGAAGCAGTAATCCGTTTCGGTTTGAAGGGTGGGGCAGCCGTTGTAACTATACTTGAGACCTTAGAACTTATATCTCAAGGTGGGTGGCAAATTTATGTTGTAAATGTCTATGGGCTCCAGTAACCACTTAACACCAGGTGGCCTGTGAGCTCGTCCACCCATACAAGCAATAAAAAAAATTTAAAAAAAGTCTGCCGAGTCAGCTAATTTAAAATAAAATGAGAGTTTGGTTCAATTTTGATTAATTTTATTTTTTACCCAAAAGACTTCGCTTCGGTCAAACATTGGAAAAGCTTGCTGTATAGGCTTTGCTTCTTTTGCCTGTCCAACAACAAAACGAAAAATGACAGAAGACATTATTGATGGCAATCAAGAAATTCGAGAATGAGCCGAAGCAGCCTGAAAGAGATGGCGATATTCAGCAGAATTTGCTGTTGGTTGGTACATATTAAGTGTATAATCTATGGGTTGGTAGATTTAGCCGGCAGGCTCCTTTTTGGTATACAGTGTTTACAATTTTACAAAGGAAATATTTTAAAGTACTCATGTCGACAAAACGTGATATTTTTTTGTGAAAAGTTAACTTAAATAACCGAACATAATATAACGAAATCTATAAATTGTAATTTATATTAGATGATATGTGAGTTTTAGCCAGGAAATTGAAGTTTGATTTGTTTTAAAGTTTGAACGAACGTTATTTTTGTATCATCTGCGTCCGCCGACGGACGTTGTCGAACTTTTTTTTCGACCGTTTGGAGTTTGGAGGGTTGCTTTGTGTTGTCTGGACTAGTTCAATTTATAGTGGAACTGTAGTGTAATGTTCGGATAAAGTGGTTGTAAGTCTATTTAGTAGTGATTGTTGGGCGTGATGTCAGGAGCAACGACGCCGACGACGACGGAGGCGCCGGCGCTGGATGAGCGCGATCTGGAGCCGCGCACTCCGATGAAGAGACTCGGCTCTACTAGAAAACTGCCTGCGTTTAGTAGTGAGTCCTTTGTTGCAATATCCAATTTGGGTTTTCGGTTTACACCGAAGTAAGCGTTACAAAGCTTTTCACACAGGCTTTATAATTAAAAATGATATTTATTAGTTGAATAATTGTGAAAAAATTAGATCTTTTTCGTTCTTTATTTGTTTACCGTGAAATCTCTAAATTGTTTTAATCTCATAGCTACAATTTGCACAATTCACTATATGAACCCCTCGCGTATTAGTCGATATTTGGGATAAGTAAATAAAAAACTAACCTTGTAACATTTTTTTAAATAGAGTAGTCTGGTTTAGCCACATATTTGGCCTTGAGGCCGCATGAGATCACAAGGAGCATATTTACTAGGTGATAACAATTATCTTGATACTGTCAGCTACATAATATGGGAAAAACTACACCTTAGGTGAAAATCTAATAGTAAATTATTTTGTATAATTATTTTATGTACTGGTGGTAGATGTCCTGTGAGTCAGCATGGGTAACCACCACCTCCTCTTGTTTCTGCCATGAAGCAGTAATGCATTTCGGCTGAAGGGTGGGGCAGCCATTGTAACTATACTGAAACTTAGCACTTATATCTCAAGGTGGGTGGTGCATTTACCTTGTAGATGCCTATGGGCTTGAGTAACCACTTAACAACAGGTGAGATGTAAGCTCATTCACACACCAAAGCAACAAAAAAAAAAAACGCTTCAATAAAGAAACCTAGAGGTGGAAACTAGAAACTGCCACTTAGAATTTTTAATATAATTCAGTATAAAATGCTGGTCTCAGATACATAATGTTGCAGAGAGGGAAGAAGAAAATATAACCAAGGGCTTTGTACCCAGCAGTAGCTTTAAGTGTTTTTTTAGTTGTTTAGTACACCTGTTTTTCACAGCTCTTTTATGTAAATTATTCATCAGGCTCGAATAATGTAGGAAATTTTATTTTGGCCAGTATTGTTTGTATGGTAGTTCAGTTAGGAAATAATACAGTCAAGAATGTAGCGATTCTAAGTTCAAGTTGTGGTAGACTCAGACCTGCAGGAATGTTCCCATCCAACTTATGTGGCTCAAGGTAGAGCCATGAGTTCAGTTTTTCATCTACAACAATAAAAGTACGAAGTAATGAGATGGAATCATAACAGATTAATAAAAAAGTGGCATGTATTCTGAAGCTGTATTAAGTATAATGGAGATGTAAAAGAAAAAATAAAAAAAGTCAAAGATGCTTGACAACTTTTTAATATATTTATCAAATAATAATAAAAGAGCCTTAGGTAATATACCTCATCAATATTGAATTGCATTAAGATTAGTGTGTACATTATAAAATCATAGTGATAGAACCTACCTAGCATACAACCTGTCTTATTGGGCTGACTTTCATGTCTAATCAGACACTGATCTTCAATATCCTTTCAATGACTATTAAATGTCTGTATTTAGAATAATGCATTTTATATAAAGTTCTTATAACTATATAAATTTCTTATAACAGTTTGAGGCATGTATACAGATTGTGAAATCTTTGATCTCATGTTTAATTTGAGTTACTTTAAAACGTGCACAAGTGCATAGTCAAGATTGTTTATGATTGTAGAATATTATTCTGTAAATATGTAATTTACGTTTTGATTGAATATAGAATAGGGAGGATTCCTAAGATGGATATTGCTTTTTTTTAAATGTGCTGCAATTTATGACTTTGATTTCTTTAAGTGAAAACACTGCAGCACTTAAATTCAAGTTGTATGAGAAAATTAATAATGTTTCAACTAAATTAAACACATCTACAAAAGAGTCTGTTCCTCCCTCGGTTGCTTGTAACCTACTTAAGAAACTGTCTTATCACTCTATATTCTCACTGAAACATAAACCACGTGTCTCTGAATGTTCGGATCTTGTTTGCAGCTGATCTTATTAATGTTGATAGTTCCATAACCACTGCCATATTGTCCATACTGGCTTTAGGTTTTAAACTTTTGATCACATTGCGTCACTAAAGAAGTCATTATTACAATGCAACCAATGTCAATGTCATTACCGATGTGACGGTATCGCCAACAGTTTACCAACCGTGAGCTAGTTCACGAAAATAGGCAATGTAGAAAAAAGTTGTGATATTTAGAATCCCGCGTGTTTGGTGGTATTGATATTGATATATGGCGTCTGGAATCTGATAAGCACTTATAAACAGGTGGGCCATGAGTTAGCTCATCTAAAACAATTTGTGCCCGAGCTGTGGACATCATTAAAACACGGATGACGGTACGTGACCACGAAAACTAAACCATCGAGAGTCGGAATTGTTAATCAATGATTAGTATAATTATGAAATTATTAATAAGATGTCAATAAAAATGTGAAATTAAACCGTGTCCGTGTACTGCTATGATACAAATATGTACACATAACTAACTTCCTGATTTGATTATACGTTACACGTAGCTATACTGAGATAATGACATTCAATAGAGTCAATCTATAAACGCTGTATCATACAGATCCCAAACACTTCTAAGTGTGAGACTAAAGGAACGACGGTGGAGTTGGATCCATACGTCTGTTATCCATTTATTTATAACAGAGGCGACTAAAGTACACCGGCGGGTCGTCCGCGGCTCCCTCGCGTTTCATTGTCTCAACATTACATTTCCTCCGTCGAGATCGTTTCCTTTGCTAATGAATAAATTATGTAGTGCAGTCAGGATCGTGGAGTGGTGTAATGTAATGTCATTGGCGACTTCCCGCGGCCCGGGTCGGCGTGCCCACGCGCGCACACTCTCCGGAGAATATGTAATTTTTTCATTGCTAAAGGCGGGGCTACATTAGTGCCACGTACAATAAACGCCTTCACTGAAATGGTTTTACTCCTCAGCTTACCGTCGCTCGGCAATCCCCCGAGGAAGAGAATACGTTCTAGAGCTTATTAGTTATCAAAATTATGTTTAGAAACATAAATCAATACAGATACTGTTTTGATAACTGGAAGCCATACTGAAACACTCATAATAGATGTGCTTTTTAGCAAAAAAGTGCCCGTTCTTAAACCGCCATCTTCAATGAGATGCATCTTCATGGATACCTAATTATTTGTTTCCTTACTTAATAGTTGGTAGCTTTAGAGTTTAGAGGCTACTTCAACCGCGCGCGGCCGGTTAGGTGAGCTCATGGGGCTCAACTTGAGAACACTAGCTCAAGCCGCGCTTCGCTGAATCTACCACTGGATCGTGCGACCCACTGAGAAACTGAGTGGGTTGACATGATGATAGTTCGAGTGTCGAGTGCTATCGACAACATGTTGAAGATGTGACACGTGAGAAACTAGAACCGAACCAGCATCGAAATGTAGTAATACTATAATAAACAACGAGTCGTTGGAAAAGAGACGTTCCTATTGGTCGTTAAATGCTTTTAAATTACAATATTAATAATAATAATAATTAACATGATCTCCAAGCACAAATTAAAAAAATAAAAAGATAATAATAAAAGAAAAGTATCGAGACACGGAAAAGGTTATCATCGGCTCAGCATTGCCTAACAGTAGAGAATCAGTCGTTACTGCGGTACTGATCTCCCGCCAGTTTTGAGTACGTTAAGGAAAAAATAGCCGTTTTAAATACTTTCAGTAAAGTCTACAGGAGATGGCTTCAAATATATTGTTGATTGTTCTGATTCATGGAAGATTTCTATGGGCTCTGATAACTACTTAGCATTGGATGGACCGCGAGTCCTTTCGCAAAGCTGGAATAAAATATATATTTTTTTAATTAAAATGTCCTATTATTAGTCTCTGGAATACGCTCACAACAACCCCGACCTCCGTGATACGTTCTCTATATCTCATACTAGCTGACCCGGCAGACTTCGTAGTGCCTCAATCGACAAATAAAAGACACATCAAGGCAAACATCTAAGGAAAAACAAAATTGTTTATTTTTATATAATTCCAAGTATTTTCATATTTTTCCACCTTTTAAACCTTCTCTGGACTTCCACGAATAATTCAAGACCAAAATTAGCCAAATCGGTCCAGCCGTTCTCGAGTTTTAGCGAGACTAACGAACAGCAATTCATTTTTATATATATAGAAGAAGATTACTGTCGCTGTTCAAAATTTACATTGTATTCAATCGCTCACTATATCCTCACATGTACAATATAATTGCGTGACTAAAAACATATCAAGTGAGAGAGAGGGCCGCAGTATGGGAACTAATATCGTTGATATTTCCTCATCTAGAACAAAGACCTTTGACACGAAAAGAAAGGCTCGTGTATCCGCTTAATACATTTAAAACGCAGCGCTATAACTTTTTAATTACGCTATTCAATTGTAATGTTTTATAATGCCGGATACACACTTACGGAACGAACTAATGAACTCTTAGAACAGTCTGGGTGTTTCAAAAATATATCAAAAATACCGTAAGCAATAAAACTTTTAGTATAAGAAGTACTACCACACGATAAGGATTTCGATTTTCGACTCATGTTTGAAGAGTTTTTTAAAGTGATTCTATATGATCCATTTTATCATCGCACCACTCTTCGCTAAAGCAAAGCTCGTCCATACGACCTTGAAACGATGCGGTCATACACAGTACACAGTTCGTATACACTATTATATTTGTTCACGTACTATCCGGTTATGGAATCCCCCACGGCTATTATAGAATATTGACTTTCTTCAAACGATCTTTGGAAGATGTTCAAGTTGCAGGCAGCGGCTCAATTATTCATATCTCCATTGATAAATACGAGGTCCACCAAAAGGAAATCTGAAGGTTGACTTGACGGCAGCATCCACATCGTCGTGGTGACTGCCTTAGAACTATCAACACTAAGTGAAGCCAGTGATCGTTTGCTCTGTGGTAAAAATCGTTCACTAATACGTTAATTCATGCTCGTCGCGTTATCAAACTGTTACTGTTTTTTATCCAGCATCGGCATCTTTGTGTTCAGTGAAAATTATTTTTTATTGCTTAGAAGGATGGAGAAGCTCTCGGTCCAGCCCAACTGGTGTTTTTTATTTTTATTTTTTATTGCTTAGATGGGTGGACGAGCTCACAGCCCACCTGGTGTTAAGTGGTTACTGGAGCCCATAGATATCCACAACGTAAATGCGCCACCCACCTTGAGATATAAGTTCTAAGGTTTCAAGTATAGTTACAACGGCTGCCCCACCCTACAAACCGAAACCGCATTACTGCTTCACGGCAGAAATAGGCAGGTATTTGGTACCCACCCGCGCGGACACTCAAGAGGTCTTACCAACAGTAATTACGGAGCTCATAGACATCAACGATGGTCGACGACCATTGTTCTGTGTAAGTAGATGACTGAACACTGTGGAACTCATCACAGGCACCGACCAGTCTGCGTCCATCCTGCGAACGTCTCCGGTTCTTATTCGCTTACGTTCGTCCGTCTGTTGTATACCCGGAATAATAGTTATTATCGCGCTTGATAAGTCGTTACTGTTACGGTGTAATTATCGACATTATAATTAATTTCGTTTAAAAAAGTCACTTTTCTAAGTACTTTATTGTGTTTATGGCAAAAATAAAATCCAGCATTGACGTCTATGTCGGATGTTGTTGGATTATTTCAATAGGACAGTGCACTATATGATTTTTTGTTGATGTTTATTTGTCACGCCACAATAATATTTGATTTATTAAAAAAAAATGTAATATAATGCTTTTTGAGTGGTCTGCGGGGCGATGTGGACTCGGCTAGCGGGGCTCACCGCCTACTCAGCAGCGCTTCGACTATACACTCAACCACGTACTCATCAGGCGATGACCACCGACTATACACTCAACCACGTACTCATCAGGCGATGACCACCGACTATACACTCAACCACGTACTCATCAGGTGAGGACCACCGACTATACACTCAACCACGTACTCAACAGGCGACTCAACCACCGACTATTGTTGCCAATTAATTTTAGGTGTTTATGTATGTCTGGTAAGGTCAGTGACGATGACCCCGTCTTCCCTCCGGCGCATCCACACTGTGAGTTATACAGCGGTCGCTTGTTGAAGTGTTTCTCCTTATTGTAGTACATATATGGGAAAGACAGAACTCCAGTGAACTTCTTTTATTGTTTTAGACGAGCGATGTTACAAACGACCCAATTGGGGCTTTTTTTTTCCTTCCTACCTACGCTGAGAGCCTTGAGAGGATATTTCAGCGTAACCCTAACTTTTGTAGGTGAGCTCATGGGGCTCAAACCTGATGACGTTGCTAACACGAACCCTAGCAAGAGCCGTGCTTCGCAGAATCTACCACCGGATCGGAAACGCGACCCACTGAGAAGATCCGGCGAGAAACTCAGTGGGCTGTGTCTGAGAGTTAATTTACTCGTCGAGCCCTTCGTCGCAAGCGACGCGTTCGACGAGAACGATGACCGGTGCTTGAAGTACCTAAAAGCACCGTTAGTGGATCGGGAGGATCCGAGATGACGTGTTTTGGGCGACGTCGACTGCTTTCCATTCTGTCCGCAGGATCGGGAATGTAGTTACCGGCGGCCACGACGAGAGGGTTCTCGTGTCGTGCCGCTTTATCGAAGTGGCGTATCGACGCCGACTGTAGATACTTACTGATGGACTCTAAGTCCAGGTCGTCATGGAGGTCGACGTTCCTGACGAACCACGGGGCTCCGACGGCTATCCTGCAAAAACGGGATTGAATAATTTGGAATGATTTTAAGTGCATGCGGGCCGCGTGAGCGAACACTACACTTGCATAGGTCATGACGGGGCGTATGCAAGTTTTGTAGAGTGTCACCTTATTTCTAAGGGACATTTTACTTCGCCTACATATCATCGGGTAGAGACGTCCTAGAATGAAGGCGGCACGGTCGCGTACCGTCTTGATGTGAGGGCGGAATGTCATCCTAGTGTCGAGGGTGACGCCTAAATATTTGACCTTCGGGGCCCACGGTATGGGCTGGGCGAACATCGTGATTGGGCGAATGGCGGGGGCGGAGGTGTTGACGCGCCTAGTCGGGAGGGGGATGCTCAGCGTGGTGTTCGGAGGGAGACCCCTTTTGTAGAGCACCGCTGTGCTTTTCGTGGGGTTGATGTCGATGCGCCACTTCCGGAACCACTGTCCCATGGTGGTAGCTGCGGTCTGAAGTCGTCGATGAAGCAACGCCTTCTTCCTACACGAGTAGTAGATGGCGGTGCCATCGGCGAAGAGCGCCAGATGGGTCTCCGGAGACCGGGGTATATCATTGATATACAAACTAAATAGTAACGGGGAGAGGGCGGAGCCTTGCGGGACTCCGGCTGTGACGTGACGGGGCCGGGAACGCGTTCCCTCGACTCGATATCGGAACGAACGGTTCGACAAGTACACCCGTATCTTTAGTCGTTCACACGAGCGTAACTCGACTCGACTCAACCTCCAACGCGCGTTTCGGTATGCTTACACCCGTATCTTTAGTCGTTCATACGAGCGTAACTCGACTCGACTCAACCTCCAACACGCGTTTTGGTATGATTAGTCGTAAAAATAAACTCCACTCAAACGTCCTTGGAAAAATTTCCTAACCGGAGTGAAGTGACCGAACTGTCAAGTTAAGGTACGTCGCGACGTACCTTGAACGTTCCTCAAGGCTGGTTTTCTATCGATGTCCAAATAGTATGTGGACCGCAAATGGAAATATTATATGATATTGTTGTGCAATGGCCTGAATCTGTGCATGATTCCCGCGTATTTTGATAATTTAAGTTTGATAATATTTATTAATAAAGTAAATAGTTCGAGGTTAGACATTTGAAACTCTTTATTTTATTTACCTACATAAGAGACATATTTTGCTTACTGATAAATAAAGTCAATGCGATTATAAGTTTTATTTATATAATAATAAACTGGTGGTTGTGGAAAAGCACTTCAACAACACGATGCAACCAAAATCACATAAAAGCGGCGAATAAAAATACAAAGCCGGATCCGAAATCTAAAATAATGATAGGTTAGAAAATAAATAATACACTTTCAGATTTACCGCACACACACATATTTACGAATAACTCAGCAACTAATACATCAAACAAGTTCAATGCTTCTAGTGTCAAACAGACAGCGGCAGCTTCTTCTTCTTCTTCTTAATTTTGGCTCGGCACCGACTTTGACATTAAACAATGACCATCGACTACAGAACTCTATGGGTTTGATGCTAGCTTGATCAAATTTTCATCATTATTACCTCACTCGAGGACAGTTGAGGAATATTGTAATGGTCGACTAAAAATACCAAACTCGAGTGATTTTGGGAGGAATGCTCGAGCATCATCGGATGAGTTAAGAGTGGAGGACTATTTTACAAAACGTCTAAAGATACGGGCATTAGTCGTAAAAATAAACTCCACTCAAACGTCCTTGGAAAAATTTCCTAACCGGAGTGAAGTGACCGAACTGTCAAGTTAAGGTACGTCGCGACGTACCTTGAACGTTCCTCAAGGCTGGTTTTCTATCGATGTCCAAATAGTATGTGGACCGCAAATGGAAATATATGATATTGTTGTGCAATGGCCTGGATCTGTGCATGATTCGCGCATATTTTGATATTTTAAGTTTGATAATATTTATTAATAAAGTAAATAGTTCGAGGTTAGACATTTGAAACTCTTTATTTTATTTACCTACATAAGAGTCATATTTTGCTTACTACCTGATAAATAAAGTCAATGCGATTATAAGTTTTATTTATATAATAATAAACTGGTGGTTGTGGAAAAGCACTTCAACAACACGATGCAACCAAAATCACATAAAAGCGGCGAATAAAAATACAAAGCCGGATCCGAAATCTAAAATAATGATAGGTTAGAAAATAAATAATACACTTTCAGGTTTACCGCACGCACACATATTTACGAATAACTCAGCAACCAAAACATCAAACAAGTTCATCTAGTGTCAAACAGACAGCGGCAGCTTGACTTTGACATTAAACAATGACCATAGACTACAGAACTCTATGGGTTTTTGATGCTAGCTTGATCAAATTTTCATCATTATTACCTCACTCGAGGACAGTTGAGGAATATTGTAATGGTCGACTAAAAATACCAAATTCGAGTAAGTTTGGAGGGAATTCTCGAGCATCATCGGATGAGTTAAGAGTGGAGGACTATTTTACGAAACGTCTAAAGATACGGGCAGTAGTCTCGTATGATGAGCACGAGTCTGTCTGGCACTCCGATGTTATACAGTTTGTGGCATTGGGGCTTACAAATACAAACAAACATACAAACGTGATGTGTGTTGTATCCTTCATAAGAGAGTTGAATTGGCTATGTCACATTCACTGGCTTCACCACCACTGAACCATATCCGAGTTATAAATGTAATACTAAAGTAAATTTCATAATATTATAATAATAAATAAATAAAATAAATTAAAATTAAGCACTATATCAAATATTCTCCAAAAAAATTATTTCAATTTTCAACTCGGACTCAAAATGACTCAGTTTTAAATCAGAAGAGGGTTAATAAATTTACCAAAATAAAACAAAGTAATCCGGAAATCTCAACAATTATTGAGACTTGTTTAACTGTACCTATATTAAACCATTTTTACTATTGAACCACGAAAGCCTAAAGGCAATAAATTATCTGTTCACAAACAATTTACAAATGTCATTGAATTCATGGATCACATAGCACGCCCGAAATGCACCACGACACACAAAAAAAACCGGTTTCATTAAATATACTTTCTACTGGAGGCTAGTGTAGTTGTTCAAGTCCGCTGGTCCTACCACCACAACTAGACTAATGGCCTGATGAAATCTTTTGATGCTATTCAATTTTAAAGAGCTATTTTGCTATGCTTTAATTAACGTATCGTGAGAGCACAACCTGTACTCTGTTTGTATACTATGCTATATACCGTACTGAATAGATACATATACAAAACAGTTACAAAACTAACATTGTGTTGCATTGGGCGTCACTCAGATGAGCAGGTAGTCGTGTTGCTGCGACTGTTTTTTTTTTACTTTTTTGTATTGCTTGAATGGATGGATAAACTCACGACGCGGCAAGTTCGATGCTCTAAATTTTGTATTTAGTTTTATTGCTTAGAAGGGTGGACGAGTTCACAACCCACCTGGTGTTAAGTGGTTACTAGAACCCATAGACAACTACAACGTAAATGCTGCCACCCACCTTGAGATATAAGTTCTAAGATCTCAGTATAGTTAAATGTTAGTTTTACAGTACAACGGCTGTCCCATTCTTCATTCGGAAACGTATTACTGCTTTATGACAGAAACGAATAGGGTCAACTGACCTGTGCGATCTCACAAGAGTACAGTAGGTAGTGTCTATTTGTGACGTAGAACTACTATGCGATCGAATGCGAGGGATAGGGAAGTTTTATTCCACTATAGCTGAAATTTTCAAGCTCATGTAATCTGCTAACCACTTGAGGAAAGCTTTTAGATTTTTTTAAATCTTTTTTTATTGTCTTTGTAGGCAGACGAGCATACGATTCATGATGGTAAGTGATTACCGTCGCTCATGGACGTCAGCAATGCTAGGGGCACAGCCAAGTCGCTGCCTACCATTGAGTACTCTCTGCAACCCTCGTTTGAAGAAGGACATGCTCGTCCCATTAGCTTACGGCCCACAATGGACAAAAGCTGTCCCAGGAGTTCAGTGGCGGACCACCATGATTTAGTACACACTTTGTAACACTAAGCATGTACCGTATACCATGAAGAGACGTCATGAGTTTAATCGACTTGAGGGATTGGATGATTGAAAATAGTTGTTACCCTTGGCCATAGATAGCAACTGTGAGAACAGCCGCCGCGACGTTACTGTTACTGTCTGTGTCTGTGAAGTATCAAGGATATTCGACACGTCTTCATCAACCCCGACCTTGAACAGAAGATGGAACTGAAAGAATTCAATTAACCCTGAACGTTGAATCAGTCGTATAACAAACGCAGATTGAATCTCGACATATTGTTTAAATTAGTTCGTCTGGATGATCATGTCACCGCTCCAATTAAACCGTCGGTTCGCCTTCGTGTACTCGAACTCGTTAAAGGGTTACTTATTAATAGTTCACTCTGTCAGACGAACAAGGTCCTAATTGCAATTCTCATGTAAGTGACAAATACAGTAGAGCACTCATGAAACTAATTTAAGATCAGACTAACGATTTTTCCCCTGATTTTGTTGAGACTAGTTGATACAAAGTTGATACTAGGAACTAACAGGGTTTCATTACATGCGAGTCGATCCATAGCTGTGTACGCCGTGCCCTTAAATCAAGATCGCACAACACGTTTTTAATACGCTTTTATTAGCTTCAGACGTATGTATGTTTGTATCTTCGAACATTATTTTAAGCCTCTTCAAAACGTCGGATTAATTCGAAATTTCGTATACTTATTAAGGACGGATGACAATACAATATTAAAAAAAAAGAAAAGCGTGGGTCACGCTTTTTTACAATAAAATAATTTTTTCTTACACTATTTTTAATTCAAATTTATTAAAATTTATTTTCTATTTTTTAGTTGGATTTTCTATAAAAGCGTATTTTGTTAGTTTATTTAAACTATTATTTATTTAATAACAGTTGCGGAACATTTATGTATTATGTAGTGAAGGATTACCTAATAGCGCGTTCCAACGTTGGCATGAGTGTTTGTTAGCTTTAGTTCATTTTATTATCATTTTACTAACCTAACCTGACATCAATAATCGGAAGGTTTTTGAGACTATAAAAAAAAGTGTAGGCCTCTGGGTTTATTTCGCCGGATCTTCTCTGTGGTTCAATTGGAGGTTCCTTATGGTAGTATATTTATTGTGTCGTTCGACAATTATATTTAATGATGATATCTAAGTTGTGATGTCATTATCACTGGTTGTAAAATACTCCCAATTATACGCTATAATATGGTATTTAGGTGTAACCGACTCCAGAACTAGGAATTTTTTAACTAACTTCACATTACAAAGTAGGAGGAGATTCTCAATTCGACGGGACCTTGAGATGTCGTAGGATCATAATGTTTGCTTCTTTTCAAACAAATTTACAGTAAAATCTCATGTTTTTTACATTTGTTTTGGTATTTGCTAAGTTTCAAAAGGCTTACTCTTTAGTAATCCAAAAATTATTTAATTAAATTCTATAATAGATTCTATCTACAATCTCTCTTCTAAACAAGTTTTGTACGCGAAAGACCAGGAATCATTCAAATTCCCTGTTCAAAACAAAGAGCTACAGTTCAAAACATTTTGTAAGTTCACGGCTTGTTGATTCGTTATGACATTAATTTCGCAAGATAAAACGATCAATCTGATCTCGTGGGAGTATTGAAGTGTACGGCGCGGAGAATAAAAATAACTTTATTCTAGAGCTAGATAAATTCAGACAAGTATCGATCGGTATTACACGCTGCACGCAAGCTCGCGCTGGATTACGTGTGCCGTCAAGTAATTCCCACCTGGATCTAACCTCATTTATTTAATGTTGTTGTACGTATGTATGTATCTACGTATTATGAATGTTATTAAAATAATAGAACGGCAAAGGAATTGTAGGTCATAGAAAAAACCATCTCTATAAATACTAGTTGATCGTTTTAGATGGGTAAACGTTCACAAGGCCCACCTCGTTTTAGATAGTGCTACTTGAAGCCCGTCACTAACGACACCGCCCCTCGGGGCCCCATGCCCCATGGGGGCGAAATCGCAATTTTGTTATATTAACCACTGTCACGACCGTGGACAATGATAATGAGACGATGTGTGGCCACGTCTCATTACCGGCAGATATAGACATGGTACCTACATATCCGTGCGAGCTCAGAGTATCCCCTAGCACCACCTACAAGCTAGTAGTCCCCCGGTATTCGAAATTCGACTAAAATAAATTAAAATTATATGATTTTATCTATTATAATAATCTATTCTCAATTTGACCACAGGCTATACGCAATAAGGAAAGCTTGACAATAAACAAATAGTGTCTAATACATGGTAGTGTGTGTAATGTTTTTTTTAAATGATTTAATGTATTTTTTATGTATAATTTAAAAGAATATTCACATTCTGCACTCCTTCTTTATATTCTCTATAAGTGTAGGAAACTTCATATTCCTCCGTCCGCGCAATTTTCGTAAAAAGGAGTATAAGGTTTTTGCTTCACGTATTAATATAAAGATCTTATTCCCTGCTTGTTTAGTAAACATATTGATGCGAACCCCTTGACTTGTGTCGTGTTAAGGTTATCTAAGTGTAAGTGCTTCCTTTTAATCGAAATGTTTCCAGTCTAGTGGTGTATTGAGGATTCCGGTGATAGCTTAACATCGTTCAGGACGTCAACCTTGGCTCATTAGGCTAGTAAGTTATGTGAAAAGACACACCGATAAATAAACAATGCAACTTTTGATTAGTAATCCAAGTGAAATCAGACCCCTGTATATTTTTTAACTACATATAGTATTAGTTCTATTTTTCCAACTGGAAAGGCAAAGGTATCATCATACTATATAGTATACAAATATAACAGTATTATATAGCCTATATAGGCTAATCTTTTGTATACTGTTTCTTAGGAAAAATCGAATTGAGCGAAATTAAATTACTTAAGTTGATTAATTTGAGACATTATTCAAGCGGCATAAAATTAAATTAAATGAAATAAGATGATATGGCATAAAGTATAATCTCAGTAAAAAAAAATCAGTGGGCTTTTTGGAAGAACCCGAGATGCTACGTCCAGCGGCTTTGTTTAATTTTCCCACATTTCTGTACTTTCAGGGATATTAAACGGTTAATAAACCACCGGCGTAAAATAACGGAACATTTAAACATGAAGATACACTAAATTAACAAAATAAAACAATTTACACAACTTCGCTCCTCGCGTTCCCGCCAAACAGTCATAACTACGAATACAATAATTATAATGGCTCTAAATGTTATTAAATCATAGATGTAATTAAGGTATACATAGTTGAATAACTAGTTTCGCTTCGATTTATTTAAATACTATAAATAGGTAGACGAGCAAACGGCCCGTCTGTTGGTATGTGATTACCGCCGCTCTTGGGCATTAGCAATATCAGAGGCACAATCAAGCCGGTGGCTGCCATATATGTTGTGAGCTACTGTGTCTGTTTGTTAGTGCCGTGGTGCGACTGTGAGTTCTTAACTACATGAACATCAGCGGGACATTTGGCACCAGGCAGCTACTTCCATGAGTGTCAAAAGAAATAAACTTTTTTTTATTTTTATTGCTTAAATGGGTGGACCAGCTCACAGCCCACCTGGTGTTAAGTGGTTACTGGAGCCCACAGACATCTACAATGTAAATGCGCCCCCCACCTTGAGATGTAAGTTCTAAGGTCTCAGTATAGTTACAAAATATAAACTGCTTTCATTTAATTAGAATTGCAATTATTATTGATTACCCAATCTGCGGGATCATTATAATTATCTCCGTTCGAGCCTGTGATTAACATTTACTTTTATTCGTACAAATGAGAGTTAATTAGTACGCAAAAAAACCAGGAAAATATTCACAAATGAAACATGTTTTCATCGTGGGCTTGGCGAGTATCTGTCGCGATGGATAATTTTAATAAATTGGCACAAGTGAAGAAGGGAAAGGGAAGGTGGGGCTCGGACTCCAACGAAATGAACTAGATCCGATCTATGAGGGATGACATCAACACTGGCACCCTTGACAATTTCATAGGTACATTTGCTAGATACATACTAGACATTAAAAACCACTACATCCACCAGTTGCCGTGGTAAAAACTCAAAAACCCACTGATTGGTTTCGAACATTGGTACAGGTATTATTTACGACCACGACGTTGACAGTTTCTTTTTTCAGAGCTTACAGCCCACCTGATGTTAAGTGGTTACTGGAACCCATAAACATCTACAACATAAATACGCCACCCACCTTGAAATATAAGTTCTAAGATCTCAGTATAGTTACATCAGCTGCCCAACCCTTCAGACCGAAACGCATTACTGCTTCACGGCAGAAAAAAGCAGGGCGGTGGTACCTACCCGCACGGACTCACAAGAGGTCCTACCACCAGTAAGGTGGTAGATTCTGCTAAACACTGCTCTTGCTAGGGTTAGTGTTATCAACGTCCACAGGTTAGAGCTCCGCGAGCTCACCTATTCGCCCGGTGAATCTAGTATGACACCTCGAGGTCATTAGAATAGGTAGGAAAAAAATCTACATCGAATGGCCTTGCACAGAGGCGAGCTTTTTCGCAATTTATTAACTATTAAAGCGATACCGAATACAAACCGACGACCCACCTGATGTCCAATGTTACCGGAATCAGTACAACGTGAGTACCACCAGACACGTGAGCTCGAAGTTTTAATTGTATTATCATCTAACGGTTTTTGGACCCACTAACGTGGGTTGACGTGACGGCATAAATAGGCAGGATGATGGCAGCTACGCATGCGGGCTCGCAACGCGCCCTGCACCCAGACATTACGAAATTTATAATATTGGAGGGTTTCACTTTTATTACACTATGTTATTCCTTCGCTGAGGAAGTCACTTATTTATGACAATTACAAAATACGTGTAATATAATTAACACGGTTGCCGTCGCTTGGTTTGATTATGATTCATTTTGGTGGTGGTGTAAGTGTAGTTCAGCGAAAGACGCTGAATGTAAAACATAAATTAACAACGAACATCACCGCTACACAAAGGATACATTCACGAGTCGTAACTAACAAAGCGATGCCAGACCCTGATTCCCTCCTAGTATTTGACTGAGGCAGTGGGACAGAAGATTGACTAGTCGGCGACCGTGCTAATTATTGCATATAAAGTCTACACGGACTGGTGGTAGACCACCGCGACAGTGTGAGCCGCGTGCAGTAGGTACTCTGAACCCGTTTGCCGCGCTATGTCAGCTATGTGCTCATATTGACCTTTGCAAGTATCTCGTTGCTTTGTTTGTCCGCTTAAACGAGGCGTCGCTATTATTTCGGTACGGAGCAAGTGAAATAATCAAATTAATATGCTATGAAACTATATTGATAAACTAGCGACCCGCCCTCGCTTCGCTTCGGAATCATTAATTTTTTTTATTGATAGCTGAGTACGAAAATAACCGCAGGGTGACGCCGCGGGGCGAAGCTAGTCTAAAAAAAGTAGCCTAAGTTACTCCTTATATCATCAGCTATCTATCAGTGAAAGTCTCGTCAAAATTGGACCAGCCGTTCCAGAGATTAGCCAGAACAAACAGACAGACAGACAGTCAGAAAAAATTGTAAGAATGTTATTTTGGTGTATGTACTGTATATATATTCCAATGCATGTAGTAAAAAGCGGTTATTTCAATATTACAAACAGACACTCCAATTTTATTTATATGATACATAGATAATTTGGTAACAGAACTTCATGAGCTTTCAGTTTAAATGAATTTCATATTTTGAAACGGATCGCCAAATATTTGATTTTATAGGTGCGGGTACTGAGCATGAGTTGCGGTCACTAAACCTAGCTAACAATATAACATTATTCTAAACGATAGTATATTTATTATTGCTCAAGCGCTTATGGGAGCATTTAAGTACCCTTAACACGGCTGATGACGTGAGTAATTTCCTACACAGCGAATGGAACAATCACGGCAGCGTTGGTTCGAAAACCGAATGTCAATTTGAAGTATATTTTAGAGAATAAAATACAATATCGGGCAGTAAAGTGCGAATCAACACGATCCATAAACTACCGGTGACAACAATAGTAAATTAAGATTATAATACGACAGAACGACTCATTACCATGTCAACGTCAACACTCTAGCAGCTGAGCAGAACGGTCGGTCGGGAGTGTCGTTCCCGCCTGTGTGTGTGTGGCTCCTAATGACTCCTATGTAACTACTATACCGATACTACCGATACTAGAGATTACTTGATGTTTGGTAGTAGGAGGGGTGGTACGGTCACCATGGTAACCGTACGCATGTGGCTCACACGTGCTCCCGCGACGTCGACCGCGACTTCCGATATCGTCTAGCCGACACTTCTAGCCCCGTACAATTGTTTACATCTATATTTAACCGTTTACTCTTATCGGCTCAGAACGTATGTAGGTGGAAACTGCTATTCGCTCAGCTAACGATTAAAAAAGAAAAGAAAAATTAATGTTCAACAGTACGGCTTCGAGATTGGATTTTCTCTTGCGTTATGGTTATTTGAAATATACACGACATAAGAACGACTATAATTAAAGCCCGAATATTCAAAGATACCAATTCCGACGGAGAATCAATCTCAGACCCCGAGGGTCACTTACTACCCACTAAGCCATTTAGGCGCTAAAATTCAAATATTCGTTTATTAAAATAAAACCCTTAGAAACTAATATTACTACCTAATATTAAAATTAATGAAAGGACACGCAGCGAAAGTTTTAAAAAAACACTGGGCTTCACTGCTTATCTACGGTGAACTTTCTATGGCAGGAGGTCTACAGAAGGATTTATCCTTGATAGGTTCACGTGATTTTCCCAAAAAGTAGAAAATGGGCACGTTCACTGTGTTGTACAAATCAGAACCATGTTCACGAGTGCTCATGGCTTAGTCTAAACTAATAAGAAACACAAAGGCATCGAGAAATCAACAAAACAATCTCTAATCAATAACGCAGTTCGCTAGTCGTCGTATATTTTGATGAATAATTTTGTGGATGCACGAGATGAATCTGTTTATTAGACGACCATTAATTTAACAGCCGCCTCGGGCATCTGTTCCCCGTCGACGTCTGTACACAGACCGCAGAGTGTGGCTAAGTATTCTCACATGATAACGTGCATGTAAATTTAATTGCTTTATCGCTTTATTATTTTGTTGGTAGAAATGTCATGGACTGAAAGCATGAGACCGTTCAATTTTACACTGAAACTTACCACTGGACAGTAAGCTTTTTGTTTGTCTCAACATATAGGAAACTTACATGGAATGTGTGTAATTGTGTAGCCGTGAGCTTGTATGATGTTCTGCAGATGTACCGTGCAATACCCGCCTTGGGCACCGGTCGGAGCGGACTCACAATACGCTTATACTCAATATCTTTAATCTCCGTTGAGTAAGTCCAAATAAAATGCTGAAATAATATAATAATGAATCAGTCGCTACCGAGTGGGACGGTCGCGTCATCTTCTCTCCAAACCTGTACGTGTAATCTAATGAAATGGAAAACAGGATGCACGCGATGACAACGTCACACCCTTAACCTTTTTTCGATATAATATACAGCGTTTTTTGCAAATTCGAACACTTAAAATACCATGCAACGTATCGAGTGATACCC
Source organism: Bombyx mandarina (assembly GCF_030267445.1). NCBI lineage: Eukaryota > Metazoa > Arthropoda > Insecta > Lepidoptera > Bombycidae > Bombyx > Bombyx mandarina. The sequence goes on along the minus strand of NC_143224.1, from coordinate 258,687 downwards.
GAACATGAACCTGCCCCAAGCGCCATTGGACAAACTAGTCCACATACCCCTACCGCTACCAACCCCCAGTGGTAGCGGTTATTATTTAAAGCCAAGGGAGGTGGTGACTGCCCCTCACCTCACACGAGAACTGTCGGGTGAAGCTGGTCTTTACTTACCTGGCATTGCGCGCACTGAAAATAACTCTCGTTTAAAACTGAATTGATGATGAATTATTCACTCATTATGAAACAAAGCTAACTAGATTAATCATTAACATTAAAATTTGCACAGGGCGTTTTACACATTACGCATCCAGTATAGTCTGTATGCAAATTAGGTTTTGTTCAAATGGATTGATAAGTGACTCCGTGACGAACTGACAGCCACCGTCGGGCGAGACATTACCGGCCGTCGCACTCCACATTTGAATAATTATCATGTTAATTTATAGTGGACGTGGTTCAGTGGTGTCGGCACACCGGCGGGTAGGGTGGGACTTTCGTTTAGGGATTCTGAAAATACAATAGAAGGCTTCTTAAGGAAATAAATTTGTTTATAGCAGGAATTAATGCCACGTCGATACTCTTCCTGACGTCCGGAATGGAGATAACACATGCTCTACGCATCGCGGCGTAAATCATTATGTACCTTGTGTCGTAATGCCGACCTCGTTCGATAAAAACTTTTCCTTATATATTACGACCTCTCTGTGAGGATGACTTGTTGCAGAAAAAACAGCATTATTATGTAAATTGAGCCTTTTTTCGCGCACCGTAGTGTAGTGTTGATAGTCGTGAAACAAAGAACCCATCATTAAAAAACAAAGTTCTATTGTTTCATTTCCAAATCCGAATGATTCTGAGCACATTGTTATTGTAACGCGTGAAGTGAAAGTTGTGTACATATTTCTTTAAGTGTCATTTGTTATTATTTAAAATTCATGTTGACGGACAAGTCTATTCTGTTAACAATGTCATTAGTTGCTGTGATCACTCGTGAGCCTATTACCCGCTATGTAAACATTGAGGCACGACACCGCTGGCTCACGAGCGCTATAATAAACTGAATCACCATGAAAGTTTTGCCGCCAGCAAGACAATGTGGTTTTGGAGCGTAGTTCTGAATCATACCGAATCGGCGGATACGGCGCCCAAGCTATATATAGAATCACTCGCCTCGGCGGAGCCGCGACTCCTGCCTTTAGCGTCCTAACGTCCCTCGTCTGAGAATAATGGTCGTAAAACTGCATCGATCTTCGGCCCGCTGTCTGTGTGGGCGGTAAAATGCAGCGCTCCTCGCCTCGACCCGCCGCGACACCTCACTGGCGACTATGCACTAGACGCAGACTATAAGCTGGAACACAGATGCTTGTGTTCCGAATGCAGGTCTAGTGGTCTAACAGGTAACACGCCTGGTGTACTCGGACCACTATCTTTTTTATTTGCCATTGAAGGGCAGCATTCACCGTACCCGAAAAAACAAGTGTATTGTTTTTAAATCTCGTTTGAATCTGGGAAAAGCAGTATTTTTACCCGTCATTTTCACATATCGTTTGCATGGTGCACATCGCGGGAGCAAGCTCTGTTGGGATACGACTCTCTAATCGATATCGCCTTGTACAAAAATGGTACCCTCACGTTGTATCGGCATCAAATCGGCACTGACGCGAGCTTTTGGATATTTCTACATTTTACTTTGTCGTGATCTTTGGGGTGGAGAACCATTCATGCTCTATGTAATGTAATATTAAACGGGCTCTGGTCACCGTATTACTTACTGTAAACGTTTGCGAGCTCATCTACCCACCTCCACACTTAATATCATTAAATAAGAACATCAAACAATATTCATGAAAAATAATTGTAATTGGGCCCAAATAATGTGTTTTATTTCAATACCAAACATATTATACCCTGAAAAGACAGTTCGTTGACATTTAAAAGTTGATAGCTTGACCCTTGACTGAAGATATACCCTACAGATTACCATGTCCGCTATAGGCGCCCATGATAAAACGACCATAAATAACTATAACGTCTATTCGGTTGAGATTGTTTACGTAAACACGCCGTGTTATATTCTTTACGTTTGTGTGGGATTTATTTATAGAACTTATATTGGCCCGTCGAAGTGCTGATGCAGACGGTGTGAACTGTAAATGCGATCGGAATACGCAACTATGTAGGGATTATTGGAAAATATACATTTCACGTCAAGTAAAAGAATAAAGAAGCTTTCGTTCTTTCCGTCAGGAGGAAATCGTCCTACTTCCTACTAGGTGTTGGTTGTGGTCGGTGGAGCATGCCGAGATTGATACATAATAAAAGTCGCTGAAATACTCGAATGAGATACATTTTAATCCAGGCAGCTGAGGGCAAGGTGTGTATGTCACCCCTATAAAACACCCCTATAGATCAGCACAATGACAGAAAACGCTCACACGGCATCGCCAACATTTACCCCCAACACTCTGCTCTTTAGTAAGATGCGTGCAGAATAGTTTACACATATTCTTGCCTCTCCCTCGCTGTTGTTTAAATCGGCACATAGAGAGGATCGAAAACACTTAGACGGCCAGGATTTGGGCGAGGTCCCTGTCCTGACATTCAGGACGATGGCTATGGATTATAATTGAGATTTCAATTTCATAGCACGACGAGATAATGTTAGTAATTGTGAACAGGCAGCCAATATTACATGAATAACTTGATTTTTGGATACACTTTGTGGTCAGCCCGAAACTTGTGACTTCTAGTATCAAAAAACAGTTGAAACTTCAATAAAAATGAATGTTTCTTACAGACAAAATAGTAATTACATTTCCAAATAATTCCATGTTGAGTCATGTTCCAGAAACGAGTATTATGTGTCGGTCGATACTCGCTTGGATCTGATATTTAGGTTTAATGTTCACGTTATTGTACCGGCACTGGACCAGATTCTACAACACTGGTTCTAGTTGAGAATCAGTTCATGCAGTTGTTAATAACAAAAAGTCTTCACGAGACGTAGGCGTAATTAGAATTAATTTTTAACTCGTGTTTATTCGTTTCAATTTATTATTTCTGGAAATTATTTATTTATGCAAATAAAAAAGTCGAGGGATTAAGATGTAAAAGTGAGATTAAGGCTAAATCTGTACACCAAACATACCACAAACAAACAGTCTTTTGTCTACATAACTCTAAGGTACTTTCTTTTTTCAAAACAGTAAGAAATGTTTACACTTAAAAAGATAAAAAAAAGTAATATTATTTCGGTTGCACACCCTAGACGAATAAATATCAAAGGAGACGGAAAATCGTGGGCCAAAAATGTAATAACTTGGAATGTAGTCTAAAAAATTTGCCATATTTTTTTATATAAGAATATAAAAAATCACCTCAATCCTCTTTCTGGGACCGGAGAAAAATGAGAATGTTAGTTTTTGTCGGTATAACGGTGTGATCGATTTAATTAATCGATTACAGGATTATAAAAAGAAAAACATTGCACTAGGTAATTAATGCAAAGTAATTAAATGAGCAATTTATACTTGTTGTATACAAGTGCGGTATACGCCGGATTTAATTGCGATTATATACAAGAAAAAGTCTATTATTACTTAACAAAATAATATGATTATCGATTTCAAATCGATTAAAATCGATTGTATTTTTGATGACAGCTTTGACAGTAAGCTGACATGACGTTTGTTCACAGATTATACAATTATTTTTTGGCGCTTGTTGGTTTTTTCTGCTCTACTCGCTTTATATCTTCGACGCATTTTGAGTGTGTATCTATCGGGCTGTTTTTATATTTTCAACGATCACTGCTTTATTATTACGGACTCCAACTCTGCCAGCCTTGTACGACAATTGCTTCTACACTGGATACCGAAGATCGCTCACACGTTTGACTTGAAATTGTTGAATTGGATACTGTTGAAATTATGGATCGCTGTGTGAATTGTGGGATAGCAATTCCATACCTGATATATATAATTGATATTCATTCATAATATGACATTTAAAAGATTATCCAATGGATATAATAAACATTTACTTATGCTTAAATAAGTTATTATTCAGCTCTTTTAAAGAGATTGTAACATAACCTAACTTTTACTAAATCTTTATTAACTCGGCTCTCAGATTGAGAAAACTTTTATAATTTTCAGCAAGGTACTGATAAACCTGAATCTATTAATTCATATTAGTTTCATCACGTTACATTCGGGCCCAAAAATGTATGTAATCGTTTCAGTCTCCTTTAAACATAAAAAAATTAAATTAATATTAATTTTATAAAATGACATATTGCACACAATTTAAAAGACAAGTTCACAAAATTCTATGGCAATTTCATGGAAACGTGCATGACTAAGGCTAACGTGTAAGACTAACTGACTAAGGCTTTTTGTGAAGCAACCTCCAATGTTTCCAAATGAGAGAATCTAATTTAATTTTATCCGCAATAATTCTCATCACAATCATGCTATTTGAGCTTAGCCTGATGCGACGCATAAGAGAGGCTGCATTTTTACGAAGTATAGCTTCAAAAGAGAACGTACTTAGTCTGGCCATAAATACTTACAATTAAAAATAAACAAAATATTAGATTTGAATTTGGAATCTGTCATTTTTATATGATTGCTCATTGAGTTTTCTCATTTTGGCGCCAATACATTGTACAATATTTTGCGATATTAAAATGGAGTGGGGTGATAAAGAGAACGGAATCGCTGTGATTGCATTACACAAAGTAGGTATGGAGCCAAATGCAATTTTTAAAACTCTCCATACGCTTGGTATTAGTAAAATGTTTGTGTACCGGGCTATTAATAGGTGCAATGAGACCTCCTCTGTTTGTGACAGAAAAAGATCTGGCCGTCCACGTAGTGTTCGTACGAAAAAGGTGGTCAAAGCAGTAAGGAAAAGAATTCGAAGAAATCCTGTCCGAAAGCAAAAGATTTTATCTCGGGAGATGAAGATAGCACCTAGAACCATGTCGCGTATTTTAAAAGATGACTTAGGACTTTCAGCCTATAAGAGACGTACTGGTCATTTCTTAACTGATAATTTAAAAGAGAATAGGGTGATAAAATCGAAACAACTACTGAAGCGGTACGCAAAGAGAGGTCATAGAAAAATTTTGTTTACGGATTAGAAAATTTTTACAATTGAGCAACATTTTAACAAACAAAATGACCGTATTTATGCTCCAAAGCTCTAAGGAAGCTTCCCAATTAGTCGACAGAGTGCAACATGGGCACTATCCGACTTCAGTGATGGTTTGGTGGGGTATTAGCTATGAAGGAGTGACTGAGCCATACTTTTGTAAAAAAGGTATCAAAACATCGGCACAAGTGTATCAAGATACCATCCTTGAGAAGGTAGTGAAGCCCCTTAACAACACCATGTTCAATAATCAAGAATGGTCTTTCCAGCAAGACTCGGCGCCAGGTCATAAAGCTCTGTCTACGCAGTCTTGGTTGGAAACGAACGTTTCGGACTTCATCAGAGCTGAAGACTCTGATGAAGTCCGAAACAACAACAGTTTTCTGCCACGCACAGTAAATCTCTGGAATTCGTTGCCATCAGCGGTCTTCCCCAACAACTGCGACATTGGGTTATTCAAGAAAAGAGCATATTCTTACCTGAAGGGTAGGCAACGCACTGGCGTAAACGCTGGTGACCGTGGGCGGCGGTGAATCACTTACCATCAGGTGACCCGTCTTGCTCGTTTGCCACTTAGTTGTCATAAAAAAAAAAAATCGAATAAACTTTTTATACTTTAAATTGTTTTATATTTATGTATTAAACTAACACACTGTAAAAGTAATAAATGTTATTTGCAATAGAATTTTTTTTCCTTTATCTCAGTATTTATGGCAAGACTAGGTATTTTCTTCAGTAAACATCGCCGATGCGCTACAGTACATTGAAAACTGAAATTACCGTCAGCGCTGCGTGCGAATCTGCGAGTAAACGTGTTGTTACACTTGACAGTCAACGCTCTTCACTCCCTGTCAACATCGGTCCACCGAGCAATATCACCTGCTCGGTGGAAGATCTTCCCTCCGTCGTTAAGCCTTCTACACGCAGAAGGTTTTCCGGGGGTAGGAATGTCCTACAGATAAGTTAAAGAAAATTCCCAGCCCTCGCAGTTGTTGGAATTATTTATAGACATATTCGAGAACGGACACTTATTTGCGTTTGTATACACATGTGATCGAGAAAATTATGTATTGAAGTGGGAAGATTCCGGGAAGAGATTGGTTTCAAAGAAGCGTTGATAGCGCCGAACACGCCGCCGACCGGAAGCGAATAGGGTGGGTATCTATAACTGCGGTTATTCGGTGAACTTCGATTAAATCAAAGAGAACCATTAGTACTGATATATAGATAGATGTGATTGGCTTTTCGTTTATTAGTATTTTTTAGGCACATTCATTTTGGTGGCATTTTTATAGGTTCGCTTAGCTATTACCAGAGTTTGCTTTATTCATATTTGTAATGATTTTTTTATTTAATTTATATACTTTGTTTCCTGTGAACTCGCTTTAACGTACCAAGCCAGTTTATGTTATCGTATTTTGGAAGTTTTATAAGATGATTTTAGGCTGGTATATGTTTTTTAAGATTGTTTCTTACTTACCCCCATTTACCGATTTTTTAAATAAAATAATTAATGTTAGACATGTACTTATTCCTCCTAGACTGAATCGGTGATCCAGTAGCTAGAGCCCCTGACTGTTCCGCCGCGCCGAGGGTCGTGGGTTCGATTCCCACATGGGGCAAGAATTCGTGTGATGAACCGGTCTATTGGCTCTTTTTCTGAGTGTTTACTATCTATATTTGTATATATTTAAACGTATAGAGGTATGCTTAATTTTTTAAGAGTTATTTACAAATGATTACCTATCATCAGATGAGTCGTATACTCGTATTTCTTATACATCACTTTCCCATAGACCGGTACTGTAAATGTTTTAGAATGTTTTAGAAAGAATAACTATTTGCGATTGGGTTTCGGTTAGGTTAGGGATTAGGGTATGTAAAACTAACTGCACTTAATACCTTGGTCCGCTTTTTTAATATTGCACCATCCGCTGCTGGAGGCTCGTCCCAACTTCCTAGAACCGCTGCGTTCATTCACAGTGCGACTCCAGATATCATTACTGCCACTTGTCCGATAGTATACGGTATCGAACTCAGTAGTAGTTTTTCTATGCTCTTTCTTAACTACAAGATTAAAAAGCGTCCTTCGAAGCGGGTATCGGTTTGAAAGTGTCTGTGGCGTTTATTGACAGCCTGCTGTAGGTAGCATTGCAACCACACGAGCCCAGGTAGCGAATAAAATGGTACTTTATGTGTGATTATCAAGCGACAACGACCAATCGATCGCATCCGGGGGGCTGTGCGATCTGCAATCTAATTGTCTAATCTAGTCTTCGTCGTCTGGGGTAAACATCGAGCAGGAAAACAGAATCTCTTAGTTTTGCGACGGGAATTTGTAGGACATGACACTACCACCAGTAGACAAATTGATTTTATTTTGATAGTTTGATTTTATAACATGACGGTTTTCCTTCATCGCGGTAGGCGTTGTTGAATACAATATAACAAGTACATTCTTTAGAGCTTAAAGAAAATCAAACACCTCATGGTATAATAGTTCAGGACTACACCGAGTGCCTGGACAATGAAGGCAGACTCCCAGACTTTTTGGTTTGAGTTCACTTTGCCTCCAATACCATCGTGTCACTTACGACATCTTTCAGATCCAGTAATTGAGTAAGAAATATTAACGGCTTTAAAATCGTTACAATACACGATCACTTTTTAGATTTTAATTTTCCATGGTTGGTGTGACTATTGGTAACGATACGAGTTTTAATGTAAACAAGCTCGCCAAATGAAACTCTGTTAAATATTGCCTTATAATTTTCCTGTTGACAGCTCACGCCACAGGGTTATGCAAAAACTGTTTTTATGCTCATGTCTAAACGGCCTTATAACTAGCCAAGCTCGAGCGCATAATAATAAAAAGTTCAGCCCTTAGATTAATATGCTATGCATCTTGCCATTAACAGAGGCGTCTGTCCAGAGAGCACGTTGAGACCGGACAGGTACAGACTGGTGTATAGTTTTTCCGTACATAAAAAAATTCAATTTTGAAGACACGAGGAGATGCACACGTTCCCGGAGATAATCACAGTTTCCAGACCGAGTTCAGATTACTTATATGATTCAGCTCATGCTTTTGTCCGGAGCTAACTCTTTGATCTCATGCGCCGTCTTGACAGCTTCAATTACATGTGTGCGTTCGAATCGCTACACGTGTACAGTGAATAACGCTTGGTGCGACTCCTTGTGTCCAAGCTGATGCAGCGTGGTAAATCTTCGCGTTTGTTAATTGAAGCCGTCAGCGCAAAAGTGGCCTAAGCTTACCATAGTTAGTATGGAGGCAATTAGGTTTGAATTTTCATGAATTTGAATTTGAGTAGGCAAAAAAACAGTACGCGCAAAAATAATGTTTACAAAACTATCTGTTATCTATGGGTGAAACTATGAATAGGCCGGTTTTGCATCGAAATTTATTATAATTTAAATAGATTCTAGTATACGTCATAATATAAGCTGGAATATAAAAAAATGCCACTTAGGCCACTTTTGCGCTGATGGCCTCAATTATACATTGGGTATTCGACCGTACCTACGCCTCTCTCAATTAATGAAAGATCTGTTGCGAATTTTCAGCATCGTTTTCACATATTATTATAAGTAAGAGTAATTATAAGTACCGTTGCACAATATCAGAGTGCCGAGCCGAGTCGCGTCGTCAGAACACGAAATTAGTTTGCAGGTGGTCAGTTCTTGAAATAATACATAACCTAAACTATCCGAATTGGCAGTTCAGTGTACAAGCTAACATTTATTAGGAAAATACTTCAATATTAACTAAATTAGGTACACATATGCTACCCACATAATTATGTGAATGTTGAAAGGTTAGAGCAAGTCCAAAATGGCGTAATGATCTGCTGTATTTCTGTCAATACACTGGAGTTCTCTAATACTGTTTAAATCTTATCTCAAATATCAACAAATTGCACTTATTTGATTAATACATTATTTTTTGTCTAACATTAATTTAATACTATTACAATTATTTGTGTAGGAACACAAGTAAACAATATTACAACAACAACATATTGTTGTGTTCAAAAAAGTTTCTAGTTTCTTATTTGCCTACTTTTTAAGAAATTTGTAGATAAATACCTCCAAGTGCGCCTCGGAACTTGCGTAATTCGGGACTAGTGGTTTTGTCACGTTGTGGCACACGCTTGCCCTGAGTTTGTTTGTTAGTAGTCCAAATGTTAGTAAAAACATCATAAGATACACGTTAGTTGTTGGGCTAAAAATAGTATTTCACCCGTCCTCCCTCTGTCCTTATGCACGAATAGCGTCAGATAATTCATTTGTGAACCCATAAAGATATCTATAAATAAATCCTTCACGAGCTATTCAGAACATAATGAAATTCGAAGACACAGCTATGGGTTTCGGAATGTAAGCCCAAGTTCTCTTTTATGGTTATCCATTGTGGTCGGCGTATGGCTACGGTCTATGGCGACCTCGACACAAAGGCCGAGACTTTTCGGGACGTTGCTTTAAGCACATTATTTGAATGAAAGACGGTTGAAGTGCGAGAACGAAAAAAACTGTTGTAGGTAATTTACGGACTGCATATGCTAATAGTGAATAATGATTACCCCGAGGAATAGAGGCGTGATGGCCTCGTGTCGAGGGTTGATCCGGGATCAAGTATAAACTATGTACCTTAAGACAGAAAGATTGTGTAGATAATAAAAATATGCGCAATCATTAGTGATTGCTTCGAATATGTAATATTGGACTATGGTCTCACTAGATAGTAAGATAATATATTACGTATCAGTTTATAGTTAGACCAAGCGGGGCCTGAATTTTTCTATTTGTTGATATACCGCGCATGCAATGGCGGAATTCCAAACAAAAAATTCACAAACTTGTTTTTTTACGGGAAATGAAAAATACAAACATTGTAAAGTGCTCCGATGTTTACAAACGAATTTGTGGACAATACCTGCCGCAGCCGTGCAACACAAGTCTGTAATCCTCATAATAAACAAGGGCGCGTTTTTTCTGTAAGTCAAATCATGAATAATTCGGTAAATTTCGCTAGTTTTTACCGGTTTATTGTCCCGTCGAACAGCTGCTGTGTGCCGATCGAACTTATGTACTTCTCGATCACATTTTAACGAGGGCTAATACACGGGGCGACCGGTTCCGACTCACCCCGCACCCCGACCCCGCCTCACACCCCTGCTCTTCGGCTGCCCCTATGTACGAGTATAACTACAGACGAACGAATATTCTTTTGATATCCTTAAGAGATTCATTGAATCAAAAGTTCTGCTGCACTTATTTGGTGTTGTCAAGGCGTTTAAGTAAATCTTGAACCAATAATTTGGTAATAATTGAATTTCGATTCGGTTTGTATTGTACCTACTTTGTTAAATGGCTGTTGAAATATTTTTTTATATGGAAACAGTCGTCTTGCGCCGTTCGTTGCAATGATCCCCTAGGAGGCAAATCGCGTCCATCGAGCCGTGCGGTGAACCGGGCCACCCTGTATATAACTAAATGTTAAGTTTACTCTATAAAATGCTGCTCTCTCTATTATTTGCTAAATTATTCACGACTGGAAATTGAGTGAATCCATGTTTTTCATTTAGAAAGACGAAACAAATGAACTCAAATTTTTTGATTTTGAATTTCATTTCAGCCGTTGTAACTATACTGAGACCTTAGAACTTATATCTCAAGGTGGGTGGCGCAGCATTTATTTACGTTGTGGATGTCTACGGGCTCCGGTGACCACTTAACACCAGGTGGGCTCGTCTACCCATCAAAGCAATAAAAAAAAATTAAAAAACTCGAGTTTAACCACTTCTGGGTCGGATTAACTGTTTCTAATAGTCCTTTTAGCAAACGCGAAGTAACATATGAATTACACAGTTACATTAGGTACATACAGTGTTTTGCATTGACTTCAGACACGGTCGAGGAAACCACGTTCCGTGTTGTCTAGGCCCTAGGTAGGGTAAGGTTCACGTGTCAATACCGGGTAGTGTCGTAATGATCGGGTGGAGTTGATGTATCGTGAGCAGTGAGGGTGCAGCATGCGGGAGGGGCGCGGAGGGCGAATCCAGAGCGGAGGCTGCGCGACCTCAGTCGAGCGCCGCCGCTCCGCCATGTTCCACTGCATCGTGCAGCCGCGGCATGACTGGGGACCGCCAGACTTCGCCAACGCCTTCCCCGGTACGTGAACACTCACCACGCCTTTGTGTCGTCAAACAAACAAACAAGCACGCCGTCTGCCATCGCTCTATCCGACTGACGACGTGACGCGGGACTACCGTTATGATCTATTAATGTCGACAAAAAAACTCGACGCAAAATGCCAATATCTAATTATAGGCACGGACTCGCGAGTAAATAAAGATGCGTCTGTGTGGAAGCTCGTCGCGGGTACGGGGCGCGTAGAATGTTGTTGTTGTTGTTGTGGTAGTGTCGCGGCGCCGTGTGGACCGTGTGGTCGGTCTCCGCAGTCGAGCGCGGTGCAACGGTGCAGAGGGCGGCGCGCAGGCCTGTGTGCGTCGTGCAGTACACCGCGCCCCGGAGATCATTATCCATATTGAGCATTCAGACATTTCGCTCACAACACACTATAAACATAAAGTATAGAACACAGTCATTAGTTGGTCCCCTCCGGCCGGCGCTCCCCCAACCTTTCATCCTTCGACATTGAAATCCACTTTCCCCTATGACTGCGATGACGAATCACGCTTTTATATCGATTTCGTTCTCACACATGTCGCATTCAATGACCCGTTCGTTGGTTCGTCGAGAGCGTTAAAACAAAACGAAACTCCCGGGAGTCATTATCAAATTATAAATGATCAGTGGTCGTCGTCGTCGCGGCGTCGGTCCGGTGTGGTCGAGTCGGGGGTGCAGAGCAGCCGGGACTGCGATCTCGTGCGTTCAACTTCCGCTATCTGAACTTAATCTTTAATTTGTTCACGATTGACCGAGACAAAGAACATGTTTAGACCGTCGTGATTCAGTGCGATACTACCTAATCATCGTAACTGTTCTTCTTTTTATTGCTTAGAGGGATGCACGAGCTCACAGCCTACCTGTGTTAAGTGGTTACCGGAGCCCATAGACATCTACAACGTAAATTTCACCAGCCACCTTGAGATACGAGTTTTAAGGTCTCAGTACCTATAGTTACAACGGCTATAGGTAATGTAATAATATACAGTGTCTTGACTTTGGTGGTCTCATATAGGACCCGCGATCATTGTTTTCAGACCTCGCTTGTTTCGGACTCACCGGCTACTTCGCAGATTGATTAATGATGCTATTAGATTTATTTTTTTCGTTTGAACTAACGGCTTAAATTATTTTTATTGTTATTTTGTAAATTCTATAAATTCTTTTGATAACTGTAAATAAAACGGAATGCTTCTGTTTGATTTTTATTGTATGTACGCTGGAGTACATGTATGTTACGTACGTCTACCGTGATCTTGCGTTACTAGTATTATTTAACAATAATATTTCTGAACATTATTATTGTATGTATGGGCTATGATAAAGCTCTCAGGAACCAATCGATATTATATCCATGGTTCTTGGAATCGCTGCATACAATACTGTTCAAGAGATTATAATTTTTGTCTACGCACCGCCGCGATCGTATTGTCCAAGTTGTTTCTGAAACGCTACGAGCCCTGTCTCATTTAACGCGGTTTGTAAAGACTCTTCAGCAGTAGTCATTGGGTTGGCTGAGCTCCAGGCATTATACACCGACATCATGTGCACGTGTGACAGTATCATATAACTATATTTTTTCAGAATATTTCATAGGTGAAAGCTTGTGATAAGATAAACACCTTAAAACTAGAAGTACACTTGTTACTGGGTAGTTAAACAGTGTTCCTAGTGTAAATGACCAACGTATGTAAATATCGATGGTCAGTTTATTGACATTTGAAAATTTCAATAAAATTTCAACACGTAATTCCTTAATCATCATATTATGAAAATTCAATTCTGATTGACCTAATTCAAATGTACGATTACAAACATTTACAAAATTAATTAAATTCTAATAATAAATAACATGTTTTATCGCGCTAAGCGATTATGGTAGAGTATTAATATTAATTAATGAACATAATACAGTGCAAAATAAATGAAGTAGGTACGTGAGTCACAGCCGAAGCGCGTCGCGTCGCGTCGCGTCGCGTCGCCTGCAACGACGGTTCAGAACACGCTAACGACAATCTTTACTTGTGCTACCTTACTACAATATATTTGACGATAAGCTAACGTTCTTGTATACGGGAAATACTATCTCGCACGTGTGTGTCTTATTCAGTCCGCCTTAATCAGCTATGGTTTTTATGGGTCGTCACATACGTACAGTACTGCCCTTATGTATCTTGGTAATTTACATTAGGTAATCGGTAGCGATTTCTATCTGCGTACGGTGAAGCAGGTGCAAATGTTCAGTTGTAATCTCTTAGCTGTTTGATTTGCCGACCGAGAGGGCTGGTGGTCGTGGCGCCGACGACCGCCGGTCCGGCGTCCCAAGGGGGAGGGTGATGGGAGAGATGTACTCCGCACTAAACGCTTCACTCTCCCCCCTTTGCCTTTTCACGAGTTCTGTCTCATGCGAGGTTTGGATGCTGGTTGTTGAGCGACAGGAGCTTTTAGTCAGTTCAACTCCGACATGCCTCGCCCTCCATCCCCAGTGCATGGCGGAAGTCCGGTGATTTCCTCATGACAAAAAAAACAATAAAAAAGCTGTTAGATTACAATGTTTATGATTTTTTCTTTATGATTTTAGATATAAAATCACAACTGGTGGAGCACACCCGCGTGCTAGAGGCTCGCGCGGAGGCGACGGCGGGGGTGGCCGGGGAACTCCACGAGTACTGCCGGAGACGCGCCGACCTGGAACACGAGTACGCGAGGGCCCTCGACAAGCTCGCCCGCGCCGCGCACCAGCGACACGAGGGACAGAAACACAAGTGCGTATCTCCTTCTGTAACTTCTTTCGGACTGTGCACAGTCTTCTTATCAAACCAGGATAAGTCATCAATTCAAATCAGTTAAATAAAAACACCTCCTCCTCCTTGCGTCGATAATTCTCAGTGCTGAGGGTCGTAGCCTCCTCTAACAACTTTTTCCTGTATTATCCTGCGCCATTCCAGCCTATCCTCGGCTGTGTGGATAGCAACGTGGACTGAAGTATTGAGAGTGGAGCGCATCTGGTCCGACCAGCGCATTGGACTTCTGCCTCTGGGCCTTCTTCCGCATACCTTGCTTGTTACCAGCAGCTTTTCCAGCAGATTTTCACCTCTCTCTTTGCCGATATGCTCAAAGAATTCGAAACTCCTCCGCGCGCATATAGTACTGAGGCGCATTGGAATCTTGAGTAAGAATGGATTCGTTGGTTCTGTGTTCTGTCCAACGAGTCTCGAGCATTTTCCTCCAGCACCACATCTCAAACGCGTCGATGCGTTGGCGGTCGGCTTTCTTGAGGGTCCAAGTCTGCGCCGTAGAGAAAAATGGAGAAGACGAGGGAGGTGATGAGCTGCATTTTGGTATTCCTCGAAACGCTAAAAACACCTACCATTATACACATATGCGACTCTTCCTGATAAATTTATTAAAATGAGACGACATACCATATTGATACGAGTCCGCGTGGTCTGTTTCCCTCGTTAATAATAATTGAATGAGATTCACTGAAGAGAAGCTCGTAAAGGCACAGTGTCCCCGGTTGTGTTACAGACGGGAGCAATGGGCGATCACGGGCGCGTTCTCGTGCTGGCAGACGGCGCTGGACGCGACGCGCTCGCTGTCCCGGGACCACGCCGCGCTCGCCGACCTGTACGGGGGCCCGCTGGCCGCGCGCCTGCAGCGGGCCGCTGACGACGCGCTCCGCCTACACAGGAAGTGTCGGGACATCGGTCAGTGCTTTGTGTTTCAACTCAAATCAATATCTATCTATCTATATATATAAAAATGAATTGCTGTTCGTTAGTCTCGCTAAAACTCGAGAACGGCTGGACCGATTTGGCTAATTTTGGTCTCGAATTATTTGTAGAAGTCCAGAGGAGGTTTAAAAGGTAGATAAATAAGAAAATGCTCGAAATTAAATAAAAATAACAATGGTATGTCCCCCGTCGGACGGATTCCTTTACAAAAGTTGAGGTCTTTTATTTATCGATTGAGGCACTACGGAGTCTGCCGGGTCAGCTAATTAAATATGAAACTCAGTGAAATAATTGCACTTGAAGTGTATGCGAGTTGTACTCGGTTGTAAGTAAACTTCAGTGAATTTAATAAGATTCGATATATAAATTTTTAAGATGTCTCATAAGCTGTTATCAGTAACGCGAGACGAATCAATAAACAGGCCAAAAATTAAAACCGATGTTTCGGTGGTACGTTTATTTGACTGCTGCAATTTTTTTGTTGTAAATAGCTGCTTCATGCAATAGATTGAAATGTGTAAATAAGTAATTTCATGAAAAAAAAACATGGAACTAGCCTACCTGCCATATATATTTTTTTTTTTTTTTTTTTTATTATTATATTTTTTTTATTTTTTATTTATTGTTTAGATGTGTGGACGAGCTCACAGCCCACCTGGTGTTAAGTGGTTACTGGAGCCCATAGACATCTACAACGTAAATGCGCCACACACCTTGAGATATAGTTCTAAGGTCTCAGTATAGTTACAACGGCTGCCCCACCCTTCAAACCGAAACGCATTACTGCTTCACGGCAGAAATAGGCGGGGCGGTGGTATCTACCCGTGCGGACTCACAAGAGGTCCTACCACCAGTAATTACGCAAATTATAATTTTGCGGGTTCGATTCTTATTGCACGATGTTATTCCTTCACCGTGGAAGTCAATCGTGAACATTTGCTGAGTACGTATTTCATTAGAAAAATTTGTACCCGCCTGCGGGATTCGAACACCGGTGCATCGCTAGATACGAATGCACCGGACGTCTTATCCTTTAGGCCACGACGAGTTCAAATTCAATATTATTATATATTAGTTCTGCTTACCTAAGTGAGTAACGTGGATTGTATAGTATTGTATTTACACTGTCGGCTAAAAGTTCAAGACCGCACTTAGACAACTTCATTGTAATATATCGATTCAACATATCGATTGTAATAAAATCTCATAAGATAAAAAAAGAAATGCACGTTTGCATATTCTGCTGAAGTCGTCATGGCCTAAAGGATAAGTCGTCCGGTGTATTCTATCTGGCGATGCACCGGTGTTCGAATCCCACAGGCGGGTACCAATTTTTCTAATGAAATACGTACTTAACAAATGTTCACGATTGAATTCTACATAAATGCTACGCGTTTGATCATTATTTTCCTGCGATGTTAAGATGTTATGTTAAGCATATAGCCTTCCTCAATAAGTGGGTTATCTAACATTGAAAGAATTTTTCAAATCCAGAGAGACCAGTAGTTCCTGACATTAGCGCGTTCAACCAAACAAACAAACTCTTCAGCTTTATAATATTACTAAGTGTAGATTAAAAAGGGTTAATTAAACATTTAATATTTTATTGGAGTTTAATTTCATTTTCCTACTTTAAGTAAGATGGTCTTAAACTTTCGGCCTGCAGTTTATATTATTTATATGTTTAGGGTACATAGTAGACGACGATTCGTAATGATATATTTGGGTGCAGTGTCTGAGCGGCACGAGGAGGTGTGCGCGGCGCTGGCGGAGGCGTGGGGCGCGGGCAAGGCGCAGACGGCCGCGGCGCACGAGTGGCGCGTCGCCGCACACAAGCTGCGCACCGCACACGCCGCGCGCGCCGCCCTCGCCGCACACTCGCCGCCGCGACACAAGAAGCTCAAGGCGCTCGACAAGGAACTAGACAAGGTACCCCCAACTCGCGACCGACCCTCTCGTCACCGAGCCGCTCTTACGTGCTATGCCGGTACTCTTCAAAGATACATTCAATAAAAGGTTTCTATGAAAATGATTTAGTCGAACTAAAAGCTCAGCTTAAAAACTGTTCGTTTGCACAAATTCTAGAGCTACTAGCATTTCAATTATAAGTTGACATTATAGTGTGCGAGCGCAATCTACTCTCGCAGTTAGTTAGTTAATAGTAATGATGGAGAGCGGATTGTCCGCAGCGTCGCTCGCGGCACAGCGCGGCGCGCGCACACGCGCTGCGGGCCCGCGCCGACTACGTGCTCAGCCTCGAGGCCGCCAACGCCACGCTGCAGCGGTACTTCCTCGACGACATCGCCGACATCATCCTGGTACGCACACCCGCACACCCGCGCCGCACACCCGCACACCCGCGCCGCACATCCGCACACCCGCGCCGCACATCCGCACACCCGCGCCGCACACCCGCACACCCGCGCCGCACACCCGCACACCCGCGCCGCACATCCGCATACCCGCGCCGCACACCCGCACACCCGCGCCGCACATCCGCACACCCGCGCCGCACATCCGCACACCCGCGCCGCACACCCGCACACCCGCGCCGCACACCCGCACACCCGCGCCGCACATCCGCATACCCGCGCCGCACACCCGCACACCCGCGCCGCACATCCGCACACCCGCGCCGCACATCCGCACACCCGCGCCGCACACCCGCACACCCGCGCCGCACATCCGCACACCCGCGCCGCACATCCGCACACTAGGAATACTAACCACATCACAAGAAGCGGAGCGAAACAAAACCAGATTGTTTATAAATATCGACGGACACAAACAAGAACATTGTTCACCTTCAATACTAGCAGTTGGTATTGGCACGCCAGGCTGCGGGCCGCGCGGCGAAACTGGCCACAGTGTCACAATGAAAAATGACACCAAAAACCGACAACTCTTTGCAGATATTTTTGGGGCACTTCACGATCACTTAGGAATCCATTCAGCTTCAGCACATGTATAAAAATAATTATATTCTTTGTTAGATCAAAGCTTCCTTATGAGAAGCGGTCGGCTGAAGGGTTCGCTCCGCACGCGCCGCTGATGTCGAGTCGCACGTGCGGCATCGCTAACAAACGGAACAAACCCACTCGCATTCCACAATTACTCATGTTGTTATCGTGTCCATATCAATGAATATATTGGTGGTCCATATTGGTAGAGGTTTTGTTTCAAATTGCCAGTATTGTAAAACTGCAACTTCATGCCTTGATGAGACCTATTATGTTTCTTTTGAGTTGAAGAGATTAGAATATCAAAAACTACTAAATAAAAAATGAACATTAGGTTTTATTTGTAGCTTGAATGTTATGAAGGCTGCATGAAGGGCGTGACAGTGCGTGTTGTTCCTCGCAGTGCATGGAGGTGGGGTTCGAGGCGGTGGTGGGGCGCGCCGTGCGCACGCTGGGCGCGGCGGAGGGCGGCGCGGGGCGGGCGCGGGCGGGCGCGGGGGAGGCGCTGTGCGGCGCGGCGGCGGCGCTGGACGCGCTGGCGGACCGGCGCCGCCTGCTGGACGCGCACGTGGCCGCCTTCGCGCTGCCCCGCCCGCTGCCGCACCAGCCGCCGCCGCCGGACAGGTACCGCGCGCCACCAGCTGCTCGTTCAGTTAAACGGGCCACCATGAAATAGATATTACTAAAAATTACTAAATATAATATTACTAATAATATTACTAATATTACTAATCCATCCCGGACCACTGCGGGCATCCCCGCAGTGGTTTGAAAACGTGCGCCCCTGAGCTGACACCTGCGCTAACGCGTTTGTATCGCCTCTCTTATTGTACTAACAGGGTTCCGTCTTCATGGAAGACCGCCCACGTCCACCCTATCCCCAAGAAGGGTGACCGGTCGGACCCATCGAGCTACAGGCCTATCGCGATAACTTCCTTCCTCTCCAAGGTGATGGAGCGAATTATAAATACACAACTCCTGAAGTATCTTGAAGATCGCCAGCTGATCAGTGACCGACAGTACGGTTTCCGTCACGGTCGCTCAGCTGGCGATCTTCTTGTATACCTTACTCACAGGTGGGCTGAAGCCTTGGAGAGCAAGGGCGAGGCTCTTGCTGTGAGCCTTGATATCGCGAAGGCCTTCGACAGGGTCTGGCATAGGGCACTTCTATCGAAGTTACCATCTTACGGAATCCCCGAGGGTCTCTGCAAGTGGATCGCTAGCTTTTTGGATGGGCGGAGCATCACGGTCGTTGTAGACGGTGACTGTTCTGATACCATGACCATTAACGCTGGCGTTCCACAAGGTTCGGTGCTCTCCCCCACGCTTTTCATCCTGTATATCAATGACATGCTGTCTATTGATGGCATGCATTGCTATGCAGATGACAGTACGGGGGATGCGCGATATATCGGCCATCAGAGTCTCTCTCGGAGCGTGGTGCAAGAGAGACGATCAAAACTTGTATCTGAAGTGGAGAACTCTCTGGGGCGAGTCTCCGAATGGGGTGAATTGAACTTGGTTCAATTCAACCCGATAAAGACACAAGTTTGCGCGTTCACTGCGAAGAAGGACCCCTTTGTCATGGCGCCGCAATTCCAAGGAGTATCCCTGCAACCTTCCGAGAGTATCGGGATACTTGGGGTCGACATTTCGAGCGATGTCCAGTTTCGGAGTCATTTGGAAGGCAAAGCCAAGTTGGCGTCCAAAATGCTGGGAGTCATCAACAGAGCGAAGCGGTACTTCACGCCTGGACAAAGACTTTTGCTTTATAAAGCACAAGTCCGGCCTCGCGTGGAGTACTGCTCCCATCTCTGGGCCGGGGGTCCCAAATACCAGCTTCTTCCATTTGACTCCATACAGAGGAGGGCCGTTCGGATTGTCGATAATCCCATTCTCTCGGATCGTTTGGAGCCTCTGGGTCTGCGGAGGGACTTCGGTTCCCTCTGTATTTTGTACCGTATGTTCCATGGGGAGTGCTCTGAGGAATTGTTCGAGATGATACCAGCATCTCGTTTTTACAATCGCACCGCCCGCCACCGGAGTAGAGTTCATCCATACTACCTGGAGCCACTGCGGTCATCCACAGTGCGTTTCCAGAGGTCTTTTTTGCCACGTCCCATCCGGCTATGGAATGAGCTCCCCTCCACGGTGTTTCCCGAGCGCTATGACATGTCCTTCTTCAAACGAGGCTTGTGGAGAGTATTAAGCGGTAGGCAGCGGCTTGGCTCTGCCCCTGGCATTGCTGAAGTCCATGGGCGACGGTAACCACTCACCATCAGGTGGGCCGTATGCCCGTCTGCCTACAAAGGCAATAAAAAAAAAAAAATATATATATTATATAATAATATTACTAAATATTACTGGGTACATACTTCTCAAACAATAAAAATAAATTTTAAACAAAACTGCAAATGACACTAAATTTCACTCTTGTTACAAAGACAAAAGAAGCTGTTTGATATGATGACACTGTCGCAGCGAACTAGTGCCGCAGTTTTTATTTATGTGTGTTTTAATTAGCTGACATCACGTGGCCTTTTCGTGTTCTAAGAACTCGATTAGACCGACACATTGTTAGGATATCTACTATAAATGTTATCCTTTCATGTGTTGAACATGTTTTACAAGATATAAAATGTTGATAACGCGCTAAAGAGGGCTTAATTAATGAAAGCGATATATATCACAGAATTAGTGTCTATTTGGTAGAGAAAAACATATTCAGTATAATCTATGCAATTCGTAAACCCGTATTAATATGCATACTCTCTGGTGGAACTGAGTGATGCTCGTCTGGTGAGTTCGCACGGGTAGATATCATCGCCCTGCCTATTCTCCTATGAAGCAGAGATGCATTTCGGTTTGAAGGGACAGCCATTGTACTGTAAAAACTGATATATACAACGCATGTTTCAAGCAGGCGGCGGCATTTACTTTGTTGATGTCTATGGGCTCTGATAACCACTTAACAACAGGTGGACCGTGAGTTCGTCCACCCATTGTGGGATACCTCGTATATCAAGTTCCATTGAGCGAATTAAAAAGTATTTTTAATTTATCGACGATTCCCAGACAGGACGAGGAGATGCGCGAGGTGATAGGGGACGCGGCGCCCGAGCAGGACGAGCACACCGCGCGCGTCACCGCCGAGCTGGAGCAGCGCCTCCTGCAGCTCGACGCCGCCGCGCGGCAGCTGCGCGCAGAGTGCCGCGAGAACGCCAAGACGCTCGACGCCGCCGAGGCAGAGCTCATCAAGCAGGTCCGCAGCGCCCCCCCGCCCCGCCCTCGCCCCGCCCCCGCCCCCGCCCCCGCCGCCGCTCTAGCCACGCCTCTTGCAGATGGAGGGCAGCGACGCGCACTGGGACGTCAGCAACCTGTTCGGCCCCGGAGCTACACCCCTGGCCGCCGCCGCCGCCGCCGACGATAACGACGCGCCGCGACGAGACCAAGAGGACTATTACTTAGCGGTTCGTAAACTCTGTGCGGTGCCGCGCGCCGTGAGACCGCGGGTACCACGCGCCGACTGTCGTTGCAGAAGTTCCGGGCCTACGTGTCGTGCGCCGGCCGCCTGGCGCGCCTGGAGTGCAAGGCGGGGGCGGCCCGCGCGCGCCTGGGGGCCGGGGGGGGCGCGGCGGGGGCGCCCGGCACGCCGCCCTCCCCGCCGCGCCGCGCCGCCGCCCGCCTGCGCCGCGGACAGTTCGCGGCGCCGCTGGAGCACCGGCTGCCCGTGGTGCTGACGTCGTGCGTGCGCGTGATCGCGTCGTACGGGCTGCGGCACCAGGGCGCGTTCCGCGTGTCGGGCTCGCAGGTGGAGATGCAGGCGCTGCGGGCCGCCTTCGAGCGCGGCGAGGACCCGCTGGCGGACGTGCGCGACGCGTCCGACATCAACTCGGTGTGCGGGCTGCTCAAGCTGTACCTGCGCGAGCTGCGGCCGCCGCTGCTGCCCCCGCAGCTGCAGGAGCGGCTGGTGCGCGTGGCGGCCGTGCCCGACGACGCCGAGTTCGTGCGGCGCCTGCGCGACACGCTGGCCGTGCTGCCGCGCCCCGCGCTGCTGGTGCTGCGCTACCTGTTCGCCTTCCTGGCGCACCTGGCCGAGCACAGCGACCACAACATGATGGACGCTTGGAACCTCGCCATCTGCGTGGGGCCCACGCTGCTGGCCGCCGCGCCGGCCGACGGCGGCCAGCAGGTCACTGCGCAGAACCTCGTCAACGAGCTGGTGAAGCGCACCATCATCCACCACCTGGACGTGTTCCCGCAGGACATCGCGCCCTACGCCCTGTACAGCAGGTTCCCGTGAGTGTCGCTCCACTCCCATGTTAACAACTACATTGTTCGTACTTAATTTGTCGAATTTTCCGCAGAGATGCGAGCGGCGAGGACGACAATAAAGAGAAAGAAGAGGGCGAGGAGTACGACGAGGAGGAGGGCGCGGAATGTGCCCCGGACGTGACGTCACTGGACGAGCACGACGCGCCGGACGATCTGTCGCTCTACAACGACGAAGACGGTGCGCAAGCCTCCACTACATTGTTGCGCTTATTAACTATACCCGCGGGCAACTCAAGGGCCACTCCCCCCGCCCCCGCGGCCGCCCCCGCGCCCGCCCCCGCGCCCGCCCCCGCGCCCGCCCCCGCGCCCGCCC
This sequence comes from Bombyx mandarina, assembly GCF_030267445.1. Taxonomy (NCBI): domain Eukaryota; kingdom Metazoa; phylum Arthropoda; class Insecta; order Lepidoptera; family Bombycidae; genus Bombyx; species Bombyx mandarina. The sequence continues at coordinate 235,988 of NC_143224.1, read as the reverse complement.
CCGCGCCCGCCCCCGCGCCCGCCCCCGCTCGTGCTCGTCTCGTGTTGCGCTTCTGTGAACACATATATAGTAAGCGGCACGTAAGTTGGCAAGGTTTTGGTGTAGTGGGGGTAATGTCGCGCGTAGTGCATATTGCAACAAAAAAATGGTCACTTTTATTGCCCGCATATAATTTAATTTAATTTTTTACTTGCCGTAATTTGTTTTTAAGCCTTTATGTTTAGAAGAAAGTTAAAGAAAAGAGATGAATTCGTGAAGTGTATTAGGTGTTATAAATAAAATACAATTAAAAGTTAAGAAGTTTATTTAAAAAAATATACTTAATATTAAAAATTATGTGTCGCCGTCGTCACTATCATTTTCTAATAGTGCTACCCCTTGGATTAAATTTATGGTAGCACCTGAGCTGGTGGAAGGAGTTGGCTCCTCATCGTTGACATAACGAAAAGTCGCTGTCGTCAGTGGCGTAAATAATAAAACGCTCAGTGACTGAATCGACTATATGGTCATTGGTATTTGGTCCTGGCATTGCAAACAAATTTAAAAGAATAACACTCGTAACAAAAACTAAATTTAAAACAATAATAACAACTCGTAACAAAAACTCAATATAAACAAAGGGCTCCTACAATTTAGTAGGCGCATGTGTAATCAGAAGCAAACGGAACGTGGACGCGGTGCGGGAGGGGAGGGTCGACTGACTCACCAATCGCGCGCTCGGAACGGTGCTACGTCTTTCCCCGCGTCCCGCTTGACAACCAAAGAGACCTAAAAATCGACTTCTGCGCATCTAGCAACTCTTGCCAAGTTACGTGCCGGAGACTATACAGACGTGTCTTCGACAATAATTAGGACTCATCCCTACAATGACTGTTCCAGACGAAGCGAGCGACGAGTGCGAGAACGGCGACTGGAGCGAGCGCGACTCTGCGGAGTTCCAGAGGTGCGTGCGCCCCCCGCCCCGCCCCCGTCCCCTCGCCCCCCGTGCCCCCCGTGCCCCCCGCTAACGTAGTGTGTCGTGTCCGCAGGCCCCCCGGCGCCCCCCGCCGCGCCGCCGCCGCGCAGGTACCGCTGGAGACCACCGTGTGAGCCGCACGGAACTAACGTTTATTTGCGACTAAACAGTATTCACTTGCTCATATAAGTAATGCTTTAGTAATTCGAACTTAACGAGTCCGCTGCGTGTGGCTCACGGAACTGCAAGACGTGTCGCTCTGCGGTCCCGTACTAGTTAAATACTCCAACATTAGTATCTACCTGCTGAACTATAATAAATTTGGTGTCACATAAAACTGTGCGTAAGAATAACTCAGTGCAGAGTAGAACGCGGAGCCCGCGCGCGGATGGCCTCCCACCGAACACCGGAACACAAATGACATTAAGAGAATTAAGTAATACACTTTAAGTAATGTTAGGTTTAATTATAAGTCGGAGAGTAGCCCCGCGCACGTGTGGGTGCTAGTGATTGTGACAAAGACTCAAAGAATATAATATAACGAACGTACTACGCTTCTACGCGCCAATTTGGTTATAGTGTACTTTGGAAACGAAACTCGCATCTACAAATCTAAAAGGACTAAATTTAGTATGTAGAGTGTATTCTTTGATAGTCGGCTAAGTGTACGCATGTAATGGTGATCGGTGCTTATAGTGTTCAATAAACGTTGTTACTTGCATGTCTGTGTTTGATTTGTGTCCGCTTCACGCCACATCCGCTTCAAGCTTCGTCCGCTTCGAGGGTAGTCCTCTTCAACGTCGGCCGCTTCATGTGTTATCCATTTTGCGTGTAGTCCCATTCGCGTGTAGTCCACTTCGTGGGTAGTCTGCTTCGCGTGCTGTGTATTTCATAGTCCACTTCGTGGGTAGTCAATCTACTTCGCGTATAGTCCACTTCGTATTCCAATTCGCGAGTAGTCCACTTCGCGACTAGTCTACTTCGCGTATAGTCCACTTCGCGTATAGTCCACTTCGTAGTCCAATTCGCGAGTAGTCCGCTTCGCGGGTAGTCTACTTCGCGTATATTCCACTTCGTAGTCCAATTCGCGAGTAGTCCACTACGCGGGTAGTCTACTTCGCGTATAGTCCACTTCGTAGTCCACTTCGCGTATAGTCCACTTCGTAGTCCAATTCGCGAGTAGTTCACTTCGCGGGTAGTTTACTTCGCGTATAGTTCACTTCGTAGTCCACTTCGTAGTCCGATTCGCGAGTAGTCCACTTCGCGGGTAGTCTACTTCGCGTATAGTCCACTTCGTAGTCCACTTCGCGTGTAGTCCACTTTGCGTGTCTCCGTGTCCCACGTTACTAACTATCACCCTACTGACTTGTCCCAAGCTCATCGCTTGTTTTCAAAAAAAATTAAAATGTGTACATATATTACTTCGGAATTATTGGTTATTATGTTCTGGAATTCAGATGATGTTACCCATGGACATTAAAGTATATGTACATACAACTCGACCAAGCTAAGTTTGCACCACGCATCGATTACGTCACACTGCCGCTTAGGTACGGTCTGAAAAATGGATTCGCTATGACTTTAAAAATGTAAACAATTTTTTGTTAGATTTTACTTGGCATTTATTGTTTTTAACAATATATTATACATAGGTATATGAGAATATAGCGAAATATAGGCTTTTTGTATGAAGACCACCCGGGCGTTCTTGCACTTTTTAAATTTGTATTCTAATTGCTCAGTAATAATTTTCCTTAGTGTTTCTTTTTGGTCTGAATAATTCAGATCTCGTTTTGCAATCTTTAGAATTTTATTTAAGGTTGGGATTTCTTTTCTGAGGGTGTAAAATGAGTTAATAATATTCCTCAGAGCACAGAGGTCAAAACTGTCAAGTATATTTTTATAGGACTTAATTGGCCATTAGTACTTGGACGTGGCGAAGAACGTGACGCTGGTAAAGCAGCTGGCTGCGATAATTCTTTGACTTATTTTTTATATTCATTAGCGTCCTCTTAGATATGCTGGTTACGGCACAAGTTCGCTGAATAACATTGTCCACCGGATAGGTAATTCTATTATTAGCTTTTTCTTCTTCTTAAAACTTCAATACTTTCAGGATTATGTTTCTCCCTTCACTGTGTATCACCTTTCCTTTTTATTTTTGTTGAAATGAACGTTAACCGTTCAGTAACAACAGTTCAACAAAAACTTAACAAAAAACAGTCCAGTAATATAACAAAACTTCAACAATAAACCTTACAAGAACAATTAAATTTTTTTAAATTCAATGGATAGGGAGATGAAAACTCGTATGACGCGTGTCGGCGACAAATATGCTAACCGTACTGACGCGACAGCGCGATCGCGGGAACGTGAGCGGGGAAGCGGGCGCCGCGCCGCATTCTAGCGAGGTGCTAACTTAGCTTGGTTGAGTTGTAATTATCCATTTTGTAATTAGCACGTTCAGTTTAAGATTTATTTAAATATACCTAAAGTTAGGTTATATTATAATTTGTTGTTCCAAACTAAATGTGAACCTCAAATATTAATGTGAAATAAAATAATTGCAATGTTAATGATGTGTCACGTGCCGGCCCTCGTCGGGGGCGCGCGGTCGTGTCACCTGTAGGGTTTGCACTGTGAAGTGATGTCCGTGAACTCTCATCTTCCCCCCTCCTCAGACGAGCCCCGCGGCCCCCGCGCCCTCGCCCCCCGCCGCCCCCGCCGCCCGCACCGACACCGCCAGGTAACCAGCCCTTGTTATGTACCAAGCGTACATGTCCAATTATTGTACTTTTGCGACCAATCTATTCGTGATTTTTTAATATAGCCTTATATCCAGGTGAACAAGATATTTTCAAAAGTTTATTTAATTATTATCACAGTACACTGCACAGCCACTGTGACATCAATATGAAATTATCGAGTACTCTAAGACTGGTGTCAGTACTACCGTCGTGCCGACAGACGCGGCGTCGTACCTTAATCGTAAATGATTACAACGGTAGCACTTCAGACAGCACACAGAGTAGAGGGGCACAATAGCCTCGTGTCTGCTCCAGAGGGAAGGAAGTATCTTGTTGACGTAATTACCATTCGTCTTCTCTAATTTATTTACAAGAACTAGTGCAACCACTCAAACCGGACACACTTTAACTACCAATTTATAATGCGCCAGTCGTCTAGCGGAGAGCACCCCGGACCTAGTGTTGGACCTCCCGTCCCGTGCGGCCCCCACCGCGCCCCCCGCGCCCCCCGCGCTGCTCCCAGTCGAGCCCCCGTCGGCGCCCCCCGCCGCGGCCCCCGCGGTGACGCCCGGCGCTGACCCCGCAGATACCTTCGTGCACAACAGGGATACACTCAAGAAACGTCCTCAACACAAGTACGTATAGTTGTGGGTTAATAATTATGTTTGAGTTTCATTTGCGCCTTCAATCTGCCGGAGCTAAGTGGTTACCGGCGCTCACGGATGACGACTCAACAGTGAGACAAGTGTGGATTGAAGGTGGATAACGACTGCTCCAGTGCAGTGCGCTTCACACGACGCGGCGTGCTCCGCACCAGCCTCTGTTCGTTTGCAATATAAAAATTACATTTAAATTTTTTAAATTTTATTAAAGAAAAATAAGAAAGACAACGGGCCTATAATAGCTTTATTGTTTTGGGGCTTCACGCTTCAGTTTATATTTAATAATTTTGTATTTTTGTTCCATACAGACAGTCCAAGTCGGAGGGCGGCACGGAGGAGCCGGCGGGGGGTAGCCCGGTGCCGGCGCGGAACACGGCTCGCGTGGCGGCCAAGTTCGCCGACCTCACGCTCACCGGCGGCTCCCTCAAGCCCGCGCTGGCCGCCAAGCCCGCCCTGCTGCGCCGCCCGCCCGCCGCCGCCTCCGCGCCCGCACCCGCGCCCGCCGCCGCCTCCGCGCCCGCACCCGCGCCCGCCGCCGCCTCCGCGCCCGCACCCGCGCCCGCCCCCGCCCCCGCGCCCGCGCCGCACTGACCGCCCGGCTGCACTATATAATGATATCAAATATGTTTTATAAATGTGTAACTTTAAACTTGTAATATTTATAATATAAGGTATTATTTTGACACATCAATGTCCTAAGTGTTGCCTGATTGTGTACCTTATCTGGTTGCAACAGTGTTCATTGTTGACTGGTATACTCTAACTTGGATCATAATCCATATCACGACAGATATTTTTATAAATTTTATATTAAAAATAAACTTGCACGTCCATAAAATAATATCCTGTAGAAGCTTAAGTCCGGCTCGCGCCCGGTTCGCGTCCGGTGGGTTGCCTTGGCACGGCGCTCGGTCCAGTCGCCAGTTTCAAACCTGAATGTTATTTAAGTGAATCTCAGTGGCGCGTGACGTCACCTCCGTGTGACACGTAGTTGTTAAGTGTGACGTCATCACTCGACCCTCAACATTATTTGGTTATTTTAATTCTATGAAGCTCCAGTTAGTAGCGCAACAGTATTATCAATAATTTCGTCGAATGTGAAGATCGCGGTACGAACTGGTTTAATAGTAGTGATATATTATTAATGATTCAATTAAAAGTGTATTTCAATTTGCAAGATATCGAAGTACAGAGCGAGGGGGGTGAGAGGGCTGATGACGTCACCGGTCCCATATTGTGCGGTGTCTATATATAGTTGTATGTTATTTTTGTACGCGTCTCTTATCTGGTACGAATCTCTAGTTATAGTAGAGCGGTGTGCTGGTGCTCCCTCCCCCCGGGACTCCTCGTCTGCACCTCCACGTGTAGTTAGCCAGCTCCATGTAGCCGGGTGCTCCGGGAGCCCGCGCCGACACGTGCTGTCGGGAGCCAAGAACTTGGATCTAACGGCACCTCGACGGTCCTCTGACACGGAATACTCATGCGTTCATGATACTGGTGATATTTCATAAATATCACCAGTATCAGAACAAACCATATTAAATTTTCGGAGAACATTTTTTGAAACTCCGAGCTGAAAGTTCACTGAGTATGTTAGAGGTTCGCTCGGATCTAGAGAGCGACGGGCGCGGGGTGCCGGGGGGCGGGGGCGGGAAGAGGGGGGCACAGGACCTCCTGTCACCTCGCATTCAATAAAACAGTATTACTCGCATTTAATTGTGTTTTATTAATACCCTAAGTCCTAGTGGCCTAAAGGATAAGACGCTCGGTGCATGCGTATCGAGCGGTGAGACTGTGCCCATGTTCGAGTCCCGCGGGCGGGTGCCAATTTTTGTAATGAAATACGTACTTATCACTTGTTCACGACTGACTCCAACGGTGAAGGGATAACATCGTGTAATAAAAAATAAATTAAATACAAAAATTATAATTTGCGTAATTTTACGTAAGTAGGTAGGTAGGACGTCTTGTGAGTCCGCACGGGTAGCTACCACCACCCGGCTTTTCTGCTGTGAAGTAGTAACGCATACAGTTTGAAGGGCGGGGCAGCCGTTGTATTGTAAAAATTAAGATCTTCGAACGTATGTCTCGGAGTGCGTCACAGCATTTGCGTTGTAGATGTTTATGGACTTCGATAACCACGTAACATCAGGAAGGCCGCGTGCTCGTCCATCTAAGCAATAAAAACAGATTTAATTTTGGTGAGATACGTTGAGGTACGTGGTATGTAGTGAACCGTGGCTCTTATATTAGTTCTTGCGAGAGATGACGGGACCTCCCGCCTGCCGGTTTGACAATATTGCTGCTCGAGGATCGAGTGCCTCTTATTGCTCAAGGCGCAGCACTCACACGGCGAAGGTCTTCAGCCTCCTCCTCACGGCGCCTGCAGACTGGATCGGTTACAAGATCCAAGTGTGCAGTGGGAGTGGTAGATTCTCAGTACAGCTCTCGACCTACCGTGGCCCACACTCGGACCCTCGCGCCTAGAGGCTTGGGGGGCCGCGGCCGCCCCCTGCCGCTCGTCCGCGACCTTTCATATCCTAAATTCACTGTCACGTAAAGAAGGATAAAATGAACATGTGTACAATAAAACAACTTATCAGTGAGATCAATAAACTTTATAATCAATGTTCTGCACATAATTCTTTGGTGAAACATTAATCTAACATATTATATTTAACGAATTTACTTAACACTTAGAATTAACGGCGTCGTCCTGGGAGATTAACTAAGTACACCGGCGCGGGAACTGTAGGTCAGTACTTGTGATCCGCGCGTCGCTCATTCATTGCGACCGACTTTATGGAAACTTGAAGAATGAATGCGACTGATGCAAGTCCGCCCCGGGGTCCGGGGGCGCTAGTAGCGCAGGCAGTGGTCGTGGTGCAGCGGGGCCGCGTTCTCCTTGTCCCGGGCGTACCCCGCGCCGTACTCCAGCGGCGCCGCCTCGTACTCGTCTCCCGACCCGTCCGACGCCTCCAGGTACCCGAACAGCCGCGCCGCCCCCGCCGCGCGCCGCCGCCCCCCCGCGCCGCCCCCGCCGCCCGCCCCCGCCGCGCCCCCCGCGCCCCCCTCCGCCGACAGCTGCACGCCGCCCGCCGGGAACACGCCGCCCGCCGCGCCGCCCGGCGCCCGGCCCACGTTGATGGGCACCTTCAGGTTGCGGCTCTCGACGTGGCTGAAGCAAACGTACTTATGCAGAGCGATCGTCGGACGTGGAACCTACCCGGGCCGCCGCACCCTTCGCGCGAGGATCCACAGCTCCTATGATAAAGGCGCTTTGCGTTCGACTCGCACGAATGTCAAGTGATCATTTAAATGACACAGAAAATTGGGCGTACTCACTGCGAGTCGCGAAGGTGAGCGGCGAGCTGGTGCTGGTCGTCCGCGAGGAACGGACACTTCCCGCAGGACTTCTTGTTGTGCACCTTCTGCACGTGCGTGGCCAGCCGCTCCGAGCGCGCCGCCTTGTACTCGCAGAGTGCGCACGCGAACGGCTTGAGGTGGGTGTTGAGGTGCCGCTTCAGGCACCAGTTGTCCACGCCGGACCAAGCGCAGTAGCAGCACGCGTATCTACGCTCCCCCTGAGATTTTCAACTCATTTGATGAGAAGGCTTCACGTTAAAGAAGCCAATTATTGAGAAATACCAGTACCTTCCGTCGAGCGGGCGGGATGGCGACGGCGGGCGCGGCGGGCCCGGCGGCGGGGGCGGCCGGCTTGTGCAGGCTGGCGGCGGCCGCCGGCTCCGCTTTCGTTAGAGGAGCTCGCTCTATCTTGACCACCGACGGCACCACGGTGCGGTACTCCGTGACCACGGTGGCGGCGACGGGGGCGGGCGGAGGCTCGGCGGGCGGCTTGCCGTAGTAGTGCAGCGTCGGCTGCTGCTGGGCCTGACTCGGGGTCTGTTGCTGCTGCTGCTGCTGCTGCTGCTGGTGTTGCTGTGCGGGTTGCGGTTGTGGTTGCGGTTTGTTGGTCGCGCGCCGAATGCGGTTCAGGTCGTAGGGTTGATCCCGATGCATGCGCAGAAAATGTTTCTTGACGTGATCGGCGCGATTAAACTGCTTCTGACAGAGGTAGCAGTGGAAGGGCTTCTCGTCGCGGTGTATATTCTCGTGTCTGGTGAAGAGGTCGCGGCGGTCGGTAGCGTAGGGACAGACGCCGCACACGTACCGCTTGCCGCCGTCCGGCACCGCGCCGGCCGCCGCGCCGCCGCCGGATCCCGCGCCCGCGTCGCTCTGCGGACTGTCCACGCTCCCTCCGGGGTTGGAGCGCCGGTCGTTACGCATAGATTCGACCTGGCAAAGAGCGCAGTGTAATTACTTCTACAGATACGAAGAGAAACAAGGTCGGCGTGATGATTTCCCGATACGTGTTGAAAAGATCGCACTTACCTTATTCTTGAGTCTCTGCAAGTACCGTGTGAGGTCGTCGAGGGCGGGGTTGTCCCGCAGCAGCTGGTCGGCGGCGGCGGGGTCGGAGTGGTGGTCCCGTGCGAGGTGCTGGCGGACACTGCGCGCCCAGCTAGACGCGAACCCACATCCGGAGACCGGACACTGGAATGCACGCGCCTGCAAAGTTACAGCTTGCTCTCAGACTAAATACAGTAGTGAACCGGTGCTGTCGGCTGATGTGCTGGCCAGACAGCCACTTTATATATGATAATATTATGTTATACTTAGAAGATACGTGTTGCAATAAACGGGGAATGAGTGAACCGCTTCCGTAGCCGAATTACTAATACTACTTCAAAACAATATAAAAATAAGATTAGTTTGGTAAAATACGCTTTTATTGCCACTCTAGTCAGACGAGCGTACGGGTTCGCCGATGGTGAGTGGTTACCGTCGCTAATAGACTTCAACAATGCCAGAGGTAAAGACAAGTCGCTATCTACTGCTGACTTCTTAACGCAAGCCTCGTTTGAAGCAGGACATGTAGCGATCGAGAAACATAGTGGAGCTCATTCCAAACACTAGGTAACGCATTGCTTCTGGGTATTATGGATGAACAGCTACGGGAGCGCACGGCGCGATGATAAAAACGTGATGAGATCATTTTGAACAATTCCTCGAAGCCACTCCCTGCGGAATATACGGTACACAACACAGAGAAAACCGAAGTACTTCCGTACCTAGAGGTTTATTATTATTATTTAAATAGGTGGACGAGCTCACGGCCCACCTGGTGTCAAGTGATTACCGGAGCCCATAGACATCTATAACGTAAATGCCGCCACCCGCCTTTGGGATATGAGTTATAATGTTGTAGTACAGTGCCTACAACGATTGACCCCAAACCAAAAGGCATTACTGCTTCACGGTAGAAATAGGCAAGGTGATGGCACCTACCCGTGTGGACCCACAAGACGTCATAGTCCACCAGTCTATTCTGCAGACTATTCAAACCGAGACGCATTACTGCCTGCTTAAATCGATATTTACATAAAGTTATTCCCACTGTACGTTTGTGATGATTTCAAAGACCGCATCTCTTGTAAAATTGGCATACGGCATGAGGAGAATGCCTGTTACGACACTGTTTCTTCTACGTAATACCTGTTATGTTAAATACGTTATAACGTATTAAAGTGTTTTACCTGCGAGTGTGTGCCGAGCCAGTGCTCCGCGACCCTGGCGAGGAAGCCGACACAGTCGCAGTGCGCGCACTTGAACAGTCTCTGCGCGGGGTTGTACGCGGCGATGCGGGAGTGCGCCCACGCCAGCGGCTCCTCCGCGGCCGTCCACCGGTCCTCGGCTGTAGGGTCGATGCGCGGACTGAAGTTCGCCTACACATTTATTCGCGGCTTAAACTTTATCAGACGAGAGAAATGCTTTAAAAAGGCCAAAACTGTAAAAAAAAAGCTTTTTTTGTTTTTAATCTTTCAATATACCTTCACCTACCCAAGTAAAATAAGTACACAGAGAGGTACAAAGTGTAAATTATTTCGATTCTATTTATCGAAGTTATTATAAGTAACGAGTGTCGGTGACTACTAATATAGTTTAGAACCTGCAAGATCCCCGGGGGCGGGAAGCCGTTCTGCATGAGGGCGGCAAGGCCCCAGGCGGTGATGTGCTCTTCAGGCCGCAGGTCGTCGTCTAGGTCGCGCTCGGCTGCTGGAAACTCCACGCCCACCACGCCCACTGTTGCCTCCTCGCCGTACAGTTTCTTGGTGATCTCCTTAAACATGTCTTCGCAGTCCATGCTCAGAGACGCTACGCTGCCCACCCCCGAGCCGCTATCCATCTCGAACCAATCTATCTTCCTGTCTTGTTAACTGTCGATCATAACGACTCTTTAGTGACGGCCATCACGCATCCGAGACCTCCTCACCTATATTCATTGAAGGGAGTGCATAAAACGAATTAAAGGGAACACCTCCCTGAACTCACGCCTGTCGCTGTTAGGCGTGGGGCCCCCGCAGCCCCCGCCGCCCACTGTTGAACCCCCCGCACCCGCACCCCTTTCCGCGTGTGCCCCCTTATTCACTTTCGATCGGTCATAATCCTACTCAATAAAAAGGTTACAATTCTTACAAAACCATCGACTAATTTAATGAAATACTACGGTTTGATCAGTAGGGTACGACTCGAATGATCATCATCGTTAGTTATCGGACGAGAACAACAAGTAAAGTTGTTCGAATTGAGAGTGTAGTTATAAGCGGCGTGGGTACGGGTCGAGGCTGGCTCGGCTCGGCGTGCTCACCTGCGCGCGGAGTCCGTGCGGGCTGCGAGGCGCGACTGCCGCCCGCCGCCGCCCGCCCCTCGTATTGACCGCCGCCGCCCCGCCGCCCCGCCGCCCCGCCGCCCCCGCCCTCACACTCGGCGCCCCGATAGCCCGCCGCGCTGCCTACAGCCGAGCGCCGACGTCGATAATCACTCTATCGTGTGCCGTTTTCCATATCACTGCGGTATCCTATAAAATATGCCTTTGAGTTTCACATGTTTACTCCTACACCGTACAACATAAGATGCAAACAGTCTATACTCTTCTGCTACTACTATTGCAGTGTGCGAGAACTCTTGAAGTAGGTAATCAAATTGGTTGAGTCTCCTGCTCCGAACTTTGATTTAGATATAAGCCACACACACGTATTTGCTTACAATAAATGGTAACCGGCGCGGCGGACGGTGTGAAGTGTAGATACAGCGCTTGTAACCTTGTTATCATTTCCAATCCACAGCCGGAGCTCAGAGCGGTCTTATTTATGTTTCGGCATAATTTATGATAATCCAACCCAGCTACTTCTATTGATAATTTATTCATTCAAGACCGAACTCTTTAAACGTTTTTTTTTTCTTTATTTAAGGAGATTATTCACCTTTTTTTTTTTTTTTTTTATTGCCTTTGTAGGCAGACGGGCATACGGCCCACCTGATGGTGAGTGGTTACCGTCGCCCATGGACTTCAGCAATGCAAGGGGCAGAGCCAAGCCGCTGCCTACCGAAAGGTGCCACCTAGTGAATATGCCACTCCATTGTGCAGCAAAAGAGAGTAACAAAATAATTATATAAAAAAATTAAGGAAACTGTTATCGTCTCTGAAGGCCCACCAAAACTATTTTATAAAGTGACTTAGCCATTTCGGATTCCAAAAAGGCTAATACGTAATTTACACCTCCAACTTGTCGAAAATCTGTATAGTTGCAAATAATTATTGTCTCAAATCATCGTTCCGCGCACACTCCATGATAATGTGAAAAGCATCTTCCACTACATCACAAACTGAACACTTGGGAATGTAAAATAGTCAATTTTCTTATTCAGGGTAAATCTAAGAGGAAAGGTTCATGAAGCTTAATCAGTAAACGTACCTATACTATTACTAGAGTATAGAGTATATATATATAATAATGTTTTCGCTATACTCTAGTAATAGTATAGCTATATATATATATATATTTTTTTTTTTTTTATTGCTTAGATGGGTGGACGAGCTCACAGCTCACCTGGTGTTACGTGGTTACTGGAGCCTATAGACATCCACAACGTAAATGCGCCACCCACCTTGAGATATAAGTTCTAAGGTCTCAGTATAGTTACAATGGCTGCCCCACCCTTCAAACCGAAACGCATTACTGCTTCACGGCAGAAATAGGCAGGGCGGTGGTACCTATCCGCGCGGACTCACAAGAGGTCCTACCACCAGTAATTACGCAAATTATAATTTTGCGGGTTTCATTTTTATTACACGATGTTATTCCTTCACCGTGGAAGTCAATCGTGAACATTTGTTGAGTACGTATTTCATTAGAAAAATTGGTACCCGCCTGATATTCGAACATCGGTGCATCGCTCAACACGAATGCACCGGACGTCTTAGCCGTTAGGCCACGACGACTTGTATTCTTTGTGCGCTCGCAACCACAAGCGAAGATAGCTCGAGCGTCGCCGCGTCGGCTGAGTTTTGTGTGAGAGACTTCGGATTGCGTTCAAGTAACGTCACGACAATACTGAAATAAACTGAGGGATCGAAAAAATTATTTATACTCATTTTTTATAAGTTGTATTTCAGGCCAAAAATGATCCGATCAGGAGATAAAAGGTATGATGTTGTTTCAAGTCTTTAGTTGTAGAAGGATTTAAAAAAAAAATCAGATAAAGTTTTTTACTCTTTTTGGAAAATCAGTAGTTAAATTATCTTCTTTTGAGTCGGCTTTTTCATTTCTCAAAGTCGTGTCTAGTTTGAAATGTTGACCACTTGATGCATTATACTTCCCCACGTCTTCCTGTCCTCGGCGGTCTTTATAGCCTCGGTTATTGGGACGTCAGTGAGCGTCTTTACGAGATCAGACCAGTGGGTAGGTAAGCGTCCGCGTGATCTTTTTATTTTACGGCTCAGGTGGGTGGACGAACTCAGGACTCACCTGATGTTAAGTGGTCACTGTTGCCCATAGACATCTACAACCTAAATGCCGCCACCCAATTTGAGATATGAGCTGTAAGGTTTCAGTTTTAACAGTACTACGGCTGCCTCACCTTTCAGACCGAAACGCATTACTGCTTCATGGCAGAAATAGGTAGGGTGGTGGTGGTACGTTACCCGTACGGTCTCGCAAGATGTCCTACCACCAGATCTTCTCCCGCCAACCTGATCAACTACCATCAGGTTCTCTAAGTTATTAGGGTATCTACGAACGAAGTGTCCGAAGTACGTGAGAATACGTTACAAGCAGATAGCGGACTGCCTCGTGGTAACGCTGAGCTCCTTGAGAATGAAAACTTGATCCGGCGTGCAGTCCATGGACGCAACATCCGCGAAATTTAAAAAATAAAAACAAACGCTAAATCATAAAAATTCACAAAATGACTAAATCTGAGCATGAACTGAAGTTCAATATACCTTTGACAACCCGGCGAATAACAATTTAAAATTCTTAGAGAAAAAAAGGATCACGTTTATTGCTTGTAAACAAGACATTATTAAAGAGAAAATGGTTTTAAAAACTTCTCTCACTTTAAGTTTTAAATAATCTTTTCATCTAGTTTCAATAACAACGGTGTTAAAGAAGCATCTCCTTCAGAAACCCTTTACACTTACCTTAAACTAATAACATAACATAAATTTGGCAGCATAAATCATTTCCGTTAGATGGATATAGTAAGTAGCAACTTTCATCAGCAGAAATGGAAAAGCACTCATTTGTTAAAACTACTGTGACTGTATATTATATTATGTTCCTCTTCAAACGATATCTAAGAAAGTAGTTTACGGTACGCAGCGGTTCGACTCTGCCATTCTTGACATCTCTGGGCGGCCGCAAACACTATCGGTGAACCGAATGCAATATTCAACCGCGATAAATAAATAAAATAGTTCGCCGACTATCTCTGCAGCTGCGTCCTCCTATGGTCTATGCACATAATGTTTTCGAGTATTGAACCGGCCACCGGCTGCTCTCGTCTTGTGCTCCGACCACACGAGGTCCGCACTGTAGCTGAAGGACACTGGTTAGATATTCACCTTCTTTGTAAAGCTAGACAAATAAAATTTTTATTTTTTTTAAATTAACGCCCTCTAGCGTATACGTGGCGCAGTGTGGGAAATATATAATTATGAATCACTGCTTAGTGCACTTATTGGACACTGCATGGCGTGACCGTGCTATCTTGTCTGTGGTTCGAGGGTGAGATTGTTACAGCACTATAGGCGGAACATTCGAGAACCGTAAGACAATTATTATAAAAGGACAAGTCACTTTGTCCGAAGCTTTTTCAATCAACATCTCTCGAGCTGCAGTGCAAGTTTTATTACGTATTTACCATAGTCAATTTATCAGTTCCTTGGTGTATTTTTATTCAACCAGGGTCCTAATAACTGGTACATTACATGTACATGTTAGGGTGCGGAGCGTGACCTTACTATCACCTTCAAGATCCCGCAGTACTTTTCTGAGTGGACGCTGCCGGAAGCGAGGTGCTCTGGCTTGGCGATCCAGAAAGTACTTGACTACCGTAGAACAAAGAAACACACCTGCATACACAACCTGGCTCGGATCCAGCAACCCCAGTTGCGGGGAAGCAATCCAGTAATCGTTCATCGTCTTTTTGTGAACCAAACTGGTGATACCGTCATTGTTTATAATTGTTGCAAATGATGTGACAATAAAAACCAGCAGCGTAACGACAAGTTCTTTTATTTGTGCAAGAATGCAGAAAAGTAGTTAGAAATGGCTGGCATGGCTTGTTTTATTAACACTATCCCCCCTTCGTTGGCTTTGGCTGGCGGCGGTGGCGGTGGCTATGGCGGAAGGGGGCGTGTTAATATGGCTTGGCGGCTTGGCTGGCGGCAGGGCATGACAGCTGACGTCACGTCCGTTACATTCGGCCATCCTGCAACAATTGCTCCCGCAATGGGGAACACACAAAAACATTTAGTTCTCAAATAAATCAATAAGGTCTTCAGTTTCGAGCTGCTCATCGGAACTACTAGCGCTATCGGACACATGGGCTATACTTTTATAGGGCTTTAATGAATCTGTTGATACCAGGCCAGTGAAGTTTTTATAACTTCGTAAACCTTTTAGATATACTTCTAATTCGATAACAATTGTTACCTACTACTTTAGTTACTACATACGGACCTGAGTACAAATCGTCTAATTTGGTATTAATCCTAGCGGCGCTACTAACCAGTTGGCGCCTGTCTCTATGATACAAAATGCCTTTTCTTATAAACATGAGCTTTTTTTTTTATATTAATGTTGTGTGTACTCGCTTGTTTTATCCTAGCTGCAGCTATCTTACGCCGTGCGTCAACAGTTTCTGGTTCGAGACCAGGAATCGAAACATCACATATTGACCTACCAGAGCGCGCAAAGATTAAATCACAAGGCTTGTAGCCGCTGTTACTTTTAATTGTGTTGTTTGTGCCTCAATTAATGGAGTTCACTAAATTATTTGAAGCTTCACTAGGATCAGTTGCCCGCAACACAAAATTGTATGTTTAGTTTGTTCAACCTGGCCAATTAGCGCGCGGACAAGCAATACCGTTTAACGTATGCCTAAACTGTTTATCTTCTGATATATTTTTTTTTAAAGTACCTACTCGTAAAAGCTTTCCCGTAGTCTGTCACCACGTGATTCGGGTATCTGGACAAACCCTATTAATATATTTTTCAATGCACGAATGGTCCCGATTAAATTTACAGTACGCGTTAGTTCAGCTATCACAAATTTAGACAACGCATCTTTCATTACGATCATGTACTGGTTGGTGCCCTTTAGATGTCCTACAGAAGGGCATCATGTTATATATTTGTACCATGCGCATAGTATCAGATGGTTTAGAGATCGGATATAGACAGTCTTCTTTTTTTTAACATAGTTATCCTTCTCATGTGTACAATAAAGACATGCTGCCACGTATTTCCTAATAAAGCGTGTCATTTTAAGAAACCAATATTGGCTTTTAATCAGAGCTAAACGATGATTTAGATCCACGTGACAAATGTCGTCATAGTGCATTTGTACAATTTTCCATTTAGCCGAAGGGACTGCGAGTCTATTTCCCTTAAAAAATTTTCGAACTAGTTCATTCATAATTATCTTTAACATCAGCGCGACTTCGTCCGCGTGGAATATAGTTCACAAAGAATGCTTTATTTTAGTACAAATTGATTAGCATAAAAAAAACGTTATAGTGAGCCAACCTTAACATATGCTATCGCGGACATTTTTTTTTTAGATCTTTTAAAGGGGTACAATTCTGTCACATTATTTTAGCGAAACTTTAACAGTTTCTGCAGCGCACGCACCGGAAGCTCTCAAAAGGGAAAATAACCCGATTTTGAAACATTACTTACTGGTACTTCGCTTGTATTGGTCTTAGCTGACCCAGTGATGGTCTTAGCGGTGCTAGCGTTATATAGCCTATAACCTTTCTCAATAAATGGGTTATTTAACACTGAAAGAATTTTTCAAATCGGACCAGCAGTTCTTGAGATTAGCGCGTTCAAACAAACAAACTCTTCAGCTTTATAATGTTAGTATAGATTGCTTTATAATCGAACTAAGCTTTTCGTCCTGACATTGCACAGTACAGAATCAATCAGTAACTAAGACGATTCACGTTCATCATGTCAACAGGATGCCTATTAAGCGCGTCTACAAATTTTCCATACGTTCACCAGGTCTATACTCAACACTAATGTCATAATCTTCTTTCAAAACTCACCATCGCGCAATGCATGGTATAATGTCGCGTTTGGTAAGCGTAGCACAAACCACAGTACAATCAGTTTCTACTATATCATGTTTACCTACTTCATAAACACGGAACCTACGTAGCGATTGTATGACCGCCAGGTTATGAGCTCTTAACTATGATACACATTCTTCCTTCCTAGTAACCCGGCTAAAATAGTATAACAGGCCGCAGTGAGTTGTCAGTTTGTTTTTGTAATAGTATACCAGAAATTCCTAAGTTACACGCATCGGTTTGTATTTCTGTAGGAAGCATAGGATTATACAGAGCTAGCACAGGTTTGAAACGTAAGCTGTTTTTCAGTTGTTCGAAATTCGCGTTTTGTTCACGGCCCCACACCCATGATTTATCTTTTTTTTTTTTTTAAACCAATAAACTGTCGCACACTATAAGCATTATTTGGCACAGGACACTGCGAAACGGCCGTCAATTTTTGTTGCACCCGGCTGTATACCGTCTGAAGATATTTCATGACCTAATAAGTGACTTGTTCCTCCAAGAATGAGCATTTACTCATATTTAATTTTAAGTCTCCACCATAAAATTTCCCAAGTACTTTCTCAATAATTATTGAACCCGATTTTATACCAACTGAGGGTAGATGTAAATCGTTTAAAATTGCTAGTATCTCGATTTGACCTACATTTATTTTTACCCATTTCTTTTCTACCCACAGACTCAATTATTTTATTTATTAAACGCATTTAACTACCCCACCTAGTGGAATAAGGTGGAGATAAAGAAGAAACGCATGAATACAGATGGCGCATTTGCTAAACCAAAAGGAATTCTAGTGTACTAGAAATAATGACCTTGCGGTGTAATGAAAGCAGTTGTGTGTCTGGCACAATGCTCAATTGATGGTAGCCCTGGGCTAAATCTAAACTCGTGCAGTACTGTTCGGTGGATACTTTTATATTTTACCATAGCGTTTAACGCACGATAATCAACGCATAGCCTACTGTCGCCGTTCTTTTTCTTAATAAGACCACTGGTGAAGCATGACTAGATTCAGATTATTTTATAATGCCGATGTCTAAAAGTGGCGATACACGGGCTGATCACTAGTAAGCTTAATTTGCATTTGAACTAAATTGGCAATACCTAAATCATGTGTATTCGTAGCAAAGCAATGCTTATACTGTATTTTTTTTAATCTGAATGACTCCTAATATTTAATGGCTCCTTTTAATTTTTTTATTTCTACCCACAAATCTCGAAATATTTGTAATGGCATGGCTATGGCAAGTAGAAATGCAACACACCTGGCTGTTTGGCTGTGGCTCCTCGCAGCTGTTGGCCCTCAGCAGGACCTCGCCCGGCGGCCACAGGATGGTCTCCGAGCCCATGTTGATGTCTTTGATGTAGCTGTCTTCGCCGTTCAGCAGCGTCGCAGGCAGGGAGAAGGAAGCTCGTAGCCGTGAATCTCGTGAAGCGCCGTGAAGCTCGTAGTGCCGCAGTGGAGTAACCACGTTGCTGCTCTTTTAGTTTCCCTCTACGTGAACCAGAATGATGGAAGGACAGGGCGGCAGGCGCTTTTGGTCCGACGACGTCGAAGTCCCTTTGATTTGATTGTTCCAGGTTCTTCATCCTGTAGCTCAAGTATCGCCTTGTGGACCTCTTTCTGAAGCAATTTTTCAACACTTTCCTCGCCAGTGAAATAGGAGCTTCATCTTCTTCAAACTTGTCAGAAGACCGAGACATCTGAGCGTGTATATGACGTTGTTTCATTTCTTTATGCCACTTCTGATTGTTGCAAATGATGTGACAATAAAAACCAGCAGCGTAACGACAAGTTCTTTTATTTGTGCAAGAATGCAGAAAAGTAGTTAGAAATGGCTGGCATGGCTTGTTTTATTAACACTATCCCCCCTTCGTTGGCTTTGGCTGGCGGCGGTGGCGGTGGCTATGGCGGAAGGGGGCGTGTTAATATGGCTTGGCGGCTTGGCTGGCGGCAGGGCATGACAGCTGACGTCACGTCCGTTACATAATATTGTTAATTTTAATCTCACTTTCTTAAATACTTACTCGTGTGTTCGGTATACTTACCGACACCCATTTAATCAAGGATACCTTACCACTAATTTATTCTGTGTAAACAATTATAACCGTCGATTCTGTATTCATGTGTAGCTAATAAACTCAAGTGTAATATATATTGTAATTGTTTCATTTATTGGCGTGAGTCTCCCAGAGCGGTAAGTGGTGGCGCCCTGAGATCCTCCTCACAGAGTCTCCTGTTCACCGGTTGTCTACCGGTGGTGACGTGTCTAGAAGTGGTGCGACTCGGCCCCGTGTCTCTCGACCCATAGACCACCTTTTGGGAAGTGACGCGACTGGGCCTCATGTAACATCGGCATACCAGGGACACCCTTAGACACAGACACGTTATATCTTAACACCAAATGTTTATAAGAAACGCGTCGTAACACACCGGAATTGAACCTCTACCTTGTGTTTAATTTATTTATTGCTTAGATAGGTGGCCGAGCTCACGGTCCACCTGGTGTCAAGTGGTTACCGGAACCCATAGACGTCTATAACGTAAATGCCGTCACTCACCTTGAGACATATGTTCTAAAGTCTCAGTTCTAACAGTACATGGGTGTGGGTGTTTCAAAACAACACTACAGCCGGTTAATAATTTCTCACGAACAGAACACAGAGTCGAGGCGGTCGCGCACCACGTCACACGTCACACATCACCTGTGCTTTCTGTACATACTCGTATATGTGCGTACTCGTAGAGGCGGTGCAGTGGAAGTGATGAGCAAGTTTTTATTTTTATTTTTTTATTGCTAGATGAGTGGACGAGCTCACAGCCCACCTGGTGTTAAGTGGTTACTGGAGCTCATAGACATTTACGACGTAAATGCGCCACCCACCTTGAGATATAAGTTCTAAGGTCTCAAGAATAGTTACAACGGCTGCCCCACCCTTCAAACCGAAACGCATTACTGCTTCACGGCAGAAATAGGCAGGGTGGTGGTACCCACCCGCGCGGACTCACAAGTGGTCCTACCACCAGTAATTACGCAAATTATAATTTTGCGGGTTACATTTTAATACACGATGTTATTCCTTCATCCTTCACCGTGGAAGTCAATCGTGAACATTTGTTGAGTACGTATTTCATTAGAAAAATTGGTACCCGCCTGGGATTCGAACACCGGTGCATCGCTCAACACGAATGCATCGGACGTCTTATCCGTTAGGCCACGACGACTTCAGCGTCCGCGCTGGAGTCCTGCAGACGGAGCTCGTTCATTCAGTTACGCCATCCAAAGAATTTGCCAAAGTTGCCGCGATACTTTGTATCAAATAGTGAATTAGTTCGTTATGTTAGATCTAGTTTTAATTCATAGATGGGCATTCAGGCGGGTCGGGCGACGATGTCATCTGAAGTTCTGATGCAATGAGACAGCTGCTCGCTGAGTTGGAGGAACAGTATTACTGCGTGCGCTCATTTATGTCAATAACATATTCACGAAATATGAACTCACTAGCTTTTGCTCGCAACTTCGTCCGCGCAGAATATTTCACAAAATATAATGCTTTCTTTTAGAACAAATTTGGTTAGCATAAAAAATGTTATCGTGAGGCAACCTTAACATATAGACATATGCTGTCGCGGACTTTTTTTAGATCTTTTAAAGGGGAACAATTCTGTCATACATTATTTTAGCGAAACTTTAACCGTTTCTGCAGCGCACTCAGCGGAAGCTCTCAAAAGGTAAAAATAACCCCGATTTTGAAACATTCTTTATTGGTGCTCCGCTTGTATTGGTCTTAGCGTGATGTTATATAGCCTATAGCCTTCCTCGATAAATAGGCTATCTAACACTGAAAGAATTTCAAATCGGATCCGTAGCTCCTGAGATAAGCGCGTTCAAACAAACAAACTCTGCAGCTGTATAATCTTATATATAAAATTCTCATGTCACAATGTTAGTTACCATACTCCTCTGAAACGGTTTGACCGATTTTTATGAAACTTTATATGCATGTTCAGTAGGTCTGAGAATCGGCTACTATCTATTTTTCATACCCCTAAGTGATAAGGGTTGTCCACCCATAACATTTATTTTTATTTTTGGATATTTTTTTTTGTTATAATGAGGCGTTACCTAGGTATGTGGTTGAATGAGGTTTTGTTATTTATATACTCCCTAATCGTTCACATGGCATTTACATGGCAATTGTGCTGCCAAGCCACCTATACTCCTCCGAGTCGTGGTGTGTGTACCGCCGCCACATTCGCACTCTGGATCGCTTCCACCTTAAATGTCTTCGTGCCATCATGAAAATCAGATGGTCTGATAAAGAGCGAAATACCGAAGTCTTGCGACGTGCCAATGTTGGTGGCATTGAGACTTATTTAATGCGTCGGTAGCTTCGATGGTGCGGTCATGTATCACGTTTGACGGAGGAAAGAGTGGCGAAGCGCATCTTCTTCTCTGAATTGCAGGATGGTAAGCGAAAGCATGGCGGACAGCTCCTGCGGTACAAGGATGTCGTGAAACGACACATGAAGAGATGTGATATAGAGCCCTCTCAATGGGAGCGCTTGGCAGCACAGCGGCCAGAATGGCGCAGGATGGTGAACAGCAAAGTACGCGAGCTCGAGGATCAGCGTAAAGCTGACCTTGATTACAAACGCGACCAGTGGAAGGCCCACCCACCTGCTGTCACAACCTATAATTATGAGAACGGCGTGCTTACGTGCCTTCAATGCGCAAGGAGTTTTGCCGCGAAGATATGCTATATAAGCCATCTTCGAGCACACGAGCGCCAAATCGACGGATAGGAATCAAAGTGGTCGCCATGGCCGAAATCCGTCGGATGAATCATCATCATCAATCGTTCACAGCGCTACATGCCTCTTTCACTCATTTACCACATCCTTACACACTTACAATAAGTTACTTTTTTTCTACACTAGAAATTCCCTATAAATCTTATATATGGCAAAACAACGTTTGCCGGGTCAGCTAGTATTAGTACCTATAGATTAAAA
The DNA here is from genome assembly GCF_030267445.1 of Bombyx mandarina. Lineage (NCBI taxonomy): Eukaryota > Metazoa > Arthropoda > Insecta > Lepidoptera > Bombycidae > Bombyx > Bombyx mandarina. The sequence continues at coordinate 213,898 of NC_143224.1, read as the reverse complement.
CGCCAGTTTGTTTGTTTTGCATAGCTCTGTAGGCAGCTCAGTGGCTGGCAGCGGCTGGACTGCGTGGTTGGCAGGCGGGCCGCATGTCTGCATACAATGACATTATGGCAATAAATTTTAATTCAGGAAATGAATATCGTATCGTAGCGATATCGTATCGATTGTGGTACGATGTTCGCGCACACAATGTGGTGTGACGTTTTCGGCTTCGGTTTCGGGAACGGTTATGTCGTGCTGTAACCCGAATAACGCGTTGAGGATTGCGGGGGAAGACTAACAAGCCAACCAAGTGATGTGGTTCACAGATAAATTTACTACGATCAGCGCTGGTTCGACGGAGAGGTCACGGAACACACTCTGAACTGTTTCAGACATTTTGAATTGCATTTTTATTTTCTTCTAAATACTCGTTGGAGAAAAATATGTTTTCAATGCACATTCAAACAAAATGTTTCCGTTTCGAAGCGGACCATTCCAACGGCTCTTCCTGATATAGAATATGTTTAAAGAGTTAAGTAAATAAGAACGTACTACTTTACAATGTCTAAATAAACAGTCTCGGCTATTTTGCCGCCGCGCTGCCGGCGCTGCCCGGCGCTGCCCGGCGCTGCCCGTCGCATCCCACGGAATCATGTAGCTCACGTCTATTTAGTCGTGTTTTTGCGAAATTGTCTTTCATTCAAAGCGGAACTCACAAAGACATTTCATTATTGTACTTGTTCGTCTCGTATGCGATATTATAACTAAACGTGAGCTGGAACTATGATTTAGATAGATACATTAATTGTAATGTATGAACAAGGCATCGGCAGCAGAGACACCGGCGCGGCAAGTGTATCTCATGGGAAATTGATTTTGTGTGTGTTGCGGAATCAATGAAGTGCGTGCTGTGATCGAGCGGTGAGGTGTCGCGCGCCCCTACGACGTAGCGAGCGGCGTAGCAGCCCTCCGCCCCCGCCCCCGCGCGCACCGCACCGCGCCCCGCACCCCGCACCGCTGTCGGACCGCGCATATGCTTCGCGCCTTTAGTCGCGGCCGTTCTTCTCGGAAAATCTGACGGATCGTTTCCGTTCAGACCGGGAAATCGAGCGTCGTTTCCTGGTCTTCAGGAGATGCTCGGCTGGGGATGCGCTCGCCGCTCCCGATTGATGCAGTGATCTCGGAGTGTCCGATCCGATCGAGCGCGCATTGATGTCGTGCGCGTGTCGTCCGAGTGTAAGGTGTGAAGCGTTGCCGATCGGTCCGGGAGGGGTCCGGGCGAGGCTCGGTGTCGGCGCGGCACTTCATTCATAGAGCGGGGCAGCGGGGCGGAGGGGCGGCGGGACGGCGCAGGGCGGGCGGAGAGTCAGTCGCGCGCCGACCGCGGCCCGTGTCCGTGCAGCCATCTCGGGCGGCCTCGCATGCCGCGCCCGCGCGCCCGCTAGCGCCGGGCTGGCCGCCGCGCGCAGGTGAGTCCCCTGCATCGATCTGTCCGCGCTGCGCATGTGCCCCGCCCGCCCCGCGCACCCTCCGCCGGCGAGCTATTGACCCGCCTGCATCGCGACCTGATATCTGCCGATCGACGAGATCTCGTCTCGTGAACTCATCTCTACGGTGCCCCGTGCTCGTCAAAGTGGAGTCTTTTACCCATCTGTGGATCGGCACGTACGTACGGCGGGCGTCGGCTCCCACTAGAGTCCGGTCATTAGTTTGATTTGACGACTTGCAGACAGTGCAGACAGTGCAGTAGTGGGGCGGTGTCGTGACGTAGTGCTGTGCCGAGTGTTGCTGAGTGGTGCCTAGTGGTGTAGTGTTGCGGCGCGAGTGCGGAGGGCGGCGCGCCGATATGGCTGCGCACGCACACCACGCTCGACAGGCGCATGCACACAGGCGCGCTCTCAATGAGGACGTGCTATAAATACCGCGCCGCGCCCCGCAGCCCGCGACCCTCACCTACTACCCTCTAAAAATGTTTATTTTTCGCGTATCTTCGCTCACTTCCTTGCATATTTACTCGTTCGTGCCAGTGTGCTCTACAACTACAGCACATACCTCCTGCAGCACACGTCCCTCCCCCACGTGCTGCCGTAGTCTTCCAGTACCGTCTGTGGCATTCACTGAGTTATCAATGACATGTTCGACGACTCGTTGTGGTAGATAGATTGATGTTGTCTTTCAAATATATTTTATCGGAGTTTAAAATTTCATCCGATTAATTAGTGCTGCATTGGTATCTTATCTAGGATTACAAAACTTCGTATTTTGTCAAATACAGGGAATGATATCTGAACTGTATATCTTTATGCGCTAATTGCTCCAGCGTCGGGAAAAATTGTTTAATTCATACATTTCTTTACGTTCAGTTTAATAATTTATTCAGAGTTTTGTTCAAACACATAAAAAGCTTTAGTCCAGTAAAAATGGTTATTTTCAAACAGCGAACTGAATGTTGTTAAACGGCCTCCATTGAAAGTAAACTGAAGCTCAGAATATCGCAGCCGGAGGTACGAGCTGAATGTATGCCACGGACGCGCCACATCTCACCTTTGAATCGATACGATTATTTGTTGCAGCGCGGATATTCGTACAGGGACGGAGCAGCATGTCTTCGCATCGGCACTTTGGTTTCAGGCGCCTGAATACACGTGATGACGTGCAAACATCGGGGCCGCGCGACACGCCATCCACACGATCGCTCCGATAACTCAGATACACAGATAAACTCAATAACATTACCCCATTTTCATTGTTCAGATATTGAGGACAGAATAAAATTTACCTCAATAATAACAAAAATAACCTTTAAGGATGCCACCTCGCTGAGAAGTACCTCTTATGTAGCTAGGGGTTCGTTAGAGAGCTTGCCCGCGCCCGTTGAGGCCTGCCCTCGACGGGCGGCGCGGCTGAGTCACGGGCCGGCGCTGGCCCGCGGTCTCGCCGACTGTTCCGCCTCTATGTATATTGTAAATAGTTATTTTTGGGTCAGCACATGTCTCACAGCGCCCCGAGCTAGCCACTCGATGAGCGACGGAACACATATTGACAGCTAAACATTCTTTCACTATATTATGACGGCTTTAATCCGCGATAATGACGTTATTTATTATAATACAATCCGCGTAAAAATGCGCAAGAGAATGATTTGTATAAAGTGACATTATTACTTGTTTTATTAGCATTGTATGTTTGTTTGTCCTGCAGGCGGTGGTCTGTCGTGTATACTTTAATATTATTTTGAAGACCGGTGTTTGTTCCGTATTCTACATTATTTATTAACTGAAGTCTAAGGCTTTCTGTAGCTCTCCACGGTTGTTAGCTGGAGCTGAAATAAACATTTCAAATTATTGATTTTTCTAAAAGTCATTTTCGAAGCTAGTTACACCTCGGATGTGGAAAATAAACAATTATGTTCTTGCTGATCGATTTGGGACTGTGTTCCATAACTCGTAGGTAGCTACGTATTGATTCAACGAAATAATTCGATGAAAGCCGTATCTTTAGTTGTTCTTGAATCTTCAATAAATTGAACGAGAAGCGTGAATGATATGACGTCATGTGAGTGTGAGAATGGAGCGGCACTAGAGCAGGACGAAGCTGTCTGCGATCCTATACATCTCGCTCCTGTCTCGAAGCAACCAACAGTTCTGGTTAAAATGAACTATAATGATATAAAAACCAGCTATTAAGTATTGGGATACTATTATTTTATTACGATTACTTGAATTTTTTTATTTTGATTGACACAATCTGAAATAAGTTATAGGAGTATGGAAGTTTTAAATATTTAACTAACATTCCTATTTTAATCATGATATCTCAATTGAATCTTTCAGCCGAGTTCTATTATTATTTTGAGTTTCTACTCATATAATATGTTGTGTGTCGTCGCGTCGACATACCTAATAATATGTCGTTCGTTAGGAAGATTTTTGTGTCGGGTGTTTGTTTGTTTGTTCTGTGGACGGTTTGATAGGTGCTCGGGCTTATTGTCATGTTTCAAACTATTTCGGGGATGAATCTTTTGACTGACTGTCAATGATCACTAGATGTTGAGTCTGAAGATCTGAGTGGCGAGGACATTCACGAGTTTTTGAGAAGCGGCGCTGGTAACGGCTGGTATAATGGAAGACGATGTGATTGGTCGGTCGCCTGTCGCTAATTCGTGTATCCAACCCGTATGGGAACTGTTCTTTGCTCTTTATACAATACCAGTGTGCTATAGAATTGACTCTAGAAAGAAATCGCAGCTTTTCTCACGCTTTGCAGCTTGTTACAGTTTTTTGTTCTGTTATTTTAATTGAAGGAATATTCACTGTTTTTCTTTATTTGATAACAACAAAGTTAACGTCTGTTTTATGTTCAGAATTTCGAATAATATTTTTAGAGATATTCGGAAATTCGTGTAAGAGTAGTTCGCAGCGCCGCGGCGCCGGCCATCGCGAGCCCGTCCTTGAACTGATGTGTGTTTGTAAGGAATTTAGTGATTTCACTTCTGAATATTTGCGTAGAATTTTTTGAATTTGATTCACAGAAAAATATGTAGTTAACAAAACGAAGTCAACAATATTTGTTACGTTGTCGTCGAATCACGAGCACTCATGACACACGTCAAAAGTCGAATAGGAATTAGCGGGAGACTGAAGTAGGAACACCCAGTGAGGCTACTGCTGGTAGTAGCTACACGCAGTAGTAACGATTCGAGGATATTGAGAATACTGGACCTGGATTTTATTTATTGACTAGCTTTTGCCCGCGACTCCGTCCGCGTGGAGTTACTTTGGCATAACACTAGATTTTACCCCCCACTTCATTTACGTAGAAAGTGAAAATATTTTGAAACATCATTTATTGGTGCTCCACTTGTATTAGTCTTACCGTGATTTTATATAGCCTGTAGCCTTCGTCAATAAATGGGCTATCTAACACTGAATGAATTTTTCAAATCAGACCAGTAGTTCCTGAGATTAACGCGTTCAAACAAACGAACTCTTCAGTTTTATAATATTAGTATTGATTACATAGCCTGGTAGACGAGTTCACGGCCCACCTGCTGTTAAGTGGTTATCGGGGCTCATAAAGATCATAATGCAACGCCCCTTCTGGCATTTGAGGTCGTAATGCGTAAATGATATATTGATCGCGGAAGCGCGAGTCTGTCGCTCAGCCCTGGCCGTATGTTGTGGATGTTTGTTGATACTGAGTGTTGTTACAGATGTGCAGCCTGGCGGCGCTGGCGCGCGGCTGCCGGCCCGCGGCCAAGCCGTGCTGTCTGTGCTGGTGCTGCTGCTGCTCCTGCTCCTGGTACGCATCGATACCGCGTCGATACACTCACTCACACACCACACACCCGGGACGCACGACGGTCACCGCTCACGCATGGCTCGACCGTTGCGATAGACGCATACTACGTACATAATATTGTACTAATTTTTTTTATTGCTTAGTTGGATGGGGACGAGCTCACAGCCCACCTGGTGTTAAGTGGTTACTAGAGCCCATAGACATTCACAACGTAAATACGCCATCCATCTCGAGATATAAGTACTAAGGTTACAAGTATAGTTACAACGGCTGCCCCACCCTTCAAACCGAAACGCATTACTGCTTCACGGCAGAAATAGACAGGGTGGTGGTACCCACCCGCGCGGACTCACAAGAGGTCCAGTCAACAGTAAAAATGAAATCAAAAAAATCAGTTCTCTAGTCCCGTGATTATCCCAACCTTCGAACTGGAACGCATGACTGTAGCGCGATAGAAATAGGCAGAGTGGCTCAGCCGGGCTGGCTCATAAGAAGCTTATGAAGCAGTTATGAATATTACGGGCTTATTAAAAAGTGTTCTTCCTTTTTCCTGGAAGTCGCTTGTGAACACGTGCTAGAATAAAAGTTCCTCGTTTCAAAGTCTTAAAGCATAAATGGTAGGCGGCACACCAGCTCCCGCCACGAGCAGCAGTTAACAACTTGTTGTTATTACAATAAGCTTTGCATAATATCTCGTCCTATCTTGTTTCAGGGCTAAGTGGTAAGTGATGTAGAGCGCATGTAGAGCACTTGTAGAGCTCCTGCAGGTACCGATGGCAAGTAGTCAGATTAGGTAAGGTCAACTTGGTTACAGGTTCCATCACTTGTAGCAATCAAATGTAATTGTTTAATTAAATAAATAAATAATTAAATTTCACAAGGCTATTTTATAAGGTTTCTAACTTATTAAACATGAAAATGTTAAAATGAACGGTTTTTCTCAATCTCCTTTCAATTTCATCCAAAACAACACCGAGGCCAACTGAGGACCATTACCAGTTCCCTTGTAGACTCCGTCACTCTTGATGACAAACTTCTGAACTTTTCTGCTTGTAGTAAAATGGAAATAGCTTCCATGAACTGTTATTACTGGATCCATCCTGTGAGCTGTAGGTAGTACCCATAGTAGTGTAGTATGTCCAGAAACGGTAGGGCTTCTAATTGACCCGTATTGGTTCTGTCACAGTCTGGCGGCGCGCGGCTCGGAGGCCGGCCCCGGCAAGAAGCCTCCCGAACCGGGACCCCAGGAACCCTTGCTACCGGACGGCGACGCGCCGTGAGTACACGCACTCTCTATACTCATCATAGAAGTAGCGGGCAGACGTACTCTCTCGATATTCCGATTACTATTGATAGGTCTATACCTCGGTAGCCTGCCACCTATACCTGTGTCTGGCGAGGAGTATGGCTGGTATGATATGGTATGCGACGAAACTTTTCATTTTTCATTGCATAGGCAGGCGAGTTTATGGCTCACCCGATTGTAAGCTATAACTGGAGCCAATCCACGTCGTCAATATTACGCTGTTACTGCCCATCTAGGACCACAAACATTGATGAGATTTATTTTCTTGTACCTCAGCTGGTAAGATGGAGGTCGGCTAGTGTTGTGATGCATACGCGCCTCACGATTGGAATTGGTTTTTTTAAGCTTAGATGGACGAGCTCACAGCCCACCTAGTGTTAAGTGGTTACTGGAGTTCATAGATATCCACAACGCAAATGCGCCACCCACCTTGAGATATCAGTTCTAAAGTCTCAGTATAGTTACAACGGCTGCCCCACCCTTCAAACCGAAACGTATTACTGCTTCACGGTAGAAATAGGCAGGGTGGTGGTACCTACCCGCGCGGACTTACAAGAGGTCCAACCACCAGTAATTAATTGAGAATTAAATTGAGAACGGACAGCTAGGACAGCCAGCCATAGGGACTTGCCAGTCCTTGGACTCTGCGCAACCATGTCGAAATCAAAAGCTGCCCTGACACCAGTGGGGGGAATGGCTCCTAGTTCGCTGCTTGCACGTTGCGGAGTCAGTCGTCGGCTAGTGGGTGTTAGCAGTTTCAGCAGCAGTCTTAGCAGTCTCAAAGATCGGGCACATTATGTATGCCTTTGGTAGTGGGTGCTATAGTAAAGGAATCAAAGATTAGAAATGTGTTAAGATTGTAAGTTTTGTTCGTTTGACGACGTGTACTCAGTAAATATCGTTGGTTGCAGGCCATCGCTGGAGGAGATCCAAGGCTGGGGGCAGTCGTTCGACCGGCTGATGCGGAGCACCGGTTCGTTTTATCATCTTGTTAAAGCTTGAACAATGTATCCACAATGATTTTTTATTTTTTTTTCCTTAGGTGGGTCGACGATCTCACAGCCCACCTGGTGTTAAGTGGTTACTGGAGCCCATATACATCTACAACGTAAATGCGCCGCCCACCTTGAGATATAAGTTCTAAGGTTTCAAGTATAGTTACAACGGCTGCCCCACCCTTCAAACCGAAACGCATTACTGCTTCACGGCAGAAATAGGCAGGGTGGTGGTACCCACCCGCGCGGACTCATTAGAGGTCCTACGACCGGTAAAAATTGAACTCTACGCATACATAATATACAGTTTTGAGCAGACAAATGTCGCGGTCCATTTGTTGAGAATGCCGCCTTTTGATTCGCCCTGTTAGCGTACCGTCGTCGCGGTCACTCTGAGCCTCGTGTGGGACTGTGAAGGGATAGACCTCATGAGCCTGTGGTAGATCAAGGTGCACCAGACGGTGCGATGCTTGTTATCAGCGTAGCTATCAACCTTATAGTCCTTCGTACCATCACCGGTAACAAACTTAGCACGAAGCATGCCTGGAGCGGATACGCAGTGTTTATAAGAAGTCATCATTTACCTTATTTAGCTCATGTACAAACAAAAATAAAAAATGTACACTTATAGAAAAAAGTACCTAAATATTTATGTCTAAACTCAATATTTCGTTCTTTAAGAAATCTCACCCAACGGACCCGCCATCGCGTTGAGTAGTAATTAGAGGTGATTAGTGTATTAGTATGTGTAGAAAAGATGTATGTACTAGTACTTCGGCCACGAGTAAGCACGCGAATGTAAATTGTTAAATAGTCTCATGAAAGTCGAAGGCTCCATCAAATCTACATACGGTTATTCCAAATTCTTAGGTACTGCAGGAATCGTGATAATTCTGACGCGCGGTATCAGAACGCACCCAAATAATATTGCTTGTCACTTGAAAGCACAACTAAAACAATACATCATTATTTTATTCACTTTTGTCGTTACGTTTACTAGACGAGAACATGCGTAGCACCCCTGCGGATAGAAATCAATCAACTAATTAATATAAGTTGCCGGAGGTGGCTCCCAGGAGGAGATCCTGTATCGGTGTTAGTCGAACTGACTGACCGACTGACTACACTGGGTTTCTGTGTCGCGTTTCGGTTTGAAGGGTAGGGCAGTCGTTATAACTAGGTATACTGAGACCTTAGAACTCATATCTCAAGGTGGGTGGCGTATTTACGTTGTAGATGTCTATGGGCTCCAGTAACCACTTAACACCAGGTGGGCTGTGTGCTCGTCCACCCATCTAAGCATTAAAAATAAAAGCGTGATGTCAAGTAAATGTGTGATGCGGTCGCAGCCGGCAGGAAGGTGTTTCGTGACTTCCTGCGTGGCGAGTACTCGGAGGAGAACATAATGTTCTGGCTCGCGTGCGAAGAGCTCAAGCGAGAGACCGACCCTGACGCCGTCGAGGAGAAGGCGCGCTTTATCTACGAGGACTACATCTCTATACTGTCCCCTAAGGAGGTGAGACTTGCCTATCATTCTTTAAAAGTCTACGTGGTCTACGTACGCTACGGGCTACGCTGTGGGCTACGCTGTGGGCTACGTACGAGGCTCTAGTGATTTGTGAACCGTAGATTGCGGGTCGTGAGAGTTGTTGTGGGTTCCAGGTGTCTCTCGACTCGCGGGTCCGAGAGATCGTGAACCGCAACATGGTGGAGCCCACGCCGCACACGTTCGACGAGGCGCAGCTGCAGATCTACACGCTGATGCACCGCGACTCGTACCCGCGGTTCGTCAACTCGCCGCTCTACAAGACGCTGGCGCGGCTGCCGGAGCCGTGACGCAGCCGCCGGCGCCGCCCCCGCGCGCCCCGGCGACCCCTCCCCTGTAAATAGTTTCGATATACATTCATTTAAACGGGTACTAATTTTGTACATAGTTAGGTTAAGTGTGAGAGTAGAGACGGCGCGCACTCACCGCCGCCGCGGCCACTTCGCTGGTCCACCGCCAGCCCCCGCCCCCGCCCCACTTCGTCTCCGCAGGCGCCCGACGTGCCCGCCCCTCGCACGTCTTGTTAGAAGCAATAAAGGTGGACCAATTAAGTTTGCCGAAGAGTCAACGAATAAATTTGTTCATGTACGACTGTAACTATTGCTGTTTTATTGAATAAATCTCCTTATTTATTAAATTTAAAATATATTTTTTATTATCTTGTTTGAACAGACGAGCTAGCTGACCTGATTTTAAGCTATTACCGGAGCTTTTGAAGAATATGACTATCTACTGTAACTTTCTCAAGATAATATTTTAGCTAAATCAGTTCAACGGATTATGCTTGAATGCAATGATTGCTCAATTGCTCAAGCAATGGCTTCTTTTTGATGTGAAACGTGGATGAGATCACACATTTCTTCCAAAGATAGTAAAACACTTTTCCTTAGGAATGAGATGTTTTATCGGGGTAACAGTAGCGTATGTCACTCTGCTGATTTAATACTATTACTTTTAAAAATAACATGTGAATCCGTTGCTTCGCGGTAACGTGAAAAAGGACATCAGACGAACAAGCAAAGAAACCCACTTTCACACTTTTGCGTCGTGGCCTAAAGGATAAGACGTCCGGTGCATTCGTGTTGAGCGATGCACCGGTGTTCGAATCTCAGGCGGGTACCAATTTTTGTAATGAAATACGTACTCAACAAATGTTCATGATTGACTTCCACGGTGAAGGAATAATATCGTGTAATAAAAATCAAACCCGCAAAATTATTATTTGCGTAATTACTGGTTGTAGGACCTGTTGTGAGTCCGCACGGTTAGGTACCACCACCCTGCCTATTTCTGCCGTGAAGCAGTAATGCGTTTCGGTTTGAAGGGTGGAGCAGCCGTTGTAACTACACTTGAGACTAGAACTTATATCTCAAGGTGGGTGGCGGATTTACGTTGTAGATGTCTATGGGCTCCAGTAACCAATTAACACCAGGTGGGCCGTGAGCTCGTCCACCAATAAGCATGAAAAAAACTTATACCTAATGCATGTTAAAAATCACAAACATTAAATAAAATAAAATTAAAATTGAAATTCTTTTTTTTTCATTTGACATTTTTATTTTTTTTTTTTTTTTTTATGTTTGAAGGATTGCTGGTGGCCCAGAGGCCTTTCCAGTTTCACCAGGACAGGTGGGCGAGCAAAGGCTCAGCCAGGAGGGGTGGGATTTGCTAACAGCTACCCGAGCGCCTCCGAAGGAGACCTAACAGCTCAAGAGTAGCTGCTTCGCGAATGAATCTACTACCGGATCGGAATCGCGACCCGCTGAGAAGATCCGGCGAGAAACTCAGTGAGCTAATTCATGGGTTAGGTTGCACGGCGAACTCTTTGTCGAGTTCGACGAGTACGGTTACCGAGGTCCCTAAGTCTGCTCCTAGTGTTAGAGCTGAAGGCGTCTAATGCAAAAGTTATTGGATCTGATGGATCCGTAAGGACGTGTCTAGGGCGTCGACGGTGACTGGCTCCTGCGTGATCAGGATTCGGGGAGTAGTCAGCGGCGGCAAGGATAAGGCGATTATCATGACGCATAGCCTTATCGAAGTACCGTTCCGACGCTGACTTCATGTATTTCTGGATAGATTCGAGGCCCAGGTCGTCGTGTAGGTCAACGTTCCTCACGAACCACGGAGCTCCGACGGCTAACCTGCAAAAGCGGGATTGTAGAGATTGGAGGGTGTCTATGTGTGTGCGGGCCGCGTGAGCGAACACCACACTCGCGTAAGTCATGACGGGCCTTATGCAAGTTTTGTAAAGTGTCACCTTGTTCCGAAGGGACATTTTACTCCGCTTACAGATCATGGGGTAGAGTCTACCGAGAATAAACGCGGCACGGTCACGGACTGATTTTATATGTGGGCGGAATGTCATCGATGCATCCAGGGTAACGCCCAGGTACTTGACCTTCCTAGCCCAGGGTATGGGTTGTCTAAAGAGAGTAATCGGGGGTGTGAGATTCCTCCTCCTAATCCGGGAGGAAATCCGTGTGGAGCTTCCCCTCTGAAATAGCACCGCAGTACTTTTCGCTGGGTTGATGTCTATGCGCCATTTTCGGAACCACTGTCCTAGGGCTAGGGCTGCGCTCTGAAGCTTCTTCGCGATTAGGGACTTGTTTCTACTGGAATAGTAAACAGTCGTGTCGTCGGCGAATAAGGCTAACTGGGTCGGCGGCGACCGGGAATATCGTTGACGAATAAGCTAAATAGGAGGGGTGAGAGGACAGAGCCTTGCGGGACTCCAGCTGTGAGAGGTCGCGGGGAGGAGCGGGTTCCCTCGACTCGATATCGAAAAGAGCGGTTCGTTAAGAAATCCCGTATGATGAGCACGAGACTATCCGGCACACCCATGTTGAATAGTTTGAAAATCAAACCGTTGTGCCAGACTTTGTCGAACGCTTTTGCGACGTCGAAGAAGAGAGCTCCCGTGTATAACGGTTTTGGTCGATTAAGCCCCACAAGAATGTGCTTCGTGAGGCGGTGCACCTGTTGAACGCATGAGTGATTTGTACGGAATCCGAATTGTTCATCGATGAGAATGCCCTTGGATGAGACGAAATCTCTGAGGCGCTTGTAGAGCAGACGCTCATACAGCTTGCCTAGAGACATGAGGAGGCTAATCGGGCGGTAGCTCGTCGGATGATTTTTTGGTTTACCGGGTTTATGTATGCCGATAACGTCCGCTTCTTTCCACACCGCGGGAAAGATACAGTTCGTCATAGCAGCATTGAAAATAGATGCCAACACCACGATGAGTTGGACGGGTAGAAGTTTAATAACGCGGTTGGATATACCGTCGGAACCGGGAGCCTTGCGAGGACGTAGGTCTTTGATCAAGTCTTTAACTTCCATCGGGGTGACGGGTGGTAACGCATCCGAGGGTGGAAAGGAGGCTCTGCGTTCAACCTCACTGTCTACTAATTCTACATGAACAGGGTCCACGGATTGAGTGCTGGGCGTGCACTGGGTTTGCAATGTATCGGCCAGCAGCTCTGCTTTTTCGTCATCATCGAACGCCGCGAGTCGGCCTGAGGGGCCTACGAGGGGGGCATAGTTACTACCGTATCCGATTTGAGAGTACGAGCTAAGCGGTAGTAAGACCTTTGGGAGGGCGCGAGTCCTTCTAAGAAATCAGACCATCTGGCATCTCGGACTTCGGCGATGCGAGACTTTACGTCGCGTTGTAGGGCACGCATTCGAATACGATTTTCCGCGGCAGGATACCTGTCGTAGGCGCGTATCGAGGCGTTCTTAGCTCTAAGGAGTTCCCTAATATCGTCGGACAATTAGTGTGGAGAGTTTTTAGCAAACTGTCGTGTAAATGTTTTTCAATGTTAATGAATAAATTATTATTATTATTATTATTATAATTTGAAGCGGTGAAGGAAGTCCTCCGCTACAACTTGTTTCGATGACCTATCTAATGTCGAGGTGATGTGTGACGTTAAGATGTCTATGGCTTCAGCGGTATCCTGAGGCGACGGGGTAGAGTCCGGGTTAAGCGGGAGCGATGGGGGATCAGATTCAGCCAGGCTGATACCCAGCGTGTGCCAATCCACCACAGTCCTCGTGACGGGAACGGAATCGGGAGCGCGACCGAGCTTCATAACGATGGGACGGTGGTCTGAGTCTAACTCTGAAACTACTTCGATCGAGTGTAAGCGCAGAGTTACGTTTTTTAATAACGCTATGTCGAGTATATCCGGGCGATGCGCGATATTTAGCGGGTAGTGAGTCGGGGTTAGCGGAGCGACGATATCGAAGGCGAGATCATCGACTAACGCGTCAAACCGCCTGCCATTCGGGGTTGTGGTGTGTAAGTTCCACCTGATGTGTTTACAATTTAGGTCGCCCGCCAGAATGACAGAGCTCCCCATACCGAGCAGCGCCTCGATATCACTGCTTAGAACGATCTTATTCGGTTGAAGATATACGGACGCGATAACGATCGGCGCGTGTCCCGTTAGTGAGATTCGGCACACTGATGCTTCGATATTAGCGAGCGCGGGAGGATCGAGCGGGACGCAATGCAGGGCTCTTCTATAGTAAATGACGGTACCACCACCACGAGCGGAGAGCCTGTCGTTCCTGACCATGTTATAGTTCGCGATTTTAGGGTCACAGCGCGCGGGCTTAAGTAGGGTCTCCTGCACTAAAAAGATATCAATTTGATGGTCACGCAAAAAGTCAGAAACCTGATCACGTTGATTTGCGAGACCGTAAGCGTTAAAAAATCCTATCGTTACGGATAGGGGCTTTATTCTACTTATATACGCCATTGATTACCGGCGGAGTGAGGGGAGGACGTACGTATTTAATGACGCGTATACGTCGGCGTATTCCTGCACAACGGCGATAAAGTGTTGTGCAGTGGAGGCAGCGCGAATGGCGTCGCCCAAAGCGTTAACGCGCTCAAAGTTGATCGACTGAAAGAAGTCGATCGCTAAAGCGAGATTTTCGGACGCGGTCGGAGGGCAAGTCGCGGGAGAGGGACGAGTCGCGGGGGCGGGACGAATCGCGGAGGAGGGAGTTGTAGCCGTGTTCGTGTACGGCAGCGGTTTCGCCCAGGCCGAGATACTGGGCACCGCCGCCGGAACGAACGCTGGCTTAGCCTGCGACGCCGAGGGTGCTGAGGCTTTGATGTCTGGGCCGGAAGCTCGGAGGCGATTTTGGCGGGCGACGCGGCGATTTATTTTAGGGGCTCGGGGGCATCCACGGTAATTTGCGGGGTGACCCTGTGTTTGACACAGGACGCAGCTAGGCGGTTCCGTCGCGGTTTTTTGATCGCGAGTGCATAGGGCCGTGGCGTGATCGCCTAAACATTTAACGCATCGGGGGCGCGCGTGACAGTTACGGGAAGAGTGCCCGTACAATTGACAGTTATGGCACTGGCTAGGAATGCCTTTTTTATGGGGGGCTTCGACGGCGATACCGGAGAGCCTGCAGACGGTCTGTGTGTTGAAGATTTTTTTACCTTCGGGGGTAGGCTGGAGGGCGACTAGAACCATATTATATGGCTCCCTACCGCGACCGGTGTGCATACGGTGCACAGAATTCACTGGTAGGCCTTGTTCTAACAGGTCGACTTTTACGAGCTCTACATCTAGCTCGTTAGGGATTCCGCGTATTACAACGCGGAGTTCGCGCTCCTCCTGAAGCGTATAAGTGTGGAAGCTTATACGCTCCTTACGGAGGTAAAAGGTGAGGGCCCTATGGTCATCAGATGAATGCACCTTTATTTGGATGCCGTTCGCGAGGTTACGGGCATTCGTGAAATTGATATTTTTGGCCTTAAGGGCCAGGGAAACTCGATCCCAAGCTGCCTTCTCTTGAAGGATTACCGGGGGAGGGGTCTGGGTTTTATTTTGTGCCACCGGACGCGGCGACGGACTGGCACGGGCTGCCCCGGGAGTCTGGGGGCGGGGGCGCGACGCGTTCGCTGCTTTGCTAATTTTAGCGGCCGCGGGAGCTCGAGACTCCGCGGCACGTTTCTTACCCTTTTGTACCAGGGTAAATCCATCCGTCGATGAGGCGGGGGCGAGGTCACAGGCCGCGCGAACAATGGCCGGGCTAACAAAAGCCGGGCGAACAAAGGCCGGGCGATCGAGTGGTCGATGGGCACTTCCGCACGTGACGGGTGCCTCTATCGGAATGTGACATTTGACATATTTATGTAATCAAAATATCTACCATTATTATCTATCTATCTATACATTGCTGCCATCTATAATAATAAGAAGGTCATGTATACCTTTGCGATAGAACTCTGGTGATCTAGATTTTACAAACTGTGTGAAAGTAATTTTAACTGCCTCCTGGGAAGAAAACTTTCATCACGTAGAAAATTGTCCAAATTACGAAAAAAAAAAGGGTAGTCCGTAGGAGCAAGGTCTGGCGGATACGGAGGGTGATGAGTGGTTTCTAATTGCAGTTCCTGTAGAGTTAAAACAGTTTCTCGTGCTGTATGAGGCCTCGCGTTATCATTGAGCAATAATGGTGAAGGTCGATTCATGAGTCTGGGCTGTTTCACTGCAAGTTTTGCTTCATTGTTCGAAGTTCGGCACAGTAGACATCTGCCTTTATTGCTTGACCAGATCGGAGAAAGCTATAGTGAATAAAGCCACGCTGAGGCCACCAAACAGTTACATTACCTTTTTATTGGTGAGCTTTGCTTTAGGACCCTGTTGCGGCGTTTGACCTGGGGTCAGCCATTGCATTTTTCAGTTACGGTTATCGTAAAGAATGTACTTTTAGTCACATATCACAATTAGATCCAATATTCCTTCATTTCCGTATCTGAATCGATACATCGACAAGGCTACGCAAGTTTCAACACGCGTTTCTTTGTGCAGATCAGTCAAATCATGAGGCACCCATTTTTCATACATTTTTATTTTATTGATTTGACGCAAATGAGTTAATATTGTTGGTAAGGTAACGTTAAGCCATGCCGCTAATTCCTGGGTAGTTTGGCTTCCACCATCTCTTTCAATTCATTGTTATTCACACGTGTGGGCGGTCTTCACGTGGCTCGTTCTTTAAATCAAAATTTCCATCACGAAAGCGTTTAAACCAAAATCAGGACTCTGCTTATTTCTGCCGTGAAGCAGTAATGCGTTTCGATTTGAATGGCGGGGCGGCCGTTGCATTGTAATGTAAAAACGGAGATATTAGAAGTCATGTTTAGAGATGGGTGGCGTCATTCACATTCGAGATTTCTATGTGCTCCAGCAACGATTTGACGCACTTAATCAGCTAGCCGATTTATCGAAACAGTTTTACAATAAAAAAAATAAAGAAAAGGTCAATGCTCATTTGGGTAAGGTCTGGTATTTTTTTATTTTTATTTTTTTATTGCTTAGATGTGTGGATGAGCTCACAGCCCACCTGGTGCTAAGTGGTTACTTGAGCCCATAGACATCTACAACGTAAATGCGCCACACACCTTGAGATATAAGTTCTAAGGTCTCAGTATAGTTACAACGGCTGCCCCACCCTTCAAACCGAAACGCATTACTGCTTCACGGCAGAAATAGGCGGGGTGGTGGTACGCACCCCTGCAGACACACAAGAGGTCCTACCACCAGTAAAAAGTATGTAAAGTATGCTAAGGGCGCTGTCAAAAACCATTAAGGTGAAGTCCTGTAGGCTGGTGTGAAATTAAAATACTTGGCACCACACAAGGGCACCAAGTATTTGGCATTAAGTCGATCAGCAGACTGTCTGGGTTGCGCGAGCCGGAAATACGCGGCTGCCATCACGTAAATATAAACATTAACAGTACGTGTTTTAAATTAGTATTTAACTTTTAGAAATAATAATTAATCAACTGTATAATTTAATAATTAAATAAATTAATCTCAATTCAAAATATACCGAGCAGCTCGGTGGTGCAGTAGCTAGCGCTCCTGACTGCCGGGCCAAGGGTCGTGAGCTCGATTCTCACAACGAGGAAATATTCGTGTGCACATCACAGGTTTGTTGATCTTTGTCTGAGTGCTTTATATCTATAAGTAGGTATATATTTGAACGCATATAAGGTGTTCCATACAGGATATGTCAGGCCGACACGTGGCTATGGTATCAATAATATAAATCACGTTAAATAACTTAAAAAAGTCTAAGTCACAATTAGTATTTTTATCATAGAATCAGATCGAAGTCAGATTTCGTATAATTAAATATATAACTTTTAAAAAATGTGCAACTTTCGATTATCGACTTTCAGTTGTTTTTTTTATTCAGCTTAGACAAGAAAGATGAATACTTCGAAAACTCCAGTGATTTCTGAATACGGGTTCCGACGGGAAACTGACGCTGCAGAAACAGCTCGTAATATCAATGTTGCGTTTGGAGAGGGGACTGCTAATGAACGCACCTCATTTGCGTCAAATCAATAAAATAAAAATGTATGAAAAATGAGTGCCTCATGATTAGACTGATCTGCACAAAGAAACGCGTGTTGAAACTTGTGTTGCCTTGTTGAATCGATACAGAAATGAAGGGATATTGGATCTAATTGTGACATGTGATGAAAAGTGGATTCTTTACGATAACCGTAAGCGAAAAATGCAATGGTTGACCCCAGGTCAAACGCCGCAACAGGGTCCTAAAGCAAAGCTCACCAATAAAAAGGTAATGGTAACTGTTTGGTGGTCTCAGCATGGTAGCTTTCTAGCTATAAGCTATAGCTTTCTCCGATCTGGTCAAGCAATAAAGGCAGATGTCTACTGTGCCGAACTCCGAACAGTGATAGCAAAACTTGCCGTGAAACAGCCCAGACTCATGAATCGATCTTTACCATTATTGCTCCATGATAACGCGAGGCCTCATACAGCACGAGAAACCGTTTTAACTCTACAGGAACTGCAATTAGAAACCATTCGTCACCCTCCGTATCCGTCAGACCTTGCTCCAACGGACTACCATTTTTTTCGTAATTTGGACAATTTTCTACGTGATAAAAGTGTTCTTCCCTGGAGGCAGTACAAAATGCTTTCACACAGTTTGTAGCATCTAGATCACCAGAGTTCTATCGCAAAGGCATAATTGACCTTCCTATTAGATGGCAGCAATGTAAAGATAATAATAATTGACATGGCTGTATTTAAATATAAGTCCCATGTGTGCGAGTTTTCGTTTATATATGAACGTAGGTATTCTTTAAGGGTTGAATGACTCCGTTCTAATGCACCGCAAGTTTGAGGGTGATATGGTGATGCAAATATGTGTTTAATTCCGAAGAGTTTTTCTAATTGTTTGAAGACTTCTGAACAAAAGTTAGTGCCTTGATCTGATACTATAATTCGCGGTATTCCTAGGTGAGAGATAAAGTGTACCAGACGCTGTGCGGTTTCTTGAGCGGAACACGTCTGCAAAGGATAAGCCTGAGAGTATTTTGTTAGGTCATCCTGTAAGGTTAGAATAAATTTGTATTGATCGATTCTGGTTTCCGGAAGTGGACCTACAATGTCTAGGAATAATTTTTCGTTTGGTTTAGTGGCTGTTGACGTAATAATCATCGGAGCTTTATTAGAGTGGCCTAAAGGTTTATTAATTTGACAGGACTTGCAGTTCTTAACATAGGTTTCTATATCTTGTCGCATGTTTTTCCACCAATATAAAGACTTTATAAGCCTATCATACATTCGAGAGATACCTGGATGTCCCGCGGAGGCCGCGTCGTGATTATCTTTTAGAATACGCGGAACTTCGCTGGGAGTTGGAAAGATAATATTGTTATGATAGATGTGAACTTTTATACCGGTCTTGTGAAATAGAAATCCGATAATATTGTAAATTTTAGTAAAAGATAGTTTTATAAAGGGATCTTGAAAATCAGAAATAGCGAATTCTTTCTCTTCTAAATACCACGTAGTGATCATATCTCTATAATCTCTTAACATATTAAAAATATCTTTATAATTAATTTCATCATAGTGATGGACGCGTAAGAATAAATGTGTATACGTATGTTTTTCATTAGACGTGCTATAGAACGTGTATAGTTCTCGTTCTATAGTTCTAATGTCAGGTAATTCATCGTTAAATTTAGATAACTGTATAATTTCGGAACAATACGGAATTGAGTCATCTAAATCGATTGCGGAAGGGTAGGCGATGATTTTACATTTTGTTTTTAATAATGATTCGTTATGTTCCTCTATTAATGTGTCGTAAGTAGAACCTTGTTGTTGATTAATTTCCAGATATTTTTCGTATGTTTCAGATGTAGAAGGAATCTCGGGATCTATTGCTAGTATCGGGTTACGAGATAAGGAATCTGCATTACAGTTAACTTTACCTTTTTTATATACGATCTCGTAATCGAACTCCTCAAGTTTTAGGCGCCAACGAACTAATCTAGAGCTAGGATCCTTACAGTTAAATAACCACTGTAATGGTTTATGATCGGTTACAATTTGGAACTTACGGCCATATAGATAGGGACGGAAAACCTTTGTACCAAAAATAATAGCGAGGCATTCTTTTTCAGTTGTAGAATAGTTACCCTCAGCCTTATTTAGGGTTCTAGATGCATAAGCTATGGGGAGATCTCTATTTATTTCGCCCTGGGAGAGAATAGCAGAAACGGCATAGTTGGACGCGTCTGTGGTAAGTAGAAACGGCTTAGTAAAGTCAGGGTATTGAAGTATTGGTGCCGTTGTTATTTTATTTTTTAAAGTTTCAAAGGCGGATTGTTGTTCGGTAAGCCACACGAATTTAGTATCTTTCTTTAAGAGACTAGTAAGGGGTTTGGTAATGTGTGAAAAATTCTCTATAAAGCGTCGGTAATATCCGACTAGACCTAGGAACGACTTGATATCTCGAGGGTTCTTAGGAACCGGAAACTTTTGAACGCATTCGACCTTTTTGGGATCAGGTTTTACACCGTTTTCAGATATTACGTGCCCTAGATATTGTACTTCTTTACAAAGGAACTCACTTTTGTCTGGTTGAAGTTTTAAACTATGATGGCGTAATTTTTCAAATACTAATTTAAGTTTTGCTAGATGGGAGGTTAAATCGTGTCCAAAAACGACTATATCATCTAAATAGGTGAAACAATGGATTCCTTGAAGGCCAGATAGTTCGATGTTCATGAGCCTTTGAAAGGTAGACGGCGCGTTTTTTAACCCAAAAGGCATGCGATTAAATTGATAGTGTCCTGGTTGACCAGAGACACCCGGGACACTGAAGGCTGTCTTCTCAGCATCTGATTCTTTAGTGCAAATTTGATGAAATGATGACGCTAAATCTAGAGTAGAGAAGTACTTACTGTGTCCTAACTGATCTAGTATGTCTGTAATGTTAGGAATTGGGTATGCGTCACCGATAGTAATCTCGTTAAGTTTGCGATAATCGATTACTATGCGCCACTTTGGTTTTCCCGAGGCATCTTGTTTTTTTGGGACGGCCCAGATGGGTGCTGACCAAGGAGATACGGATGGACTAATGATACCTTTTTTTTTTTTTTTTTTTTCGGGTAGAGGGCCGAACTTCCTACGAGGTCCCCGCGCAAGAGGGGCGCGCGGGGTATGTGAGACTCAACGATCTGCATGGTGTTGTGAGGAGACCGCGGGCCCAAGGATTTTAGGACCCACCCACTAAACGACTCCCCTGCACTCTTACACCCGACGTCCGATCCCCTCCGAGGTCAGAACCCGGATGAGGTAGGGGGGCTACCGCGGTCAACACTACAACCAGACGGCGCGGTTCACCCCAAGGACGCCCAGCCCAGAAGGCTCTGAAACGTCGGCCGTCTCGGTACGGCAGCCCGTCGGGCCGCCCAGACGGTGCCGCTGGTGTCCCGGAATACCCCGCTGGACCAGAACCAGCCTGCCGGGTCGGGACGCGATACACCGTCGACCGGTCGCTCTATTCACTCCACGGCAGCGCGCTAGAGTGCTGGTAGCGCGCCGCGCGGCCTCACCCCCTCAGGTCGCCCCTTGACCTTCACCGGGGGGACCGCCACCTACAGGGGCCGGGACGTACGGGCGTATTCTCGCCTCCAGCCCCCGGCTCGACGGCGACGGATCGGTGCGGAAAGGGAAGAGCTCTCCCTCTCTCGCTCCGCCGCCTCCTTCTGCGAGATGGTGGACTCGCAGAAGTCGAGCATCGCCTTCCAGGACGCGTCGCTGCCGAGCATCGTAGCCACGACGCGCGGCAGCGAGAGGTCCTCTCCTATGACCGCGACGAGGGCGGTGCGTTGCTCGTCGAATCCAGAGCAACGCGCCAATGTATGTTCCGCTGTGTCTTCCTCGTCGCGGTCCGCGCAGTGGTGGCACTGCGCCGTCGGTTCCCTTCCGGCTATTTTGAAAAGGTATCGGCCAAAACAACCATGGCCGGTCAACATCTGCGTCAGCCGGAAGGTGAGGCATCCGCGGTCGCGGCCCACCCAGTCCGCGAGAACCGGGCGGACCGCCTCGACGGTACGGAGGCCGGCCGACGGGTCCGCCAAGCGGCGAGACCACGCCTCCAGCACGGACCGCCGAGATTGGAGCCTCCGCGCTCGAACTACTCCTTCGCCGGGGCACCCTTCCCCCCTAGAGCGGAGGTCGCTACGCCACCTGTAATCGGCAGCGAGCGCCTCCGCCTCCAGGTCCCAGGGTGGCGCCCCGGCGAGCAAGCACGCCGCCTCGAAGGAGACGGTGCGGTATCCTCGGATCGCCCTGACCGCGATCGCGCGCTGCGGACGTCGCAGCGCGGCGACGTTCTTGCGGGTCAGGGCGTGGCACCATACGGGAGCCCGTATAGTGCCATCGACCGCACCACCCCCATGTAGAGGCGGCGCGCCACCTGATCGGGACCCCCGACGTTTGGAAGCAGCCGGCTCAGAGAGCCGGCCGTCGCCATCAGTCGAGGGCCCAACTTCTCAAAGTGAGCGCGGAAGTTCCACCGACCATCCAGTTCGAGGCCGAGGTACCGAAGACCGGTCACCCCGACCCCGACGCGGACGCCTCCGATCACGAGGTGGGCACCCAGAGGCGGCACTCGTCCCGGCCCGTGAAACAACAGGGCCTGGGTTTTGTCGAGCGCCACCTCGAGCCCCAACCGTCGGATCCTTGTGACGACGTGTGCCACGCCTGCGCACGCCAGACGGGCAGACTCCCGGTAGTCCCTCCCCGGAGCCAAGACCATCGTGTCGTCGGCGT
This sequence comes from Bombyx mandarina, assembly GCF_030267445.1. Taxonomy (NCBI): domain Eukaryota; kingdom Metazoa; phylum Arthropoda; class Insecta; order Lepidoptera; family Bombycidae; genus Bombyx; species Bombyx mandarina. The sequence goes on along the minus strand of NC_143224.1, from coordinate 191,626 downwards.
AACATATTACGCTCAGCCCGGGGAGAGGACCCCGAATGACGCCCCGCAGGACCCAGTCGTAGCCGATGTTCCACAGCAGGGGGCCCAGGACAGACCCCTGCGGAACACCGCGCTCGATCGGGAAGCGGAACACCGCGCTCGATCGGGAAGCGGTACATCGCCCCACCGTGTCCGATGCACTGGATCGACCTGCCCTCGAGGTAGGAGCCGATCAGTCGGCGGAGGTATGCGGGGACGCCGTAATACTCCAGCGCCCCCGCGATCACCGACCAGGGCAGGGTGTTGAAGGCGTTCCTTACATCTAAGGATAACGCCATCGCCACCCCGCCCCGGGATACGGCTTCGTCGGAGAGGGCCCGTACGCGCAGAATTGCGTCGATAGTCGAGCGGCCCTCTCTGAAGCCGTATTGTTCCGCCGAAAGATCGGGACCCGTCTCGGTCAGGTGCCGGACGATGCGGGCCGCGACGATCCTCTCGAGCATCTTGCCCGCCTCGTCCAGCAACACGATGGGGCGATAGCCTGCGGGTGAGTCCGCGGGGCGCCCGTCCTTCCGCAGAAGGACCAGTCTGCCCGTCTTCCATTTCGACGGGAACCGTCCCGACTCGAGGCACGCTTCGAAAAGCCCCCCGAGCCGGTCCCCTAGGGCCTCGAAGGCCAAGCTCCAGACCCGGCCGTGAACGCCGTCAGGGCCGGGGGCCGCGTCCTTCGCTCTCATTCTGGACACGGCCGCATGGATCTCCGCCCCCGTGATAGGGGGAGGGGGCTCCTCGGCGGCGGGAACGCTGGGGCGACGCGGAGGCGTGCCGCACGTGGCGTCCATCTGGGGGGGCTCAAAGTCCCCCCCCGCTGCCGGCGGGAAAAGCGCGGAAACTATTTCCCGCAGCTGCCGAGGCTGGAGCCGCTCGGTCACCGGGAGCGCCCACGGCTGCAGTTTCCTGGGAACCATCTTGTATGGGCGCCCCCAGGGATCTTCGTCGAGCGACTCCAGGAGAGTCTTCATGCTCTGCTTCTTGGCCTCGCCGATGGCCAGCTGCAGCGCCGTCTGCTTTTGACGACAGTCAGCGTGCAGCCGGGCAGCCGTCTCCGCGAACGTAGCGTCGCGACGACGGCGGTGGCGTGCGCTCCGGCGGCGCGCCCTCACGCACTCCTCGCGGAGTCTTGCGATCTCGGGCGACCACCAGAACGCACCCCCACGTGGTGCTCGGGGGCCGACCCGGGGCATGGCGGCATCACAAATGTTTGCCATGGTGCCCCGGAACCAGTCGACCTCCGCATCCACGTCCGCGAGCCGCGCGGGTTTTGGCGCCCACGCAGCAACAGCGGCCGCCTCCATCAGCAACTCCTTGTTCATCCGTTTCAAGGCCCACCTGGGGAACGAACGGGGCGCACCTTGCGGGAGCTCCTCCTCACCGCGGGCGCCCGTGGCTGACGACGACGACAAGGAGGAGGCGGAGAGCTCAAATCGGACGTATCCGTGGTCCGAGAGCGTCTCCGCCCCCTCGAGTACGGAGTCGGAAGGCCGCCCCTTTGGAGGGGTGGCCAGGAGGGTCGCCGTTGCAATCGGGCAACGCGCCCACGCCGTCCGGGTTCCGGAATATGTCACCCGGAGCTCTCCGACTTTGACGTCGGCGAGGGCGCAGTTGCCCTGCGACGCGATGGCCGCGGCGACCTCTTCCTTAGTTGCGCACTCGTCGAGGCCCGTGATTTTGACTTCTCCCATCTTCACGGGCCGCGCGATGCGCATCACCTCGGGGTCCGGCAGAATCTCCCTCAGCCGAGCCGCCAATTTTTCGGCCGCGGCGTTGGTGTTCGGGCCGGGGCACTCTATGAGACGGGCCCCGTTGGCCGTCTGCCGGACCTTGATGCCCCCCTCCACGCCGAGGGCGTCCACATTCACGCCGCCGCGCGCCTGGGTCATCACCTCGTGGTAGGTGATGCCCTTTTCTTTGCCGGCCGGCAGCAGCTCCACTACCACTGCAGCCGACCGCGGGGCGCGCGGCCTCCTTCGTCCAGGTCGGCCCCTCGGCTCCGCTCAACCCTCTTGGCGGGGAGCGGTGGCCGCAGGAGCGGGCTTGGGGCGCGGCGCGGGAGGCGCCGCTACCTTTTTGGCCCTCGTCGCACCACCGTCGTCCAGGCCTCATTCATGTTGGCCGGGGCGGGAGGCAGTAGGCGGGGCTGGGGGGTCGGTGCCGGTTTGGCGGCGTTGACGCCCCCCTTCTTCTTGTTTCGGCTCCTGCCGGGCCCTGCCTTCGCAGGTTGGGGCGGGGCAGGAGCGGACACCGGTTTAGATGCAGGGGCCGTGGGTGCCGGCGGCCGATCGCTCGACCGCACGGAGGGATTCTCCCCCCGCGGAGCGGGAGGTACCCTCCTGGGGTAATAAGTTCTTCACAGGTGCCATTTTTTCATTATTCCTTTTTGATTAACCAGGGGTCGGTCCCCTGGGGTCTGGTTGGTACCCTTGGGACTGGACTCCCTCCAGCCATTCATCCCATCGCCGGGCACCAGAGCTTAGGATTGGGGCATTTTTTAAAGAGGTTTACGTCCTCGCGGCTGCGTGCCTCGCGGCAGCGGCCCCCGTCCCCCACGCGGTGAGGATTACGGGTTGGCCGGCGGCCCGCCGAGTGCAACGAGCAACACGACAGACCACCGCCCGACGCTCAACAGAGCAACAACCACGAAGCCACGCCGGTATACCGATACCCCCCTCTGGAGGGCGTGCCCCTGTAGCCGAAGCCGGGGACATGGCGACCAGCGGCCGGAAGATGCGTAAGCAACACCGGCTCACTTCTCCATCGAAGGGTAGGCCAAAAGAGGCCCACCACCACCCGTGGGTTACGTCCGAAACGGGTCGGACGTGACCCAGGACTAATGATACCTTTTTTTTTTTTTTTTTTTTTTCGGGTACAGGGCCGAACCTCCTACGAGGTCCCCACGCAAAAGGGGCGCGCGGGGTATGTGAGACTCAACGGTCTGCATGGTGTTGTGAGCAGACCGCGGGCCCAAGGATTTTAGGACCCACCCACTAAACGACTCCCCTGCACTCTTACACCCGACGTCCGATCCCCTCCGAGGTCAGAACCCGGATGAGGTAGGGGGGCTACCGCGGTCAACACTACAACCAGACGGCGCGGCTCACCCCAAGGACGCCCAGCCGACGGAGCCTTCGAGGCGAATCGAAGGCTCTGAAACGTCGGCCGTCTCGGTACGGCAGCCCGTCGGGCCGCCCAGACGGTGCCGCTGGTGTCCCGGAATACCCCGCTGGACCAGAACCAGCCTGCCGGGTCGGGACGCGATACACCGTCGACCGGTCGCTCTATTCACTCCACGGCAGCGCGCTAGAGTGCTGGTAGCGCGCCGCGCGGCCTCACCCCCTCAGGTCGCCCCTTGACCTTCACCGGGGGGAGGCCGCCACCTACAGGGGCCGGGACGTACGGGCGTATTCTCGCCTCCGGCTCCCGGCTCGACGGCGACGGATCGGTGCGGAAAGGGAAGAGCTCTCCTTCTCTCGCTCCGCCGCCTCCTTCTGCGAGATGGTGGACTCGCAGAAGTCGAGCATCGCCTTCCAGGACGCGTCGCTGCCGAGCATCGTAGCCACGACGCGCGGCAGTGAGAGGTCCTCTCCAATGACCGCGAGGGCGGCGCGCTGCTCGTCAAATCCAGAGCAACGCGCCAGCGTGTGTTCCGCTGTGTCATCCTCGTCGCGGTCCACGCAGTGGTGGCACTGCGCCGTCGGTTCCCTTCCGGCTATTTTGAAGAGGTACCGGCCAAAACACCCATGGCCGGTCAACATCTGCGTCAGCCGGAAGGTGAGGCATCCGCGGTCGCGGCCCACCCAGTCCGCGAGAATACCTTGATTTAACATGTTTTTTATCTGTCTACTCACTTCATCTTTGTGGCATTCAGGAAAACGATAGCTTTTAACATGTATAGGAGTCTCGGATGTAGTGCGGATTTCGTGTTGAATAGTTTTAGTGGCAGTTAACAGATCTCCTTCTAAAAAAAAAAAAAAAATATCATTAAAATCTGAACATAGCTTTCGTAAGCTAGACTCTTCTTCTGAATTTAAATGATCACATCTTAACGCATTTTGGACCTTCTTATCGTGATCTAAGTCAGCGAAGGCTGTTGGAAAGCAAGGGACAGTTTCCTCAAGTATACTTTGAGAAACGTCAGGGTTGTTTTCTAATACATATGACACAGGCTCTAACGTTAACTGGATTGGCTTTAAAATAACTTTACTTTCAGAAGTGTTTAAAACAGAGATATTAATTTTATTATTTGTTTTTACGCGAGTGAGACATTTTGAAAAAAGAAGTTTAGGGTAGTCACTTAAATTAGTCGTTAGGCTTAAACCTCCTTTTAATTCAGGGTTTGTGACATGGCATTCAATCATCATTTCTGTGCGACCCGGAACGAGATAAATTGGTTCGGTGTTAATTTCAAAATACACGGGTGTTTTTCCTGGTACTTGTAATTGAGGTGTAGAATAACATATAGAAGCACGGTAATTAGAAAGAAAGTTCGTTCCTATAATCCCGTCATAATCAAGGTTAACTTTGTCAACGACATGAAAATAAAAGGGAAATTCTTTTTCTTTATTATAGAGGGTTAACATAAACCTACCGCTTGTTTCGGCATGTGAGCCAAGGTCGTTTATACCTTTGAATTTGACTTTATTCGAATCGAGACATGGAATATTTGATAAACTTGTATCTTTACTAGGCAAATAGAACTACCCGTATCAACAAGCAGTCTTAAGGGGTTTTTTGAATTTGAATTGAAGGGGCCATATGGGATGCAAGGAACAGCTGATTATTGACTCCACAATATATAAACATGCCACCACAAAAATAGAAATCTTCATTGTACCTATATTGATTACAAGAAAGCGTTTGACAGTGTTCCACATTCTTGGCTGATAAAATATTAGAGATTTACAGAATAAACTCTAAAATTATAGATTTTCTACGAAATATAATGCCCCAGTGGCAAACCACGCTACAAATTAATTGTAATTCCAATCCTATCATAACACGTCAAATATCTATTAAGAAAGGAATCTACCAAGGTGATTCACTAAGCCCGCTGTGGTTCTGTCTCGCCCTTAACCCCTTATCTCACTTGCTACAACGTTGCCGGGCTGGATATTGCCTCAAAATACCACAGAAAATACATCAATATCACACCTCATATACATGGATGACATTAAACTATACGCACAGTCAGAAAAAGAAATGAAAAAATTAGTAGAAGCAACAGCAGAGTTCAGTAAAGATATTAACATGCAATTTAGCTTAGACAAATGTAAAACACTTCACATTATTAGAGGCAAGATACAACCCGGCGACTATGTAATAAACGACACAGACACAATAACAGCAATGGAAGCGACTGACTTATATAAATATCTAGGTTATACACAACTAAAAGGACTAGACCATGTTAGAATCAAAAACACATTAACTGCAGAGTACAAAAAAAGACTAAACGCCATTTGTAAATCCCAACTATCTAGTAAACACCTTGTAAAGGCTTTAAATACTTACGCCATTCCCATATTAACCTATTCATTCGGAATTATAAAATGGACCAAAACGGATACAGAACAGTTAGAACCAACTACACGCACCACACTAACATAACACAAAAAGTTACACCCTAAATCTGCCATAGAACGGCTAACAATTAAACGACAAAATGGAGGGACAGGCCTTGTAGATATCCAGCACTTGTGGCAAAAACAAATCATTAGGCTAAAATCATTTTTTCACACAAAATCACAATCTAGTAAAATACATAATGCAATAGTTCTAAACGACAACAACTACACTCCACTAAACCTAAATGATCAAACAGATACACTGAACACCAACAGTAATAACCCGCAAGAACAAAAAATTAAAGAATGGAAAAAGAAAGTGCTTCATGGTCGACATCCTCATGACCTAGAACAGTCACATATAAACACACTTGCATCTAATAAATGGCTTAAAGTCGGTAGTTTATTTCCAGAAACTGAAGGATTTATGATAGCAATACAGGACCAGATTATTAACACAAAAAATTACAGAAAATACATAGTGAAAGATCCTACAATAACAAACGATAGGTGTCGCAAATGTCATACACAATCAGAAACCATTTAACACATAACAGGAGGATGCACTACCCTCACACAAACAGACTATACACACAGACACAATCAGGTAGCAAATATTATTCATCAAAAACTTGCACTCAAATATGCACTCATAAAAGACACAAACACTCCATATTACAAATATAATCCACAAACCATTCTAGAAAATACTACAAACAAACTCTATTACGACCGCGCCATTCTCACCGATAAGTCAATTCATTATAATAGACCAGACATAACTGTACAGGACAAAGTTAACAAAATCACTTACCTTATTGACATTGCTGTTCCTAACACACACAACATACAAAAAACAATAACTGAAAAAATAAGCAAGTACGCAGAACTCAAAGATGAAGTGAGCAGAATTTGGCGACAGGAAAAAGTATACATAGTACCCATAGTTCTCTCCACAACAGGCGTCATTCCCAACCATCTTCTCCATAGCCTAAAACTATTAGACCTCAAAGAAACTCTCTACATAACTCTCCAAAAAGCCGCAATCTTGAATACGTGTAGAATGGTCAGGAAATTCTTGCAGATAGACGAAAACGAAATTGCCCCTCATAATAACATACCGTCAACATAAATTTTCCTTCCTACACGCTGCGTTCACTTGGTTTAGGCCCGTGGATGTGGTTCAGACTAGCCAAAGTGCTAAGAAAAGATTACCTTTCTGAAAAATAATAATAATGGTTGGTTCGAAGTAAGTATCAGTTGAATGGAATATTTAGATGTATTCAATTGATAATTATTTTTAATAAATGTATATTTTTTATTATCTTATCTTTTGATTGGTTTTGGTAATTTTAAGTATGTTTCAATGATAATATGTACACATATGGACTTGTTGTTGTTGTCTGAAATAAAATAAATCAATCATTCATTCATAATACCAGGTGCAGCGCCCAGCGTAGGTGAACCCCAGCGGAGCGCCTGAATCACCACTGCAAGTGCTGCGGCCGCCAGCAGTGCCCACGCACAGGGTTGACGAGATAAGGTTTGATGGCCCGAATGTTCGTGATCACCTGGAGGGGCCCTTGATTCCTCTTGGTGTTTGACACAGAGTTATGTATAAACGAGATAGGATTACTGCAGTTTTGATGTACAAAAAATGCCTATTTCTACTTGTTTTCATTTCAAGAGGTATTGACCGTCACTTTTCCTCCCGTATCAGCCCAAGCCCAGGTCCCGACGAACTAGTGTTCCAGCAACGATCAAGATGTGTTGGCGGTAAGAGGGTTGGCTGAATGACATTTACAAAGCAAATTGGCAATCAAATCCTGCTTGAATAATATTCGTTTGTAGCCCGTAGGCCTTTACAGTTTCACCAAGATAAGTAGGCAAGCAAAGGCTCAGCCAGGAGGGGTGGGATTTACTAACAGCTGCCCGAGCGCCTCCGAAGGAGACCTAACAGCTCAAGAGTAGCTGCTTCGCGAATGAATTTACTACCGGATCGGAATCGCGACCCGCTGAGAAAATCCGGCGAGAAACTCAGCGGCTGATGCATGGGTTAGGTTGCACATCGACTCTTTGTCGATTTCGACGAGTACGGTTATCGTGGTCCCTAAGCCTGCTCCTAGAGTTAAAGCTGAAGGCGTCTAATGCAAAGGTTATTGGATCTGATGGATCCGTAAGGACGTGTCTAGGGCGTCGACGTTGACTGGCTCCTGCGTGATCAGGATTCGGGGAGTAGTCAGCGGCCCAGGGTATGGGTTGTCTAAAGAGAGTAATCGGGGGTGTGAGCTTCCTCCTCCTAATCCGGGAGGAAATCCGTGTGGAGCTTCCCCTCTGAAATAGCACCGCAGTACTTTTCGCTGGGTTGATGTCTATGCGCCATTTTCGGAACCACTGTCCTAGGGCTAGGGCTGCGCTCTGAAGCTTCTTCGCGATTAGGGACTTATTTCTACTGGAATAGTAAACAGTCGTGTCGTCGGCGAATAAAGCTAAATGGGTCGGCGGCGACCGGGGAATATCGTTGACGAATAAGCTAAATAGAGGGTGAGAGGACAGAGCCTTGCGGGACTCCACCTGTGAGAGGTTGTGGGGAGGAGCGGGTTCCCTCGACTCGATATCGAAAAGAGCGGTTCGACAAGAAGTCCCGTATGATGAGTACGCGACTATCCGGCACGCCATGTTGAATAGTTTGAAAATCAAACCGTTGTGCCAGACTTTGTCGAACGCTTTTGCGACGTCGAAGAAGAAAGTTCCCGTGTATAACGGTTTGGTCGATTAAGCCCCACAAGAATGTGCTCCGTGAGGCGGTGCACCTGTTGAACCCATGAGCAATACCGTCTTACCATAAGGGCACACGGGCCCGTGCCCAGGGCCCCCATTCTCAGGGGCCCGAAAGACCGACAATTTCTCTCACACGTTTATCTCAAAACATTTTTGTCGGTCACATTACACTTTTTTCATAAATTAGTAATCAGAAGGTATTTACAAGGCATATAATATGCCTATAATAGAATATTTGCTCAACAGAAATCCCGAAAGAAATCATCGAAATCGTAACCAAAAAACCAGCAGCATTCTAATATCATTATTGACTTATATATCATACTGTATTGATTACCTATAATAAATGGTCATACTCAGTAAAAATGTTATTATAATTCGCTTTTTTACATTCCAAAAGGGCCTCAAATTCTTGTGTGCCCAAAGTTTAAGATGTCCCTGTGCATGAGTGATTTGTAGGGAATCCGAATTGTTCATCGATGAGAATGCCCTTGGATGAAACGAAGTCTCTGAGGCGTTTGTAGAGCAGACGCTCATACTGTTTGCCTAGAGACATGAGGAGGCTAATCGGCGGTAGCTCGTCGGATGATTTTTTGGTTTACCGGGTTTATGTATGCCGATAACGTCCGCTTCTTTCCACACCGCGGGAAGATACAGTTCGCCATAGCGGCATTGAAAATAGATGCCAACACCACGATGAGTTGGACGGGTAGAAGTTAATAACGCGGTTGGATATACCGTCGGAACCGGGAGCCTTGCGAGGACGTAGGTCTTTGATCAAATCTTTAACTTCCATCGGGTGACGGGTGGTAACGCATCCGAGGGTGGCAAGGAGGCTCTGCGTTCTACCTCACTGTCTACTAATTCTACATGAACAGGGTCCACGGATTGAGTGCTGGGCGTGCACTGGGTTTCAATGTATCGACCAGTAGCTCTGCTTTTTCGTCATCATCGAACGCCGCGAGTCGGCCTGAGGGGCCTACGAGGGGGGCATAGTTACTACCGTATCCGATTTGAGAGTACGAGCTAAGTGGTAGTAAGACCTTTGGAGGGCGCGAGTCCTTCTAAGAAATCAGACCATCTGACATCTCGGACTTCGGCGATGCGAGACTTTACGTCGCGTTGTAGGGCACGCATTCGAATACGATTTTCCGCGGTAGGATACTTGTCGTAGGCGCGTATCGAGGCGTTCTTAGCTCTAAGGAGTTCCCTAATCGTCGGACAATTTGAAGCGGTAACGGAAGTCCTCCGCTACAACTTGTTTCGATGACCTATCTAATGTCGAGGTGATGTGTGACGTTAAGATGTCTTTGGCTTCAGCGGTATCCTGAGGAGACGGGGTTGAGTCCGGGCTAAACGGGAGCGATGGTGGATCAGATTCAGCCAGGCTGATGCCCAGCGTGTGCCAATCCACCACAGTCCTCGTGACGGGAACGGAATCGGGAGCGCGACCGAGCTTCATAAGGACGGGACGGTGGTCTGAATCTAACTCTGAAACTACTTCGATCGACTATAAACGCAGAGTTACGTTTTTTAATAACGCTATGTCGAGTATATCCGGGCGATGCGCGATATTAGCGGGTAGTGAGTCGGGGTTAGCGGAGCGACGATATCGAAGGCGAGATCATCGACTAACGCGTCAAGCCGCCTGCCATTCGGGGTTGTTGTGTGTGAGTTCCACCTGATGTGTTTACAATTTAGGTCGCCCGCCAGAATGACAGAGCTCCCCATGCCGAGTAGCGCCTCGATATGACTGCTTAGAACGATCTTATTCGGTGGAAGATAAACGGACGCGATAACGATCGGCGCGTGTCCCGTCAGTGAGATTCGGCACACTGATGCTTCGATATTAGCGAGCGCGGGAGGATCGAGCGGGACGCAATGCAGGGCTCTTCTATAGTAAATGACGGTACCACCACCACGAGCGGAGAGCCTGTCGTTCCTGACCATGTATAGTTCGCGATTTTAGGGTCACAGCGCACGGCTTAAGTAGGGTCTCCTGCACTAAAAAGATATCAATTTGATGGTCACGCAAAAAGTCAGAAACCTGATCACGTTGATTTGCGAGACCGTAAGCGTTAAAAAATCCTATCGTTACTAATAGGGGCTTTATTCTACTTATATACGCCATTGATTACCGGCGGAGTGAGGGAGGACGTACGTATTGAATGACGCGTATACGTCGGCGTATTCTTGCACAACGGCGATAAAGTGTTGTGCGGTGGAGGCAGCGCGAATGGCGTCGCCCAAAGCGTTAACGCGCTCAAAGTTGATCGACTGAAAGAAGTCGATCGCTAAAGCGAGATTGTCGGACGCGGTCGGAGGGCAAGTCGCGGGAGAGGGACGAGTCGCGGGGGCGGGACGAATCGCGGAGGAGGGAGTTGTAGCCGTGTTCATGTACGGCAGCGGTTCGCCCAGGCCGAGACACTGGGCACCGCGCCGGAACGAACGCTGGCTTAGCCTGCGACACAGAGGGTACCGAGGCTTTGTTGTCTGGGCCGGAAGCTCGGAGGCGGTTTTGGCGGGCGACGCGGCGATTTATTTTCGGGGTTCGGGGGCATCCGCGGTAATTTGCGGGGTGACCCTGTGTTCGACACAGGACGCAGCTAGGCGGTTCCGTCGCAGTTTTTGATCACGAGTGCATAGGGCTGTGGCGTGATCGCCCAAACACTTAACACATCGGGGCGCGCGTGACAGTTACGGGCAGAGTGCCCGTACAGTTGACAGTTATGGCACTGGCTAGGAGTGCCTTTTTTATGGGGGGCTTCGACGGCGATACCGGAGAGCCTGCAGACGGTCTGTGTGTTGAAGATTTCTTACCTTCGGGGTAGGCTGGAGGGCGACTAGAACCATATTATTAGGCTCCCTACCGCGACCAGTGTGCATACGGTGCACAGAATTCACTGGTAAGCCCTAATCTAACAATCGGCCTTGACGAGCTCTACATCGAACTCTTTAGGGATTCCGCGTATTACAACGCGGAGTTCGTGCTCCTCTGGAGCGTATACGTATGGAAACTTATATGCTCCTGTGTTTGAACCTTAATTTGAATGCCGTTTGCGAGGCTACGGGCATTCGTGAAATTGATATATTTGGCCTTAAGGGCCAGGCAAACTCGATCCCAAGCTGCCTTTTCTTGAAGGATAACCGGGGGAGGGGTCTGGGTTTATTTTGTGCCACCGGACGCGGCGACGGACTGGCACGGGCTGGGGCGGAACGGGAGTCTGAGGGCGAGGGCGCAACGCTTTCGCAGCTTTGCTAATTTTAGCGGCCGCGGGAGCTCAGGACTCCGCGGCACGCTTCTTACCCTTTTGTACCAGGGTGAATCCATCCGTCGATGAGGCGAGGGCGAGGTCGACCTCCATATCCGAGTCAGAGTCGGAGCACGAGGAGGCGGGCGCAGGCGACCTACGAGCAAGTATAGGTGTTTTAGAGGGCGCGTTGGAGGCCGCGGATGATCGCTCAGCTGAAACGGTGGCCACGGCGGACGACGCAGCAGCTTTACTCGCCAGTATAGGCGACACGGGAGCGGCAGGCACGACGGAGGCTGCGGTGCTCGATGCAGAAGCTTTGCACGCAGGTACAGGCGACGCAGGAGCAGCGAGCGCGGCGGAGTCCTCGAGAGGGCTCGCAGTGTGATTGGCCTTGAAGGCCAGAAACTTTGAGGCGAGCTGTGGGTGACGAAGTCGGAGGAATTCCGCGAATACAGCGTCCATGATCGCTGAGTGCCCAGGTGGGGCGGCCTCGGGTCTTGAAAACACTCGCCTTGCGGCGAGGCCCCAACTTCTCGGACCTGAGCGGTACTATTGAAAACAGGTGGCGATGCGGAGCAATTACTTTTTTTTTTTTTTTTATTGCTTAGATGTGTGGACGAGCTCACAGCCCACCTGGTGTTAAGTGGTTACTGGAGCCCATAGACACCTACAACGTAAATGCGCCACACACCTTGAGATATAGTTCTAAGGTCTCAGTATAGTCACAACGGCTGCCCCACCCTTCAAACCGAAACGCATTACTGCTTCACGCAGAAATAGGCGGGCGGTGGTACCTACCCGTGCGGACTCACAAGAGGTCCTACCACCAGTAACAACACCAGTTACTACAGGACAAAGAAGAACACAACAAAACAGAAATAACAAAAAGAAACATAAACAATTAAAACTTCCAGGAAAAACACTTCGTCGGCAGATGTACCACGAACACAAGCCTCGCGAACAATGGCCGGGCTAACAAAAGCCGGGCGAACAAAGGCCGGGCGATCGAGTGGTCGATGAGCACGTCCGCACGTGACGGGTGCCTTTATCGGAATAACGAACGAGTTACGAACATAACTACAACTATGTGTGGGACAACGATTTAATAGGCAATGGAGAGAACGTAGGGTCCGCTCACGGCTAGAGTCAAGATATTGAAAATAGGGAGCTAGATAGTAACTAGGTTCTAGGTTCTAGGGAAACTATGATGAACGGGCCATAATGTTTCCATTGTAAAGATAAACTTTAAACTTTCTAAAACCTTCTTCTTGTTGTCTTAATAGGAGCGACTTACTCGCAACCTTATATATTATATTACCTAATATATATATATATAAACCTATACCAATTATATTACCTAATCAATAAATTAATTAAAAATTTTTTGATCTGATACTTAAAATCCTAATCCATTGCGATAAGATTTGACGAGTTAATTACTATAAAAATCTTCAAGTGTCAGTAAAAAGTCACTTGGAAGTCGAGTTTCTCGCAGTATATTACATTGTGATCCTAGGATGAGAGGTTTAATGTATTGGCGCTGCTTGCGCTGGCGACTGCTGCCCATGCCTTCGTACCCATAGAGACCAACTACCATGAGGTGATCGGATCCCTATGGCGATGGAGCTCAAGAGCGCTGAGGAGGGCGCTGACTTCGACGGCGCCAGGATCGTAGGAGGCAGTGTGGCGGGGCTAGGCACTCATCCACATCTTGTGAGTATATTTACCATTTTATAACAGTGTATTTTCATTGTAGTTTTTTGCCGTAGATGGAAAGATGATTTCAGGAGGCGTCCTGTCAATCGGTCTTTTATTTTTTTTTTGTCAGGAGGAAATCGCCGGACTTTCGCCCTTCACTGGGGATGGAGGGCGGGACATGTCGGAGTCGAACCGACTAAAACCTCCTGTCTCTCAACAACCAACGTCCAAACCTCGCATGAGACAAAACTCATGAAAAGGCAAAGGGGGGAAAGTGAAGCGTTTAGTGCGGAGCACATCTCTCCCATCACCCTCCCCTCGGGACGCCGGACTGGCGGTCGTCGGCGCCACGACCACCAGCCCTCTCGGTCGGCAGGCTATCCAAAGCCCGCCTAGATGGCGCCGGTTAGAATGGTCTATCCTACGGAATACCCGCTGGGTCAGAACCAGCGTGGGTTGAGGATAGCCGGCCTTCCATCACCCGGATGCTCCTGCATAAAACGCGTGCAGAGCAGCTTGCACGTCGTCTTCTTAGGCCCCCTTCGCCGGTCCCCAGGCCGACATGTGAGGGAGACCCGAAACACTTAGAGGGCCAGGGCTTGGGCGAGATCCTCCTCCCTGGCCCCCGGTCGACGGCGGCGGGCCTGTGCATCTCTCACGTGCCCCGCCGCCTCCTCCTGCGAGATGGTGCACTCGCAGAAGTCGAGCATCGCCTTCCACGACTCGTCGTCACCGAGCATCGATGCCACAACACTCGGCAACGACAAGTCGTTTCCTATTTTTGCGACGAGGACACGGCGCCACCCCTCCCGTGCGGGGCAGGTGACGAGCGTGTGCTGCTCCGCCGTGTCCAAGTCGCAACCACAATGGTGGCACTCTACCGTCGGAGCGGCTCCGATCCGGTGCAGGAACTCACCGAAGCAACCATGCCCAGTGAACACCTGCGTGAGCCGGAAAGTGAGGCGTCCTCTGTCACGATTCACCCAATTCACAAGAACCGGGCGAATCGCCTCGACAGTCCTACGACTAGCCGAAGGATCGGCCAGCCGTCTGGACCTTGACTCCAGCACGGACCGCCGAGATTGCCCCGGGCACGAAGGTCAGTCCGCTACTTTTTTTTTTATTTTTTTATTGCCCTTGTAGGCAGACGAGCATACGGCCCACCTGATGGTGAGTGGTTACCGTCGCCCATGGACTTCAGCAATGCCAGGGGCAGAGCCAAGCCGCTGCCTACCGTTTAATACTCTCCACGAGCCTCGTTTGAAGAAGGACATGTCATAGCGCTCGGGAAACACCGTGGAGGGGAGCTCATTCCATAGCCGGATGGTACGTGGCAAAAAGACCTCTGGAAACGCACTGTGGATGACCGCAGTGGCTCCAGGTAGTATGGATGAACTCTACTCCGGTGGCGGGCGGTGCGATGGTAAAAACGAGATGCCGGTATCATCTCGAACAATTCCTCAGAGCACTCCCCATGGAACATACGGTACAAAATACAGAGGGAACCGAAGTCCCTCCGCAGACCCAGAGGCTCCAAACGATCCGTGAGAATGGGATTATCGACAATCCGAACGGCCCTCCTCTGTATGGAGTCAAATGGAAGAAGCTGGTATTTGGGAGCCCCGGCCCAGAGATGGGAGCAGTACTCCACGCGAGGCCGGACTTGTGCTTTATAAAGCAAAAGCCTTTGTCCAGGCGTGAAGTACCGCTTCGCTCTGTTGAGGACTCCCAGCATTTTGGACGCCAACTTGGCTTTGCCTTCCAAATGACTCCGAAACTGGACATCGCTCGAAATGTCGACCCCACGTATCCCAATACTCTCGGAAGGTTGCAGGGATACTCTTTGGAATTGCGGCGCCATGACAAAGGGGTCCTTCTTCGCAGTGAACGCGCAAACTTGTGTCTTTAACGGGTCTTTTACTGATAGTCAGCAGCGAGCGCCTCCGCCTCCAGGACCCAAGGCGGCGTCCCAGCCAGTACACACGCCGCTTCGAAGGAGATGGTGCGATAGCCACGGATGACCCTGACCGCGATGTCAACCGGTCTGGTCAACCAAGTGTTGATTGACTACTTATCGTAGCGTAGAGACAGCTTCTTCGTGGCCAAAATAGCCAGTGCTGTGTATGCTCCATCATCAGTAAACTACATATTAGTCCTATTTTATAGAGATTCTCAGTTCTTGTAACGCATGTCACACTATTATGTTCTTAAATATCTTTTATCATACTCTTTAGACTGTACTGAACCGTAGTTACAATCTTCTTCTTAAGGCCGCTATGGTGATTACTTTGACCGACGGTCGCGCCTCCATGTGCGGAGCCTCCCTGCTGAGCCACACTCGCTCCGTGACCGCGGCTCACTGCTGGAGGACCAGGAGCGCTCAAGGACGCACGCTTCAATTGGGTTTCGGCACCACTCAGTTCTTCACTGGTGGATTCAGAATTAACACTAACAATGTTCAAATGCACGGCAGCTACAACATGGACAATCTTCACAACGACGTGGCTATGATTATCCACGGACGGGTCGGATACACAAGTCAGGTCAAATGTTCAGTTCAGTCATATACCAATAAAATAAAGTATGGAAAAACAATAATGAACTACACGAGAAACATATTTCAGATGTGATCCAGCCGATCTTCCTGCCCCCTCACATCTCCTCAACAACCAATTCGTGGGTACCTGGGCCTGGGCTGCTGGTTATGGAAGAACCAGCGACGGTGAGATTTGCTCGATTATTTTACAGAACGCTCGTCATTTATGTTAAGTTTTTGACTGTAAAGAATGAATGTAATCAAATGTGTTAAGAATTGGCAGCTATCAATCGGAAACACACTTTTAAGGTTAGTTGGTCAAATTACTGAAGTTGTATCCAATTTCTTTTCCTGTTGTTTAGGCCGGCCACTTCCACTTTTTCCCCTTCTTTTTAGTTTATCGAAAGCAGCCCATCCTAGCTGAGTGCGACGCTTTATCTCCCGTTCCTGGCTGTTATTTTATGTATTTGTATGTATCTAGGACGGGAACCCCAGAGGGTCGTCCTGGTTACACTTCTGTCTCTCCGCGGCTTGTTCACGATTAGAATCAAACACTAATACTTAACTCAAACAAAACAATATTTAATCTAAGGAGTACATAAGATCTGTCTATAGTATATATTATTTTGTACATTAGCAAGTGGTAGTAACACCCGGAAGCATCAAGTGGCTCTTCAAGTGATCACCAATGCAGTCTGCTCACGTACTTTCGGTAACGGTGTCATCGCGTCGACCCTTTGCGTGAACACCCAGGGGGGGCGCAGCACCTGCCGCGGAGATTCCGGTGGACCCCTCGCTTTCACGTATGGAGGACGTCGCACCCTGGTCAGTTCACTACACATTTACCGTTAGCCTATCATCTTATAAAGTTTTATCAGTTTTAGTGCAGTCTTATCATTACAAAGTGAGCGTTCGTTGAAGTGGATTTTTTATTTACAACTAGCTGACTCGGCAGACTTCGTAGTGCCTCAATCGATAAATAAAATACCTAAACCTTTGTATAAAATAAACTTAAAAGGAATCCGTCCGACGGGGACACATCAAAGGGAAAACAAAATTGTTATTTTTATTTAATTCCGAGCATTTACATATTTATCTACCTTTTAAACCTTCTATGGACTTTCACAAATAATTCAAGACCAAAATTAGCCAAATCGGTAAAGCCGTTCTCGAGTTTTAGCGTGACTAACGAACAGCAATTCGTTTTTATATATATAGATAGATAGATATGGATGGGTAAATGAGACTTGTGTTAACCGGTTGCTGGAACTCAGAGACCTCACACAGCGGATGCCGCCATCCACCTCGAGACGTGGGGTCGCAGAATCAATAATAATGAATAACGGCTGTCCGACCCATCGACCGGACAGATATAGGCAAATATCATACACTACCGTCAGTAATTAAGCAAATCATAACTTGATTACACCATGTATACCATCGCCATTGAAATCTCCACCTAATGGGAGCGCGCGGTGTATATGAGACTGCTTCTGGCCGAAGCGGATAGAATGCGATAGAGATAAGAAACTCAGTAAGCGACGTCCTTGCACAATTCACCCGAGCGGCCGAGCCCCACCCGTGAGAAGAACCTGGAGGAGTACGCACGAGCCTACGTCTGCCGTCACGGTAGCGGCGTATCAAGCTGCCCCGGGTGCTCCCGCTAATGTTCCGCGATACTTCGTTAGACCGTGAACCAAACCAGATCAAAACGTAGTACTGCTAACCGGACGCTCTTTATTAACTAAGCCCCAAACTCTACAGAGGCTGCCCTCCACAGGTTTTGGAGCTGGGCGTAAGACCTCCTCTTGGCCCTTTTCTCTTTTGGTACATGCATCACATTGAAATATCATAGATCATGGACATTACTCGACCGCTGTCATTTGTAACTGTTTACAGATCGGGATCACCTCGTTCGGCGCTGCTCAATGCCAGCAGGGACATCCGGCTGGTTTCGCCAGGGTCACCTCGTTCGCTTCTTGGATACGTGCTAGACTCTAGATGATTTATATGCAAAATAAACGTATAATAACGATTTACAAAATAAACGTATTTATTTTTCACTGAATATCAACTTTTCTTTAGAAGACCTTTATATATTCACACATGCCCGGATTCCTCCTCGTCCCTACAGGACACAGTTGAATACATAGACATCCTGATAAATCACTTGTACACCGCGATAGGCAATGCGTATCACCAAGTCAACGTGACACAGGACTTTTGACGTGACAACGTCTTATAATTCGATGGAGCCGGCTGCACGCACGAAAAAACATGACTCATGCGGCGTTACCTCACTCTGAGGCGTTCCATTTAAGGCTTGAAGTGCAAGCGAGAGCGCGCAACGAGCGACAATCGATTCGACATGTGTCTCTCTCCTACTTGAGTGAGCGATGCATCCACGTGAACAGCTGCTATACAATAATACATTTACATGTTTTCGTCAAGTATGAAGTTCAGTGAAAAGTGAATGTGGTGTCAATTGTCCCTACAAAATATCTATCAAACAAAAAAAGTTAAAATTTTCTTTTGAAAAATGAAATCATTCCATCAGTATTTTCTTATGACGTTGTCACGTTCAACTATCGTCAGTAAACCGCCTTTACAAAAAAACGATTTTTTCAATCACATTTTTTTTTTTATTTTTTTTTTATTGCCTTTGTAGGCAGACGAGCATACGGTCCACCTGATGGTGAGTGGTTACCGTCGCCCATGGACTTCAGCAATGCCAGGGGCAGAGCCAAGCCGCTGCCTACCAATTAATACTCTCCACAAGCCTCGTTTGAAGAAGGACATGTCATAGCGCTCGGGAAACACCAGATTGCACATCACATCAGATTGCCTCCCGAGTTTTGGAACCAGAGTTAGAGACAGGAAAACAGGACAATCCGGACTTACGGTCTTTATACCAACCGATCAAACCGGATTCGGAAGCGTCCTCTACAGCGCGATGTCAAATCTCGTCAAAGTGAAGCCCGAAATACAACTATTTAGAAGGACTCGCTCCCTCTCACCAAGCATACTTACGGGCGACAAGCTAGGACCCTCAAATCGGGAGCTATCGCCACTATACCTCCTCTCATAAGCCCTTCAGGTCAACCCCCGTCTTTTAATGACGACGAGGAGGCAGAATTACTGGCGGATGCACTGCAAGAGCAGAGCATCAGCAGTCCTCCAACCGCGGACCTCAAACACACCGAGTTAGTAGACAGGGAGGTCGAATATAGTCTCCTTGCCACCTTCAGACGCGCCACCTCCATTACCGTTAACGAAGTCAAGGAAGAAATCGCGAAATTACAACCACGAAAAGCCCCCGGATCCGGAATACATAATCGCGTCTTAAAAATTTTACCCGCCCAACTGATAATCATGTTGGTCTCCATTTAGAATGCCGCTATGACGAACTGCATCTTTCCTGCGGTGTGGAAAGAAGCGGACGTAATCGTTATACATAAAATCTGAAAAACCTAAAAACGAACCCATGAGTTATCGCCCGATCAGCCCAGCGCCCCTGGGAGTTGGGACTTCATCTCTTCGAAAAGCCTCCAGATCAACGAATAGTTCGGATTCAGTGCGAAGTAGTTGTGCATCCAGAAAGTGCATTGCCCTGCATCTTGAAGCTAGGATAACCCCTCGAGGCTACTAGCTAGGCAAAAAAACCATAAAACGTAGTTACCGATGAACCTCCGAAGAAGTTTTAATTTTAATTTTTTTATTGCTTACATGTGTGGACGAGTTCACAGCCCACCTGGTGTTAAGTGGTTAGTGGAGCCTATAGACATCTACAACGTAAATGCGCCACACACCTTACGTACTCAGCAAATGTTCACGATTGACTTCCACGGTGAAGGAATAACATCGTGTAATAAAAATCAAACCCGCAAAATTATTATTTGCGTAATTACTGGTGGTAGGAACTCTTGTGAGTCCGCGCGGGTAGGTACCACCACCCTGCCATTTCTGCCGTGAAGCAGTAATGCGTTTCGGTTTGAAGGGTGGGACAGTCGTTGTAACTATATTTGAGATCTTAGAACTTATATCTCAAGATGGGTGGCGCATTTACGTTGTGGATGTTTATGGGCTGCAGTAACCACTTAACACCAGGTGGGCCGTGAGCTCGTCCACTCATCTTAGCAATAAAAAAGAGATGAATGTGAGAGGAGAGTGAGGTATCAAAGAAACTCTTCGGTTTCTTGCCGGGACGCAGTACAACGGGCGCCATTGTTTCCCTTCGCCAATTGTGCAAAAAATACCGCCGTGCAGTAATAACGTGCACATAGTGTTTGTTGATTTGGAAAAAGCGTATGATAGGGTTTCCCGTGAGGTCCTGTGGTGGAGCATGAAAGTGAAAGGAGTACCAAGGAAATATCAGCGGCTTGTCCGAGCTATGTAAGATAGAACCAGTACTTATATACGCTCCGCAGCTGGCGATACCGCCGAGTTTAATGTGGCTGCAGGCTTACACCAGGGGGTGCGGTCCATGGCACTATACGGGGCCCACGTGTGGTGTTGCGCCCTGACTCGCAGGAACATCGCGGCACTGCGACGCCCGCAGCGTGCAATCGCGGTCAGGGTGATCCGTGGATACCGCACCGTTTCCTTCGAGGCGGCGTGCGTTCTCGCCGGGACACCTCCCTGGGACCTAGAGGCGGAGGCGCTTTTGGTGGTCGTTGATGGTGGTGGTAAGGTCACCAGTGCCGGGCGGCACAATAACGAGTCCGTAATTGGATGGACAGTTTATTTCCAATCACAGATAGTATAGCAATATTTAGAAGGAGAAATTACGGAGTACAGAAGGCACAGATAAAGCGGTAGCAAGTTCAAACACAATAATACAAAATAGACGAAAGCAATAAATCGTGACGAAGCAAAAGAGTACGCGTAAGTCAAGGAGTGACACAGTGTTAGCGTGGCGTTGATCAAACCCGACTGTGTGCGAGCGGCGGCCGAGTCATGGCGCAGGCGACGACCAGTACGTACGCAGTTATACATAGTCGGGGTCTTTGCCGCATACTAGCGGTTGCGCCCGACTATGCTTGTGTAAATAATATAATTTTGAGTAGTGTTGTGAATGTATGATTGTTTGGCGTATTTATGTACTGTATGAGAGTGTGTTATAGAATACGTAAGTAAATATGATATAATATTAAATATTGAGTAGGTGTGCAATGTAAATTTATTTATTTATTATTTATTTATTATTTATTAATATACATAAATATAGTAGAAACACCTACAGCGCTCGCCGCCGATTATGCGTGGCGATGTGACCTTCGCGACAGGGGGGAATCACGTCCCGGAGAAGGAGCGATTAAAGCGCGGAGGCTCCAATCTCGGCGGTCTGTGCTGGAGGCGTGGTATCGCCGCTTGGCGAACCCGTCGGCCTGTCTCCGGACCATCGAGGCGGTGCGCCCGGTCCTCGCGGAATGGGCGATCCGTGACTAAGGGCGTCTCACCTTCCGGTTGACGCAGATGCTTACCGGCCATGGGTGTTTTGGCCGGTACCTGCATCGCATCGCCCGAAGGGAACCGACGATGGAGTGTCACCACTGTGACTGTGACGAGGACACGGTCGAACATACGCTCACACATCGCCCCGCATGGCTGGAGCAACGCCGTGTCCTTGTCCTTGTTGTAACAAATTTTTTCCCAATCTCCATTGGCATGAAGACCGAAGTTATTGCGTTGCATCGTTGCGGTTACGCGCCAATTCAAATTTTTAACATACTGAAAAATTTGAATATAACCAAAAGATTCGTTTATCGTACCATCAAACGATACAATGAAGACTCAAGTGTAGATCACAGGTCAAGAAGTGGTCGCCCTCGGTTTGTTAGGACTCCAGCAGTGATTAAAGCTGTGAAGGCGCGAATTCAAAGAAATCCCAAACGTAAGCAGAAACTGTTGGCCCTTCAGATGGGGTTAAGCAGAACCACGGTGAAAAGGGTGTTAAATGAAGACTTAGGGCTTCGGGCATATCGAAGAAAAACAAGACATCGTTTGAATGCCCGTCTAATGGATCTGAGACTGAAGAGATGCCGCGCTTTGTTGAAGCGGTACGCGGGAAAAAATATCGGGAAATTCTTTTTTCGGATGAAAAAATTTTTACCGTAGAAGAGAGCTACAACAAACAAAATGATAAGGTGTACGCACACAGTAGTGAAGAAGCGAGCAACCGTATTCCGCGTGTCCAACGAGATCATTTTCCATCCTCCAATTTGGAGTCACTCAAGACATCCTTGATTAAGGCAGCCGCCGATATTGACATGGACCTCGTTCGTGCTGCGATAGACGACTGGCCACGCAGATTGAAGGCCTGTATTCAAAATCACGGAGGTCATTTTGAATAAACTTTAGTGTCATAAGAATCTATGTTTTGTTAAGTTCATTTTGGTATATGAATGGTTACATAATGAATAAACTTGTTTCAATTATTTTACATTAAACATGTGACAGAATTTATGACCTGACTAGGTATATACCTGCCTTAATCAAGGATGTCTTGAGTGACTCCAAATTGGGATGAGGCTTTGAGCACGCCTTTTCCTCCAAGTGTTGCCATATCTTGTAATCTAACGGATTCAAATCTGGACTGGAGGAGGGCCAGTCTTCGTGCCGGATGAAGTCGATTTCACGCGCCGCCAACCAGTCTTGTGTGCTCTTCGCTCTATGAGCTGGCGCCGAATCTTGTTGGAATACCCAGTGCCTGTTATTGAACATGGTATGAGAAACAGGTTCCACAAGGTTCGTCAGGACTGTATTTTGATACACAACTGCATTCGTTTTTACACCTTTCTCACAAAAATGTACCTCTGTTAAGCCCCAATAAGAAACTCCCAACCATACCATGAGCGAGGATGGAAAATGACCTCGTTGGACACGCGGAATACGGTTGCTCGCTTCTTCACTACTGTGTGCGTACACCTTATCATTTTGTTTGTTGTAGCTCTCTTCTACGGTAAAAATTTTTTCATTCGAAAAAAGAATTTCCCGATATTTTTTTCCCGCGTACCGCTTCAACAAAGCGCGGCATCTCTTCAGTCTCAGGTCCATTAGACGAGCATTCAAACGATGTCCTGTTTTTCTTCGATATGCCCGAAGCCCTAAGTCTTCATTTAACACCCTTTTCACCGTGGTTCTGCTTAACCCCATCTGAAGGGCCAACAGTTTCTGCTTACGTTTGGGATTTCTTTGAATTCGCGCCTTGACAGCTTTTATCACTGCTGGAGTCCTAACAGACCGAGGGCGACCACTTCTTGACCTGTCATCTACACTTGAGTCTTCATTGTATCGTTTGATGGTACGATAAACGAATCTTTTGGTTATATTCAAATTTTTCAGTATGTTAAAAATTTGGATTGGCGCATAACCGCAACGATGCAACGCAATAACTGCAACACGGTCTTCTTTAAGCGTCCACTCCATATTTAAAAATGAGTAAAATTCTAAAAGTATACATTTTTATTTTCATGAACAATTCGAAATTTGAATTTAATAAACTTTTTTGTGGCCAGCATTCTAAAAGAAAAGTTTTTACTGTGTGACAATACTTATGACCTGACTAGTTACATATAACATGCTTCTCTAATTCGACATAAAATGATTGATACAGGTTCAATACTCTCGTTCATTATGGTATGAATGAATTGGCAAAAGTTCGTTGCTTATACCTTCGATGTGAAAGGATTGTGCGATATTATAACATTGAAATGGCGTATTTATGATAATGTTTTTGGATTTTATTACTTGTATACAACCGCAGCGTCGACAGAAGACGCGCCAAAGCTGTATCGTCTGAGTGCACTCGGCCGATAACGTTAGCGCCACTGTCATGATGGCACCTCAAACCGTGCTTGACGGACCGTCTGGTGAATATGCTTTCGTCTTACGGCAATATTCAGTCTTAAAAGCTTTTAATTTATGTACCTTCTCGTTTAATCCATGCAAGCTTCATGTCTCTATCAGTTCGGTGCTACCAATAAATAATAAGTCTATTCGTAGGTTCGGTGAAATCAAGAGCCATTCGTTTTTCAAATTTGGCGCATTTCATCAGAGTTGTGGACTGACGAACGTTAAGCCGTGAACCTACCTATGTATCAGTACCAGTATCAGTATCTGTATCAGTATCAGTATCAGTATCAGCCTCAGTATCAGTATCGAATTTAGAGGTAGTTCTAATTTTGTAATCAGTTAGTTCACTTTAAAGTACATACATATTATTTAATTGAAACAGGACGCGGCCGGCGCTGCTTCACTTAATCGACTATTCAGTTTAAGTTCATTTCAGTTTGATAGATGACATAAATTAATAAGTTGATTCCGATAAAATAGTAACACGAACCCACAGGATAAGGCAATGGACTATTACGCAAATCTACACGATGTATGGATTTCATTTAGGTATATCAACTGCACGTGCGCTGGTGTCTTGTTTCGCACGTGCGTATTGGTGCGTATTGAGACGTACTGGTACGTATTGGTGCGTATTGGGACGTACTGGTACGTATTGGTGCGTATTGGGACATACTGGTACGTATTGGTACGTATGGGTGCGCATTGGTGCGTATTCTCTTAGGAAACGTGATCCCCGGCATGGCATGGCAAATTTCATGAAATTGGTCATGAATTGGAAGTTTACGTTTTGCTTCATTGTCTTTTTATATAATGTAATTTTGCATTTGTTGTATACTTCATACAACTGAATTAGTTTTATAGAGGTTTCATTATCGAAACACGAGAACGTGTGGCTTGCTATTGTGCCGTCCAAATGACGCGTGACAACTTCTTTGACTCGCGACTAAATACTTCGTAAGGATCGCCGCGCGCGAGCCTGGCTCGCGAGGTACGCGTACCGTACAGCGAATGTATACGCGTAGCAACACGTCCGGATTGTGCGTTGCAGGGTACGCGTAACCAAGCTACGCGTACCCTGCAACGCACAATCTGTACGAGGCTTAACATTTTTCTTACTGGAGAGCACTAAACATCGTCTATACAACTAAATAAAAAAAAGACAAAAATCGTTTGACGAACAGACGAGAAAGGCATGATGGTATGTTTTGTCTTTGCCTCTTTATGTCTGCAGAGTGCACAGATACTCGTATGATAGAGCTAGTTCAAACAAATTGCAGGCGAAGTAAAGCTGAGTGTGCCAGCAACGTCGCCATTACAATCCCGAGGGCCGCGGATCGATCAATATCTTATATGTTGAAGCAAGTCATGAGGTCACATGATTATTTCATCACATGTCGTGTTTCCGCGCTGGCCGGCCGATGTAATCTCTAATACTTATAATTACATGATTGATGACTGTATCGATGACGATAAGATATTCATTAAGATATTCTGCGCGCTCATTAGTATCATTAGGCATTGCGCACTATAAGTGTGCCCACCAGATGTCATGTGAGGCGTGGCTGAGAGATCGCCGATGGTCGACTGTCGCTCCGCCATCAAACAATCCTAAGGCCTAGCGTCCGACAGTTACAATTACTTTTTTAAGACGAAGTTCTTTGTAGTATCGTTTGACACTCGGTTGCCGGTGAGTCGGCACGGTGCTTTTAGGTACCACAAGTCACCGTCCTTGTCGAACCCGTCGCTTGCGACGAAGGGCTCGACGAGTGAATTAACTCAGAGACACAGCCCACTGAGTTTCTCGCCGGATCTTCTCAGTGGGTCGAGTTTCCGATCCGGTGGTAGATTCTGCGAAGCACTGCTCTTGCTAGGGTCAGTGTTAGCAGCGCTCCCGGTTTGAGCCCCGTGAGCTCACCTACACGTCAAGAAATAGCTGAAATAGCCTCTCAAGGCTATCAGCATAGGTAGGTTAATAAAAAACCAGCACGACGAACGCGTTAAGTTTTGCCTTGCTTTGCTTAACGGACACAGAAATGAAGGGATTTTGAGCTCTATTGTCACTTGCCATGAAAAATGTATTCTTTTTTATAATCTTAAGCGATCGCCGTGTTGGTTAGGCCCTGGATGAGCACCTATGAAGTGCCCAAAACGAAAACTTGCCCCTAATGAGTCATGGTCTTTGTTTGGTAATCTAGTGCCGGTATAATTGATCACAGCTTCTTACCAAATGTGGCTAGCATTACTGCGGACGCGCACTGTGAGGAGCTGGACACAATGTTTGAGAAGCTCGCGAACCTCCGGCCAGCCTTGGTTGATCGCTCGGAGGATCTCATCATCATTGCTGATTATTTTTATGAGACAGTTAACGACCTTAAAGAGAGATATGTACCATCTCGCGTGACTGGCTCTGATCATTACCCAGTCTAGTATTCAGCTGCTCTTAAAAAAGCTATCAAAGAAAAATATAAATATTAACGTAAATATTCAAACTATGGAAATAAATTTGTTCTAAACTCTTTTAATGTGCTTCGGGACAGGGTTAGAGTACTGGAAACTAATTGTTACAATTATTATATTGACTATAATTTCAATAGGAAATGATCCTAAAAAGTTCTGGTCTTACGTTAAATCAAAGTCTAAATGTAATTCAATGCCAGGATCTGTCTCGTATAACAATGTGATCTCAAGTTCGGCTGAGGGAGTCTGCAGTGCATTTTCTAACTATTTCCAAACTACTTTTCTTGACTGTGATATATCTGTTAATCTGACACCTAGAGTAGCCGATGAGCATTTTACCGCAACTTCTCACTTAAACAACATCTACTTGGACCAAGCCGAAATACATAAGTTAATTCTTAATCTTGATCTATCTAAATCAGCTGGTCCAGACCAGTTGCCTGCCAGATTTATCGTTGGTTGCTCTGATGGTATAGTTTTGCCAATATACCTTCTTTTTAAGCGTTCTTTACATGAGTGCACTGTTCCAGCAATATGGAAATCGGCCTTTATTACCCCAGTACATAAGAAAGGCTTTAAGTTCAAGGTTACCAATTACCGACCAATTTCCAAACTTTGTATTATTTCAAAAATATTTGAACGTGTTATTTATACTCAAGTATACGCGGCATTGCAAAATGTATTTAATTCAACTCAGCATGGATTTCTAAAAAATAAATCGACTGTTTCTAATTTAGTTATCTTAAATGATTATCTTACTGATGCCATGCATAGTGGTAAACAGGTTGATGTAATTTATACAGATTATAGCAAAGCATTTGACAAAATTAACCCTTCTATTCTAATTTCAAAGCTACAGAACGTAGGAATCTGTGGCGACTTATTACGATGGTTTATATCATATTTTGAGAAGAGGTCGCAAGCAGTCGTGATCAACAATTATACTTCTGCTTGGGTACCTATTCCCAGTGGCGTGCCTCAGGGTTCGTTACTGGGGCCCTTGCTTTTTATTATTTTCATTAACGACATCACTAAGTGCTTTCAATTCTCACGCCTTCTCTGCTTCGCTGATGACATGAACATTTTTATGAAGGTTG
This sequence comes from Bombyx mandarina, assembly GCF_030267445.1. Lineage (NCBI taxonomy): Eukaryota > Metazoa > Arthropoda > Insecta > Lepidoptera > Bombycidae > Bombyx > Bombyx mandarina. The sequence continues at coordinate 164,346 of NC_143224.1, read as the reverse complement.
CTTCCATTAATGATGCCAAGTTAATGCAATCTGATTTAGATCGTCCTTGTCATTATTGTTTACTAAACAAACTTGATCTTAATCCAACTAAATGTCATGTTGTTACTTACACTCGAAAAATCAACCAAATAGCCTACAAGTATAAACTAAATGAACATGAACTAATTAAACTTAACAGTACACGTGACTTAGATATTGTTCATGACAGCAAACTCACATTCGATGAACACGTTAACTCTATAGTGACTAAAGCCTCTAAAATGCTTGGATTTGTTATGCGTAACTCTCAACATTTTCGTAAAGCTAAAACCATTAAAATACTATACTGTACTTTTGTTCGCAGTCACTTAGAATACGCTTCACAAGTTTGGAATCCTCGATATAATATCTATATAGAACGAATTGAAAGAATTCAGCGTAAATTTATAAAGTACCTTTGTTTTAAATTAAATATTGCCTATAACTCTAATAATTATGATAACCTTTGTAAAAAACATCATCTACTTCCTCTTTACTTGCGGCGTCAGGTTTCCGACATTATATATTATTTAAATAGAGAATATCTTTAAGGCATCGAAATCTAATTTCTTTGCCACTAGCTTCCACTAACTATAGGCAAAACTCATTCTTTTTACGTGTTGGTGGTGACCTCAACAGACTTGGCAGGTTCTTAGATATTGACCCATTTTATTCCTCTATCACAGGACTTAGACGTCAGCTTAGTGCCCGATTTTTCGTGGGCGATGAGGGGGCAGAGGGTGCGGGGCCATGTGCCGGTGATGTGTAGCACAACAGTTTTTTATTAATTTGTGACATTTATACATAAGTGTACATTTAAATTAGTCTGGTGTTTTCCTCCATTCCTTATGTTGTTTCATGCTTGCTGATTGTTTTTTTTTTTTTTGTTTCTATGCTTTTGTTTCTCTAGTGTTTTTAATTAGTTTATATTGGTGAGAACCTTTAATTGGCTTTTTGTTTCTATTATTTGTTATATTATTACACTTTGTTAGTTGGCTGTTGGTTCTCCTTGTATTAAATAAATAAATAAATAAAAAATCAGATCCTGATCCTGATGATTACAGGAACATTCGGGAAGTCTACCCGTTTCGAACCATAAAAAGATAAAAAGAATTATGAGTTTCAAGCATTCTCGAGAAATCGGTGAATATACATAGATAAAAAATTGTGGTCGAATTGATAGCCGCCTCTTTTGAAGTCGATTAAAAAGCGTGATTTTGGTACCTTAAATAGCTCCTTAACGTTCTAAATTATTGTTCAAAAATATTTTCACCTTCTACGTAAAGGAAGTCAAGGGTAAAAGCTAGTTTTTTTTATAATATGTAGGCGCAATCTTACTATTTAGTTAATTAAGATTAATGAAAGTTACGTTATGTACGTAAGTTACGCATGTAAGCAATTATTTAAGAGAGTTCAACTGCGGAAGCCTCACCTTCCGGCTCACACAAATGTTTACCGGCCACGGATGCTTCAACCGATACTTGCACAAAATTGCCGAAAGGGAACTGATGGCGTAATGGTGGCACCATTGCGCAGACCGCGACGTGGATGATACAGCGGAACATACATTGGCGCGTTGCTCTGGATTCGAAAAGCAGCGCGCCGCCCTCGTCGCGGTCATGGCCGCCTGCCGCGCGTCGTGGTTACCATGCTCGGTAGCGAAGCATCCTGGAAGGCGATGCTCGACTTCTGCGAGTCTACCATATCGTAGAAGGAGGCCTCGTTCCACCGCCTTGGGAGAGCTCTTCCGCTTCGCTTCTCCGCATTGATCTGTCGCTGTCGAGCCGGGGGACGGAGGAGACAGTACGAGCGTACGTTCCGACCCTGGTAGGAGGCGGCTTCCCCCCGGTGAAAGTCATGGGGCGATCTGAAGGGGATGAGGCGCTACCAGCGCTCTAGCGCGCTGCTAAGGAGAGTGTCGGGATACTTCGGGTCGACATGTCGAGCGGTAGGCAGTGGCTTGGCTCTGCCCCCGGCATTGCTGAAGTCCATGGGCGACGGTAACCACTCACCATCAGATGGGCCGTATGTTCGTCTGCCTACAAGGGCAATAAAAAAAATATATATATCCAATATCGGAGTCATTTGGAAGGCAAAGCCAAGTTGCCGTCCAAAATGCTGGGAGTCCTCAAAAGAGCGAAGCGGTACTTCAGGCCTGGACAAAGACTTTTGCTTTATAAAGCACAAGTCCGACCTCGCGTGGAGTATACCAGCTACTTCCATTTGACTCCATACAGAAGAGGGTCGTTCGGATTATTGATAATCCCATTCTCACGGATCGTTTGGAGCTTCTGGGTCTGCGGAGGGACTTCGGTTCCCTCTATCTTTTGTACCGTATGTTCCATGGGGAGTACTCTGAGGAATTGCTTGAGATGATATCGTCATCTCGTTTTTACCATCGCACCGCACGCCACCGGAGTAGAGTTCATCCATACTACCTGGAGCCACTGCGTTCATCCACATTGCGTTTTCAGAGATATTTTTTGCCACGTACCAACTGGCTCTGGAATGATCTCCGCTCCACGGTGTTTCTCAAGTGCTATGTCATATCTTTCTTCAAACGAGGCTTGTAGAAAGTACTTAACGATAGGTAGCGGCTTGGCTCTGCCCCTGGCATTGCTGAAATGCACGGTCGAAGGTAACCACTCACCATCAGGTGGGCTGTATGTTCGTCTGCCTACAAGGACAAAAAAAAGGAGAGTCACAAATAGCGTGAAAAGAGCAATCGGTTGGCGGTGTATCGCGTCCCGATCCGGCGAGGAATTTTTTCCGTCTCGTCCAACAATACGATGGGGCGGCACCCCGCAGGCGAGTTTGTAGGGTGCCCGTCCTTCCTCAGCAGGACGAGTCTGCCCGTCTTTCACTGCTTCGGATACCACCCCGACTCGAAGCAGGCTTCGAAGAGACGCTCGTGCCGGTCCTCAAGGACACCGAAGGCTAAATCCCAGGAGTGAACAGTGAACACCGTCAGGGCCGAGGGCCTATACCACTATGGCCGCATTTTCTTGCGAACCGTTGTGACAGACAGGTCGCGACTGGACACCTGCTTAGAAGTCCTGTTTTGAAGTCGTCGTGGCCTAAATGATAAGACGTCCGGTGCATTCGCGTTGAGCGATACACCGGTGTTCGAATCTCAGGCGGGTCCCAATTTTTTTGTGAAATACGTACTCAACAAATGTTCACGATTGACTTCCACGGTGAAGGAATAAGATCGTGTAATAAAAATTAAACTTTAAAAAAAATTAAAGAGTTGAAATAAAAATCCGTTACCCTCGGACAGTAATCCAGGAAATGGCGAATCGATATTAAGCCTGCACATTCGTACTAAAGGGGGAAATCAACGGGAATTTCCTCCCACATTAGGCGAAGGAATCTTACACCCCGATCTCTCGCACGCCTGGGTCTCGAATCCATCACAAGACACCTGAAGTCAACGTCGAAACGGTACCCCCTACTTCAATAAGGAGCTGCGTCATGAAAATCGCTTTATCGTGGTCACCGTTGACTACTCCTCTACCCCGGCTCACGCAGGAGCCAGTCACCGTCGATACCCTAGACACGTCCTTACGGATTAGCATTGTCATTAGACGCCTGCACCTTTAGCATTAGGAACAGGCCCAAGGACCGCGATACCTGCACTCGTCGAACTCGCCAGAGTGTTCGACGTGCGGCCTAACCCATACATCAATCAGCCCGTTGAGCTTCTCGCCGCGTCTTCTTAGCGGTAGTAGATGCATGAAGCAGCTGCCCTTGAGCTGTTAAGTCTCACCCTCGCTTGTAGGTCATTCGAGGTGCTCATTTCGGTAAAGTTACTCGACTAACAGGACCGAGACGGTACCTAGGCGATCGAAGATCTTGAACTCACTCAATAGAACTAGCAAACATACCTGCTGCTAAGGAACTTCCTACAAATTTAAGTTAACATTCACGCTATCGAGTAGCCCGATCGAGAAAACAAAAGGAATACACTCCGAGCACACTGCCGTGAATCCACACTGTTTAACTTTTTATTGAGTACTTATTCAAGTTTCCCAAAGAGGATGAGATTGAGGAATACGAAAATAAAGAAAGGTTTTTTTGTAAATGAAATTATTTTATTATTAATGAATCATTCGCCAGTCGTCATTTAAATTCTAGCCCGGATCCAGGAGTTAAAAGATGTGACTCTGGCGAAGGCGGCGGGGAAGCCTCTCTGGCAGCCTTGGGCTGATCCGAACGATGTGATACCGATCTGGAAAGTACAAGAAACAAATGGTAAATGTAGTGAGTCATAAAAGCCTATCCTAATAAATAAACATAGAAACAAACAGAGAATCTATAGGTCAGTCCGACAGAAGCACCCACCGCCTGCGGACGTGCTCATCGACCACTCAATCGCCCGGCCATTGTTCGCCTGGTGTTATTGTTAGCCCGGCCTTTGTTCGCCCGGTTTTTTGTTATCCCGGCTTTTGTTCGTGGCACATCTGCCGACAAAGTGTTTTCCTAGAAGTGTTTGTTCTGTTTTGGTTTCTTTTTGTTGTTTCCTTTTTTTTGTTATTCTTTCTTTTTTCCTGCAGTAATTGTGTGTGTTCGCGAGCGCGTGCTCCGCCGTGTCCTCGTTGCAGCCACTGCAGTGGTGGCACTTCGGCGTCGGCTCCCTCCGGGCGACGAGGTGCAGGTAGCGGCCGAAACAGCCGTGTCCCGTGAGCACCTGCGTCGCTCGGCAAAGATTTCGACGTGCAACCTAACCCATGCATCAGCCCGCTGAGTTTCTCGCCGGATCTTCTCAGCGGGTCGCAATTCCGATCCGGTAGTAGATTCATTCGCGAAGCAATTGCTCTTGAGTTGTTAGGTCTCCTTCGGAGGCGCTTGGGCAGTTGTTAGCAAATCCCACCCCTCCTCGCTGAGCCTGACTCGCCCGCCTGTCTTGGTGATACTGCAAAGGCCTTCGAGCCACCAGTAATCTTTCAATCATGAAAAAAAGAATCTATAGGCAACCAGTTAAAGCAGTAAAGTTAAAAACAAGTAGTGTACTGACCAGCTGACGGCCTCCGCCGCTGCCGATGGTGAGAGGGCCGCCGGAGTCTCCCCTGCAGGTGCTGCGACCGTTAGAGCCGTCAACACAGAGGGTGGAGCCAATTATCAGAGTGTTTCCAAACGTGCGGGCGCAGACGGCGTTGGTAATGACCTGGAGGCTCACTTGGCGTTTTTGTTGGTTGTTGGCTCCCGAAGCAGCTGGAATAGTCAATCAATTTTATCCTGTTAGTCGCGGTATCAAAGCAGAATACAAAAGGAGAGCATTCAGTATTTGTTTATTCCATTTAATTTTGTAATATCCTAATATTACCTGTAACAGTAGAATTGATAAATACTAACCATCGGAAGTTCTGCCGAAGCCGGCAGCCCAGGCCCAAGTACCAGCAAAGTTGTTGTTTCCACTGGCTAGGTTGATGCGCTGGATGTTGTCTGTAATGAGGTGAAGAGACAGAATCACATTACAGGTGTAGGAACTCTAAAATAATCAATAATTTAAACAAAGCATAAATAATGGTACTGACTGTTGAAGCCAACATGGTTGTGGTTGATGACGGCGACGTCATTGTGGAGGTTGTTCATGTTGTAGCTGCCGTGCATATGGACACTGGAGGTGGTGACCCTGGTGCCTCCGGAGAAGATGTTAGCTGTGCCAAAAGCGAGGGTGAACTGACGAGCCTGGGCATCCCTGGACCTCCAGCAGTGAGCAGCGGTCACAGAGCGGGTGTTGGTCAGTAAGGAAGCTCCGCAGATTGAAGTTCTGCCATTCGTGAGTGCGATCACAAGTCCAGCCTATGATATGAAAAAATAAGAAAATTCAAGTATTTTGATGCGAAATAACATTGTACATTTCAAGGAACAATATACAATTTAGTTTATCTTTTAGAGACGTGCGCTAACAGCCGGAGAGTCCCAGCAGGAGGGTACACGTCGCCGACTCTCCTCTGGACTAACACAGTTATGGATCCGGCGATAGACACGTGGACACAGTCACTGAGTATCTCGCCGGATCTTCCGAGTGGGACGCGATTCCGATCCGGTGATAGACTCTGTGAAGCACTGCTCTTCCTAGGCCTGGTGTTAGTGAATTCTAACAGCTTAAGCTTTTGAGCTCACCCATCCGTCCGCGCGAAGTTGGAATAGAGTGAATAGGTAGAAAAATAATAATAATAATTATAATTATCCAAGCTTCCCAACTTACTTATTACTGGGATCACTCACCTCATTCCAAAATCGGAAAGTACCGCGGATCCGGCATAGTACCGGCCAATAACGTGTCTTCCTACCACCTATAAGACACTGACATCCGTTCTGGAAACTAAGATCTCACACCACATAGACAGCTGTCGAGTACTGTCTGGTGCCCAGAACGGGTGTAGGCGTGGTAGCCACGGTACTAAGGAACTCCTCTTGATCGACGCGGTATCTGGCCAGCAGGTCAAACGCAACCGACAAAATTTCTCTGCCGCCTGGATAGACTATAAAAAGGCATTTGACTCGGTACCCCATACATGGCTGAAGAGGGTCCTCAGGCTGTATAAGATAGACGATACAGTTCGAGACTTCCTCGGTGCCTGTATGGGGCATTGGAGTACAATGTTAAGTCTATTCCGTGTGCGGCTGTCGGCTGTGGAAGACCGAATAAAGGTGAATCGGGGTATATTTCAGGGTGATTGTCTGAGTCCATTGTGGTTTTGTCTGGCCCTGAATCCTCTCAGTTCATTACTGGAGGCTTCGAGGACAGGCTTTCAGTTCTGAAGGGGGGGCTTGAAGGTGTCCCACTTGTTCTACATGGATGACCCAAGTTGTACGCTCCTCATGCTGCCGGCCTCAGGCGACTGCTTGACATCACTTGTGATTTCAGTAGTCGCATTAGGATGAAGCTGGGAGTCGACAAGTGTGCGGTTCTCCATGTAGAGAGAGGGAGAATAGTCTCATCGGATCGTTTGCCCGTATCCGATGGGATAAGCCTTCGGGTACTCTCCGAGGGAGAAACACACCGGTACCTGGGCATGTCGCAAAATATAGGTATTGACGTGGCGGTCGTCAAACAGACTGCATGCGACGTGTTTTATGAACGTCTGACAAAAGTGTGTAAGAGCCTTTTGTCGGGCGTGAATAAGACAAGGGCGTTTAACGGCTGGGTGATGCCTGTCCTGTTGTATACCTTCGGCGTGCTCAGGTGGACTCAGACCGAACTGGACGCCCTGGTTAGAAAAGTCCGCTCAATTATGATCCTCCATAGGATGCTCCACCCGAAGTCCTCGGTAATGAGATTGTACATTCTGCGGAAGTGTGGTGGCCGGGGTCTACTTAGCGCCAAGGTCATGCATAGCAGTGGGGTGTGCAGTCTCAGGGAATATTTCCTATCGAGGGCTGACAGTGTGATGCACAGAGAGGTCATGGAATGCGACAAAGGACTGACCCCGCTAGCCCTGGCCAGAGACGGGTGGCAATCACCGGCGGTACTCAGTACCTCTGATCGTGAGGCCATATGGAAAGGGAAAGAACTGCACGGACGCTTCTTTCATGCACTGCATGAGCCCCAAGTGGACAAAGAAGCCTCCGTGCACTGGCTGCGATTCGGTGACCTCTATGGGGAAGCCGAGGGTTTTGTCTGTGCAATACACGATCAGGTTATCAGGAAGAACAACTATAGAAAGCACATTATGCCGCCGACCGGGTGAATCCCTCAGACATGTCACCTCTGGTTGTTCTATGCTTGCTAACACTGAGTACTTACACAGACATAACCAAGCAGCCAGAATCCTCCACCAAGAACTCGCCCTTAAGTATGGCCTCATCGAACAGAGGCTACCGTATTATAAGTACCAGCCGCCGTACTCGACGCCGTACTCGCAAACGACCGCGCCAAACTCTACTGGGACCGGCCCATCATCACGGACTATTTTTGCGAATAAGCCTGATATCGTGCTGATGGACCAGACGGAGTCTCGGGTATTTCTGGTGGATATCACCATCCCCTACGACGAGAACCTCGTGCGGGCCGAGGCAGATAAAAAGACCAAATATTTGGACCTGGCGCACGAGGTGACCGACACGTGGAGAATGGTATCTACATAAATAATCCTGGTAGTTGTATCGGTGAATGGTTTGGTCCCTAAAAGCCTCTCAAAACATCTCGAGAGGCTTGGTCTCAACAAAAAGTCGGTGGTGGCTCAAATGCAAAAAGCAGTCTTGCTCGACAATGCCCGTATAGTTCGTCGGTTTCTCTCCCAATAGTCCCTAATGCTCCGGCCGATTGTTGCCCACCTCGTCGGAGTATGTCCTGCCGTCTTCCCAGAAGAGGCAGTGTTTAATACACATAATAATTAAATGACTAATATGCTATATTTCCATTAAAATTTGAATGAAAGTTTGAAATCGGTAGGATTAGGGTGTATTGGATAGCAGTAGGTACTTACAAGATGGGGGTGAGCACCAGCGTTGGCGGCAGAACCACCCACAATCCTGGTACCGTCGAAGTCAGCGGCTTCCTCGGCGCGCTTAAGACTCTCGGCCCGGGGGATACCGATCTTGGTGTGGTAGTCAAGTTCGATAGCCTCTTCTGCCACGACCACGGCCGCCAACGCCATCAGTACTGCTGCGAAGACCTTCATGGCTACTACCAGTTTACAGGTTCCCTCGAGTAGAATGTTGTCAGTCATCACTTCGGTGTCTTTTATAGTTGCAAAAATAGTATCTTATCTTAACAAAAGTATCATTTCAAAATTTAATTAATAAATTTGACATGTAAATCACGATAAAATTAAATTGCGAAAATAATCCCCACTGCTCATAAAATCATCATAGATAATAAATTGACGAGACTTTGTTTGTGTCCGGGCGGGCCCGGCATGTCGTGTGAATTAGCCGCCTGATCTAAACATTTACGGTTACCAAATATTTGAAGGCTTATTCATGAGCCACTTGTTAAAGTATTGTTACGACGGTAAGGGTAACGCTATCTATCGCCGAATAGTCGAGGAAGTATCTAGAACGCTCGAGAAGTACAACGTCATCTATTGCCAGATAGCGGAAACACACAATACTAGACTTTTGTGGAATATTTTCGACGATTCTAGGGATTTAGTCTCGGCTATAAAAGCGCTGCAGGGATGGCAGGCAGTCAGTTAGTAATCGGAGCTACTCGAAGCGAAACAGCGAACGGATCACCTGAGGCGAAGCGGAAGAAGCGAATTGAGATTTTTAAAGTGATTGTGAAGTGTTTTTTAGTTGTACCTTGGTGGAATTTTATTTATCCCGAACCCCAGCGCGTAACAATTTGGTGTCAGAAGTGGAATAAATAATGCCAGTTTTACCGAATGACACGGCGGTAGGCACAGAGGTCAGCGCCAGCAAGAGTTGGACCAAAGGCGGTTTGAAGGTTCTACAACACCGACCGAAGAACACCTGGCTGAAGCTGCGGCAATGGAATCAACCGCGGGTACATCTAGTGTTTCCCCGGCAGTAGAAACTCCCTTTTTTTTCGGGCTGGGGGCCGAACCTCCTTCGAGGTCCCCGTGCCTAGAGGGTGCGCGGGGTATGTGGTACTTGACGATCTGCAAGGTGTTGGGAGCAGACCGCGGGCCCAAGGAATTTTAGGGCCCACCCATTAAACGACCCCCTGCACTCTTCGCCCAAGCGTCCGTTCCCCTCCGAGGTCAGAACCCGGATGAGGTAGGGGAGTCACCGTGGTCAACACTACAACCAGACAGCGCGGCTCACCCTAAGGACGCCCAGCCGACGAAGCCTTCGAGGCGAATCGAAGGCTCTGAAACGTCGGCCGTCTCGGTACGGCAGCCCGTCAGGCCGCCCAGACGGTGCCGCTGGTGTCCCAGAATACTCCGCTGGAATACACCGCCAACCGGTCGCTCTTTCGTATCTCCTTGGCAGCGCGCTAGAGTGCTGGTAGCGCACCGCTCTACCCCCTCAGGTCGCCCCTTGACCTTCACCGGGGGGAAGCCGCCAGCTAGAGGGGCCGGGACGTACGGATGTATTCCCTCCTCCGGCCCCTGGCTCGACGGCCATGAATCGGTGCGGAAAGGGAAGAGCTCTCCCTCTCTCGTTCCACCGCCTCCTTCTGCGATATGGTGGACTCGCAGAAGTCGAGCATCACCTTTCAGGACGCGTCGTTGCCGAGCATCGTAGCCACGACGCGCGGCAGCGAGAGGTCCTCTCCTATGACCGCGACGAGGGCGGCGCGTTGCTCGTCGAATCCAGAGCAACGCACCAGTGTGTGTTCCGCTGTGTCTTTCTCGTCGCGGTCTGCGCAATGGTGGCACTGCGCTGTTGGTTCCCTTCCGGCTATTTTGTGTAGATACCGGCCAAAACAACAATGGCGATCGCGCGCTGCGGACGTCGCGGCGTGGCGACGTTCTTGCGGGTCAGGGCCTGGCACCAAACGGGCGCGCCGTAAAGTGCCGTAGACCAAACCACCCCCACGTATAGGCGGCGCGCTACCTCATCGGGACCCCCGACATTTGGAAGAAGCCGGCTCAGCGAGCCGGCCGTCGCCATCAGCCTAGGGCCCAACTTTTTGAAATGAGCCCGTCGCCAGGAGGAGCAGGCCCGTCGCCAGAAGGGGCAGGCTCATCGCCAAGGGAAGCAGGCCCATCGTCAGGAGGAGGAGTTGCTTCGCAGGCTGGAGGAGTACACTCGGTGACAGGAAGAACAGATCGTCGGCCCCCACGTACAACGCGTCATATCAAAAATGGTGGTTTACAGGAGAGGGTTTTAAAGTTTCAAATTGATCTGTAATTAAATCTTAAAAGTAACTTCTATCATTTAGTATTGATTTAAAGTATTCAATTTAGGCCGGTTCTAATGGTATAATAATTATTTATAATTTCCTCGATTTTCCCGGAAAAGTAGTTATGTGATTGTGTCCACCACAACTATGAAATAGGATCATAAACGTATAAGTCTTATATGTCTGTTTGTATGTGGGAGATGTCAAAACATTTTTTTATGAAGAAACAAATTCAATGTGAAAGGAAAGGCTATTGCCACTATTTTTAAGTTCTTTACTTTCAAATAGATGTAATTTTACCCAAGTGTAAAAAACATCAACAATACAGACATAGCCTTTTTTATTTATTGAAAAATAAACACGGCTGTGCAAACCCGAGCAGAATTAGACTGAGCCTCAATTTTATCAATAGCATTAAATTTTCTGGCAATTTTTTTATTATTAATGTGATTATTATGGCTTAGTTTATCAGAATCAGATGGTCAAGTTTAATACACTTTATTGCACACCAAAATCCAATTTACATTAAAAAAACAGTCAAAAAGCAGATACATTTGTACAATAGGCAGTCTTATCGCTAAAAGCGATTTCTTCCAGGAAACCGTTTAATTTACAGAAATTCTGGAAAATATAAAAATATAGCGTGATAAGTGTCGGATGGTTCTTAAGCTAGCCTCTCATATCTTTTGAGCACATAACCATTTCAGCGTCATATTTATCTATTGAAGATTGGATGAAGGTGTTGCTTATCGAAAGTGTATTTTTAAACATGGTCTTACACACGTTAACTGATTTAATTCGACTATCGGGTAATTTTCTAAAGGCACAAAAAACTTAAATAGTTAAGTTTTTCATGCCTTTACGTATTTACGTTGAATCTCTTAAAATCCTAAGTTCATTGTTTTTTCGTTATTTTTTTATATTCGAAGCAATAAAAGTCCACTGAGAGTAATGATTAACTAACTTCCAAAATTTATTAAAGAGTTTCTCTCGTGTGAGCAAATCAAACTTTTCAAAGCATTTGAATCGACATATTGTTACCCATCTGTTCATTACCTGAGCGAGAAATGTGTTTTTTACCTAAATCGACAAGCAGTTTTCTTTTTACATCTAGCCAATTTGATTTATTAGTAGTTTTGTTCTTAACTAATGCCTTTTTCACATATTTACGCTTCTTTTTTCTTGAATGTGGTGTTGAAGAGCCTGAAAATTCGCTAGATGCTAATGGGCTGGACCTAATAGAAGAACCAGAATCTGAACAGACTGGAGCACTTCCACGAAACGAATCGTAATCTGTAACAATATCTCCAAACGAAGTATATGGGCTTGGTACTGGTGTTACAATTAAAGCATCAGGTGTGGAAAGGTTTTCTGAACAAGATTCTTCATCAGCTTTGAAAGATGTAAAGTTATGCAATTGACTTGTAAAAGTTGAAGAAACGTTTAAATTATTGTTATTTTTCTCATTACAATCATCAAGCTTATCATTACAAATAACATCTGTCGTGTCAGTTATATGATTGAAATCACTCTGAGATAGCAAATTACCAATTATTGTCGTGTCGAGTTCATTATCCAATGCAATTTCAGGTTTTGGAGTCCTTTTGTTTGTCAAATTCGATGACAGATGTTGGTGTGAGACTATATTGCTTTGTGGGGCTGGTCCCCCTGAAAAAAATAATATTCAAAACACTTTGAGTACAAACTTACATAGAAACAACTCAGCAAATACTTAAATCGTAAAATGAAACTTAAACACGGACATGTATGACGTGACTTTGTCTACTTAATCAATCTTAAAAAATAACTTTTAATTCATATAATTAAAAATTGGTACCCCCCCCTGCGGGATTCGAAAACCGGTGCATCGCTAGAGACGAATGCACCTGACGTCTTATCCTTTAGGCCACGACGACTTCATGCTTCTGATTAAGGATCTAAAAGACACTTTTATTCACTGGTGGTAGGACCTCTTGGGAGTCCGCACGGGTAGGTACCACCACCCCGCCTATTTCCGCCGTGAAGCAGTAATACGTTTCGGTTCGAAGGGTGGGGTAGCCGTTGTAACTATAGTGAGACCTTAGAACTTGTATCTCGAGGTGGGTGGCGCATTTACGTTGTAGATGTCTATGGGCTCCAGTAACCACTTAACATCAGGTGGGCTGTGAGCTCGTCCATCCACCTAAGCAATAAAAAAAAAAAAAACTTTCGGCAAAGACCTGAGGAGATAAAGGAGCAGGTCCAACAGAACGAGGACCGTATTTCTCAGCACGAGAGCCGGATTGGAAGACCCTGGAAGACATGGAAACAGGAACAGTAACATCAGCCTCAGTTACTGTTGTTCCTTCCATGCGGGGGTTCAAAGTTCCGCCATTCGATGGAACAACCTCGTGGTCAGCCTACAGGATCCAGTTTGAGGCGGTTATGAAAGCAAACGGCTGGAGCAAGTCACAGGCTATGACGGCGCTTACTTTGGGACTCCGTGAACAAGCTTTGACCATCCTGGAAGCCTTAGGTAAGGACCTATGAGCAGCTCGTGGAGGCGTTGGAGTCCAGGTATGGAACACGTTTTTCGTGCCCAGTTTAAGGAACGAGTGCAGCGCGGCAACGAGAATCTGCAACAGTGGGCTCTGGAGGTTGAGAAGTCCGCAAGGCGTACTTTTGTGTTTGCAAAGACATTATAATATCAACCTAAGACGACTAAATACATATTATTTAATTGAAACCGAGCGCGGCCGGGGCTGCTTAACTTAACCAACTAATAGGTTGGGGAAAAGTTTCTTCGCATTTTTTAAGAAAATTCACAACTTTTTTTAATATAGTTTATTTACATTTGAATGGCATCCATTTTATCCGTAATAGGGCGACCAGAGCGACGTGCATCTTTGACATCAAACTTTCCGGATTGAAAACGCTTAAACCAAATTTGTGCTACTCTCACAGACACTGACTGCACTAGGTCCATAAACATCGCAATTTCTTTTCGCGGCTTGAGTTGCAGTTTTACCTTTTTTGTAGTAAAATTTTAAAATGTATCGAATTTCTTCATTAGATTCGCTCATCTTGACAGCACGAAAAATAAATAAAAATCACACATTTTCCTAATTTGCGTTTGGAATTATCTTCTTTAAAATTTAAACTTTTAATGATACCAAAACCAGCCAGATACAAATAGTATAGCCAAAGAGATTTTATTACAAGTTCATACATACTATAATGCGGAAAGAGTTTTTCCCCAACCTATTATAGTCTAGTCAACAAGTTCAAAAACGTGTTAAATAGACATAAAGCTCCTAAAAATATGTACGATAGCTCATTGGATGCGGAATGATGTCTACAAAAATGTTTTTTAAGGGCTTGTTAGTACATAAAAAATTGCGATTGTTATAAACAAAATAAGATTTAAAAAAAAAGAATTTGGTTTTTCCTTAATAATTTCTAAAATAATGATATTTAAGGAATTTTGAAAAAAGATCCTGAAAGAGGAGGAAATTTCCAATAAAAAAGTCCGAACTCCCGGAATTCTATCTCTATTATTTATAAAAAAAAATTAAGGCTGAAAATAGCGCTCCGCGAGGTTGTTACGGCATAGGCGCGCCGTCTAAAAAGCCGGTATATCACCTAAAATATTTTTTTTATAGTATTAAATAACAATTTAAAAATTTGAATAAATTATGGTGTAATCTAAACACTTGAACGAAAAAAACCTCGGTGAAAAAAAAATTTTATATCGATTTTTCAAAAATTTACACCATTGTTAATTAACTAACTTTTTTCCAGTCTCTGTTTTTATAAATTACGGTATAAAAGTTACAATAATTCATCTATAAATTTTTCCCTTCGTGGAGCTCTTATCATTTAAGTACTTAATAAAGTAATGCAAAAAAAAAATTTTAATCTTTATTATTTTAATAATTATAATTTTTTTTAATTAACAAAAAATTAAATTTCTAAAAATTGTTATGAAAAATAGTTTTTTTCCGTAATATCTTAATATTGCTGTTTTTGCATCTATTTGCATTTAGGTATTAATTAACATTTAAAAAAAAAAATTTACCCTATTTGTTCAGAAATTGTTTATAAACAAATAGACTATTTTGGGATTTTTAAAAAAAATATTTTTACCGTCTTATTGTATAGGTGAAATAATGATTTAAAAAAATAATCTTAAATAAATGTTTTAATTGTTTAAAATCGTTTTTTTCATATTTCAATTGTTTAAATAATTAGTTAAGAAATTCTTTTTTTCTTAAAAATCATCATTGACTCTTTTCAGCGGATTAACAAAGAAATACATTTCAACAAATTATAAGCTATGAAATTTCAAAAAATATCAAAAAAATCTTAAATTTTTATAAACAAATGCTTATAACTGTTAAACAATAGTTACAGGATCGATTTTGAATTTATTTTAAAGATAAATAAATCTATATCTATACTAATATTATAAAGAGGGAAAGATTTGTTTGTTTGTTTGTTTCGAATAGGCTCCGAAACTACTGGACCGATTTGAAAAATTCTTTTTCCATTAGAAGCCGACATTGTCCCTGATGAACATAGGCTACTTTTTTTAAATTTTTATTTATTTAATTTTTTTGGTTTCATGTGTGTTTTAATGTTTCCGAAGCGAAGCGAGGGCGGGTCGCTAGTCCTTTATAAAAATGACTTGAGTGTCCTTTACCGTATCTCTTATAGTTTAAAAGTTATAACAATTTATCACTTGACAAATTATGTAACGGCTGTAATTTCATTATCATATAATATCTAAAAATGCTGTAAAAAATATTAAAACACGTACAGTAGTTTTTTACAGACTGACTTTTATTAATAAATAGCACAGTAGGTAGGCACACATATTGTTTATAGCCTATGATAGATGGCGCTAAGTACATATATAATTATGTTACCCTTCAACAACACCACCACTTAACATAATAATACCAAAAAAAAGTCAAACACAAATGCATCTTAAGCATGTAATATTACAACACCCATCTTGTTCATAAAATAATAATGTTTATTTTTACTTAAGCTTTTTGTCAATATATCAGCTGGCATTTCATTTGTTTCTAAATATTTTACAACAACTAATCTGTTACCTACTGCTTCCCTAATAAAATGAAATTTGACATCTATGTGTTTACTTCTTCTATGATACACACAGTTTTCAGTTAACCTTTTAGCGCTTTGACTATCATTATATAATTCAATAGGAATATTTCCTCTATCTATTAATTCAGTTAACAGTTTTTTTAAATAAATAGCTTCCTTACTTGCTTCACAAACAGCCATATATTCGGCCTCTGTGCTAGATAAGGCAACAGTTTGTTGCTTCCTACTTTCATGAGAAACTAAACAGCCTGAATAAATAAAACAATATCCAGTGTATGACTTACGATCTTGATTATCTGATGCCCAATCAGCGTCAGCATAACCAGCAATGTCTAAATTATTTTTAACATACAATAAACCATAATATTTAGTGCCACTCAAATATCTCAACACTCTTTTTGCATGTTTCCAATGTGTTTCAGTATTACAGTTATTAAATAGAACACATTATTATTTACAAAAAAAAAAAAGAACACATTCCTAACCTAAAAGTACATGTTATTATCCGCAACATGCTTCGTCAGATTACAGAAATAAAGTTATCAGCAACATGCTTCGTCAAAAAGTACAATACTTACTTTCAGCTGCAAGCGTCGTCATAAGTAACATAAAGGTCCACGCTAACAGCAATGCGCGCGTAGGCATCGGCTAGTCAAACAAGCCACTCTGGATCGCACCCGGCCCGAAAGTACCCATTACGCTAGCAGCATTGCCACGCTGTATGGCAATGGATAATCTCTGAACCAGGTACGACCCAGACCGAGGATCGTGGCCTTGCCCTCTGAGGCGGTGGCCAATTGCGGCAATAAACTTTTTGGCCTCCGAACTCCACACACCCGTCGTTTCCACTGCCACTGGAACAAACAGGTATGTAGATTTCAGAGCATCGTACTTGGCATGCTTCGTTTTAGCCGACGCCTCAGCAGCAAAGCCCGCACATTGTCGGGTCCCAGATAAATGACACGCCGCGTACGTACAGCTACAGGTTGCGTCCCATAACAAGCAGCGTCCCTTCTCCCAAGGAATCAGAGTCAAATCATCCGGCCTCTTACCATCCGACCTGCTGAGGCCTGGTGGTTCCAACACACACGGGATATTTGCGGTGACCAAAGCACGTCGAATAATATCATTAAGTGCATGGTGTCTCGGGAAGCGGCCAGCCGATCTAACACAACTCAGTCCATGCAGTCCGGCGGCATCCACCATACTACCACAGACACATCGATGGGGCTCGCAAATGCTGCAACCGAGTCTCAAAGCTGTGGCCACTCTCAATGAATTATTATCAAGAAGTGTCCCCAGCTGCGGTGAAGGCAATGCTTGCAACCAAGCACCAGATTCCGGACAGGAGACCGCTTTCAGGCGCGCTAATTCAACTCCAGTGGCGTCTCCCAGCAAAGTTGACAAAGTCAGCTTGCACAGCACATCATCCCAAAACCTCTGCGAGCTCCTGTTCACCGGGAGCGCCTCATTCGGACATAAAAGGCCCCAAGCCGCCAAAGCCTCGCTCGCAAACGGAATCGTAGATCCATCACCATTCGTACCCAGCAACTTAGCAACAAAGTCTACAACCCCATAACACGAAGCCAGGAAAGCAGCGAGCCCAGTACGCTCCATTTGTCGCACCCCCAGGCCGCCATGACGTATAGGCAAAACAGCCTGGCACCATTGTCTGTCATCCAAGCTTACGTTTAAAATAGTCTCCAGTGTATCCCTCAACAAAGCATCAAGCTGGGCTACATCTTGAGTGAAGAGCCACGTTGGACAAGTTCTCACCAAATACGTCAAACGAGGCATCGAAAAGCAACAACGAAGCAAGACGAGAGCCACGTGAGATGATAAGCTCAATAGGTTGCCGCGCAATGACGACAATAACTGCCTTTTTATTTCCAGAGAACTTGGTACTCCATCCTGAAATATTGGAGAACCAAGCAAAATGAAATTACTTTTAGTCAAAACTTTGATACCTGGAACCAACTCCTGAAAATCTTTAACTACGCTTGCTGATACTTCAGTAGAAAAGTATACCTCACATTTCCCAGTATTAACCTCCAAGCCGACATCTCGCAACTTCGGAAACAAAAGTCTGATGTCGTCTAGCACGGAATCTGGGGGACCACCTATTGTGCCGTCATCCAAATACCATAGGTTTAAAGGTGACTTGACGGTCTTTATAATGCTGTGGATAGCAAGACTAAAAATTAATGGGCCAAGAGGATCGCCCTGCTGTGCACCTACCTCCGAGTCAATGGAAGATTCCATAAAGAACAACTTGCTGGAAGAGCTGTAACACTGATACAAGAATGGGTATAAAGCCGGAATCTTCTCCTTGATTTCATTTAAAATTATATCTCTCTCTAAGCTATTAAAAGCATTCCTTATATCAAGCTTTACAATTGCACTGTTACAGTTCTCCCTGCTCATAGCAAATGCACGGGTAGCATGAATGGCGGCCTCACACCCAAGAGCAGTCCCGAAGCCCAGCTGGTGGGGCTGCAAGTACGAGGCCATTTCATTCCTTACAGACCGACACCCAAGCTTGGCAGCGAGACGACGCAGCACAGACCCCACCGCAATTGGTCTCACACCGCCGTCCTTCTTAGTTAGAGCGCATAAGCTACCTCCGTACAAATAAGGACACACCTGTACATTAACCGTACCTCTTAGTATGAAATTGCATAAGTCTGTAATTGAGTGCAATAGACGAACACCATTTTCACCGGCGGAAGGGGAAATGAGCTCCTTTAAATGGTTTGGACGTAGACCATCAAGGCCAGGTGCAGAGCCGCTATAAAAGGAACTAATTGCGTCAGCAACATCCTCCGAGTTGACAGTCAAAAAAGGGCAACTAGAATCAGGCGCTGGCGGCAATGATAAAGGACGAAAAGGAGTAGGATGTTTATCACGTAATGCGCTTAAAGTCTCATCGTTAAAAGGTGCTAAAGAATCCTCCGACACTAAAAGACGGACAGCTCCACGCAAATCACCCTCATGAACCTTGGCTTCGATTCTTTTGACTGCGGATCGTGGCTTGTGTTTGAAGTCCTCTAAAAAATACGGGCTATTATTGTTTGCATTCTCCTTAACCTTTGCAGTAAGCGAACGGGGGTCACCTCGATCTGCAATTCTCAGAGTCGTGTAAGAAAATGACAACAAGGAAACCCAGTCCTCCACACCGTTATTGTTTATGCAGCCGTCCACAATAACTCTGAGCTTTCCTGCGACTAAATTCCTGGCCCCCTTAGGGATGTGCTTAAGCACAGGAATTTTATTTTTGTAAGATGCCAAATCATCCAGAGTATGGATAACACTCTGGGCTTGTGGATGAGCATCAGCAGTTACAGCACACGGCACCCGAGGCAGTATCGACGGCTGTATCTGGCTGTCTTTATGCATATGAGAAATATGCACATTTAGACCCCGGGGCACCACAAAAAGGCGTGTGGAACCCGGACAATGAGGGCATGTTGCCCTTGTGGGACTATTCATAATAATGAATTTTTTATAACGATTTTAAATATAAAATCGTTATAAAAAATTATAAAATATGTTATATAACATTAATAACAACAAAATTCACTTTATCTTTTAATATTATCCACCAGCAGTTTCGTCAATTGCACAAAAAATAAGACAAAAGTAGGTAAATAATTTTGGCATTTGCAAAAGTAAAAAGTATTTAAAAAAAAAGTACATTCATTCTTAATAAAACAAAATTAAATTATAAAAACAACATACAAAAAAATTATTTGAGTACCTATCTAACAAATCCACAAAGGTGCGATATCACAAAGAATATTAACATCAAGATTACATAAAATATCATACAGGCTAAAATAAAATAAAACTAATTCCACAAATAATAATTAAATAGAATCAATTATTCATTTTTTTTTTTTTTATATCAATAACGTTACAATAAAATGACGTCCAAACTAAAATCTTAAAAAATAAAATAAAAAAATAAAATAAAAGTTTAAAACAGCGCCCTTTTAACTTCCGCCATAGGTAGGATCGAACTCTCAACCTTCTGTCATCAACGCCGCGACGTCAACCGCTAAGCCATGAAGTGTACACGACTAGTTGACGAAATATTGCTTCTGTATACTCGAGCCATTCCGTAAATTAACAGTAATGTGGGTATGAGAGTTAGCAAATTTGTACCCACTCAGATATTTTTTTTAAATAAAATAAAAACCTTTTGTTTCAAAGTCTCAAATTGCAAAATCTTCCAAAATATGTCCGGTTTGTCGTCTTCTTGATGGATGTCACTCACTATTGTACCATTCACAGAACAAAAGCAGCCGGGTCAAGTCAAATTCAGTTTGATAAAAGTTTCTTACATTATAGGAGTCGAAAAACCAACCAAAATCAACAATAATAATTGTCACAAACAATGTCACTAGACACTTGTCCCACAAACAATAAGGCTTCACTGTTTTTATATTCAAACTGCTGATATTTAATTTTAAAATAATTTGTGTTATCACTTAAGCCGCGTCCGCTACACGCCCCGCGCGCGCGTCTCAAAATTTACAAAAAGTGTCGCGACAGCATATGTCTAACTATTATAGCTATGCCGCAATAAGTGTTCTTTTATTTTTTTAACTAAAACAACTTCGTTGAAACATTTTTGTTAAAGTCCCGAGCGGAGCCGGAGCTAGCCGCTAGTTATTAAATTGACTTAAGTAACTTATACAGTATGAGATATCGGGTCTAGTTAGAACAGAGAGATACATTAAGCTGCCTATAAGCTGCTGATAAGGGAACTTAGAATGTGTCTTATCTCCTTTCTCAAGCTTTAGATTAGTTTCCATAGGCGTCTCAACATTCTTGCAATTTTCTAAATTAAATTTACTTAATAATCTTTCAATAAAGTTTTTCTGACTAACAAAAATTTTATTTTTATGTATCTTAATTTCCATGCCTAGACACTGTCTAAGCTGGCCTAAATCTTTTAACTTAAATTTTTGGCTCAGCTCAACTTTTAAATGTTCTACATCTTTTTCATAATTAGAAAAAATGAAAAAGTCGTCCACAAATAAAGCCACATATGTTTTATAATTTTTTGTTGATTTTATAAACAAACAATGTTCATACATAGACTTTTTATAGCCTAACTCCTGTAAATAATCATCAACTCGCTTATACCAGGCCCTCGCTGACTGTTTTAGTCCATAAATGGCCTTTTTCAATTTCAAGACTTTATCAGCATTAGGTTTACATTCAAAACTCTGAGGCAATTGCATAAAAACAGTTTCATCTAGGTGACCATTCAAAAAGGCCGTCGTTACATCCAAATGGGTTATGCTAAGATTCAAGTTAACACTAATAGCAAATAACAGTTTTAAAGTGGAATATTTTAGCACTGGGGAAAAAGTTTCTTTAAAGTCGATACCTTGTCTCTGGCTGAAACCCTTCGCAACCAACCGTGCCCTATATCTCACTGAGTTGTCACTGTTAAGTTTCTTTTTATACACCCATTTGCATGCCACAATATTTTCACCACTGGGTCTGTCTACTAACTCCCAAGCATCATTCTGATGGAAAGATTGTATTTCCTCTTTCATGGCTTTTGACCATTCTTCTTGTTCTGATCCTCTCATTACATCCTCATAAGTGAGAAGATTGTCGTCCACCTCCTCACTGCTCTGACATATGTTATTGTACCCATACCAGTCTGGTTTCTTCCTAGTCCTCTTTTCCACCTTAATTATTGGCTGCAGATTTTCTGACTTGTGATTCGATTTACTATCACAGAATTCATCTGAGCTGGTGGTACTGGTATCATCTGGTACATATGTAGCATCATCTGTCATGTATGTGCTATTTAGTGAGTCACAAGTGGAATCTTCACTTGTCACAGCACATTTTTGTATTCCTTCTTCACTTGGAATAGTTTCTTTTTCTTCCACTACTGCTTGTATCATATCTGTGTCGTTGATTTTCTCCATGATAACAACATCCCTGCTAGTGGTAATATTTTTTGTTTTTACATTGTACAGCCTGTATCCTTTGGTACTCTCTGAGTATCCAATCAGGATGTGTTCATTGGCCTTCTTGTTCCATTTAGTCCGCTTTGCTTTGGGGACATGGACCATTGCAGGACTACCAAATATCCGTATATGACTTAGATTTGGCTTTTTACCACTCCATATTTCATAAGGTGTTTTCTGAAGTCCAGCTGCCAATGTTCTATTTCGTAAATAGACTGCTGTGTTGATTGCTTCGGCCCAAAACTTTTTATCTAGGCCTGCTTCAAACAGAAGACACCGAGCTCTCTCCACGACAGTTCTATTAAGTCTTTCACACAGGCCATTCTGTTCTGGTGTATGAGGGTTTGTTGTTTGATGTACTATGCCATTTTTCTTCAAAAACTCATCAAATTCTAGCGAACAAAACTCTCCACCATTATCTGTCCTTAAGGCTTTTAGTTTTCTGCCTGTCTGTGTCTCAACCAAAGTTTTGAACTCTTTAAAATATTTGAAAACTTGGTTCTTGGCTTTGAGAAAAAACACAAATGCCATTCTACTGTAGTCATCTACAAAAAGCAAAAAATACTTTGATAGTCCAATAGAAGGTTGTTCCATGGGTCCACAGACATCTGCATGAACAAGTTCAAGCACATTTTCACTTCTCGTACCTTTATGTGAAAATGGCAACCTTGACTGTTTTCCTTCACAGCATATGATGCACTTGGACATATCAATTTCAGCTTTATCCATGTATGATATCCCATCCACAGCACCATTCTTCATAATATTCAAGCTTCTACTGTTAATGTGTCCTAATCTTCGATGCCATATCTCACTAGTCACAGTTGTGGCTGAGCACGCGAACAAACTGTCTGACTTAATGTCCAATTTATAGACTCCATTCACCAGGTTTGTTTTTCCTACCAGCACATTCTGTCGATTGCGTATGTAACAAACGTCTTCTTCGAAGCTCACTTTGTTTCCATTACGAATCATCTGACTTACTGATAATAGATTGGTAGATAAGTTAGGTACACATAACACATCATTAACAGGAATGTTAAATTCTGAATGACCGACAATCGTCGTTATCATCGTGTTTCCTGAGCATTCTACAGGTAATTTGTCTTTATTTGCAACTATTATTTCCCTTACTGTGTGGTTATAGGAAACATTCTGTAAGCAACTCTTTTCTGTTATCATATGTGAGCTTGCGCCTGAGTCTATATACCAATTATTCTTATGAAAACTTCCATTCAAAAATATTGCACTAAATGCATTGCTTTCACATCTATTTTGTATATTTTTACATTTATTCATATAATGCCCTAACTCTTTACATTTATAGCATCGGATTGCTTTATGATTAACAGAACTAGCAGCCGGCGATGACGTTTTTTGTTTAGACCCTTTTTTCTTGTTCCGGTGCTGCCAACCTTTCGACAAAAAGGCATTGTTAGTTGCAGTGTTGCCAACTTCTGAACTCATGTCCAGTAATTTTGACTTGATGGCATCCGTACTGATGGCTAATCCAGAATGTTCAATGGCCATTATCATAGGAGCAAATGTATCTGTTAGGCCCGCTAATAATAGTGAACCGATCCACTCATCAGTGATCTGAAAACCCGTACCTTTAAGTTTTTGTGCAGTGTCGACCATTTGCGTTACATATGCTTCCATTGATTCGCTATCTTCTAATCGAATTGACGAAGTAGACTGATGCGACGCGTAAAGCCACCCACAGTCATCGTACAGGGCTTTTAACCGCTTCCACACACCTTGTACTGTTTGCTCGTTTTTAATGTGAACATAAATTGAAGAGTCAATTGTCATAATAAGTTTAGCTTTAGTTTTTCTTTCATCAATAGAACTAGCATCGGTTGATGATTCTAACTTATGAATATCGACACCTTCCAACATCAAAAAAATGTTCAGCTGCAAACGCCCACTCGTCGAAGTTTTCGCGACCTTTCAATTTAGGCACGTTGACAATGTAACTTCCAGCCATTTTGTATTATCGTCAAACTACACACACGGTAACTGATTGTCACACACAAAAAAGATTTTCACTCTTCTTATATAGTTTATCCAAAAACAGTTCACTGATAGTCCACCAGGGATAGTTTTAAACAAAAAGACTTTATTTAAACACGAAATATAACACTGGGCCCATAACCTATTAAAACACGTACAGTAGTTTTTTACAGACTGACTTTTATTAATAAATAGCACAGTAGGTAGGCACACATATTGTTTATAGCCTATGATAGATGGCGCTAAGTACATATATAATTATGTTACCCTACAACAACAAAAAATACAATTTTTTTTTCTATATTTTGTTATGTATGGTTGTTTTTGTAATTTTTTGTAGTTTTCGAAAAAAAAAAATATCGATTAATATTAATTTTTTATAACAAATTGTTAAGTTAATAAACAATGAAATTATTTATAAAAAAATGTATTTCTTTGTTAATCCGCTGAAAAGAGTTAATGATGATTTTTAAGAAAAAAATAATTTCTTAACTAATTATTTAAACAATTGAAATATGAGAAAAACGATTTTAAACAATTAAAACACTTATTTAAGTTTTTTTTTTTTTTAAATCATTATTTCACCTATACAATAAGACGGTAAAAATTTTTTTTAAAAAAATCCCAAAATAGTCAATTTGTTTATAAACAATTTCTTAACAAATAGCGTAAAAAAATTTTTTTAAATGTTAATTAATACCTATGGTAGATGCAAAAACAGCAATATTAAGATATTACGGAAAAAAACTATTTTTCATAACATTTTTTAGAAATTAAATTTTTTGTTAATTAAAAAAAATTATAATTATCAAAATAATAAAGATAAAAAAATTTTTTTTGCATTACTTTATTAAATACTTAAATGATAAGAGCTCCACGAAGGGAAAAAATTATAGATGAATTATTGAAACTTTTATACCGTAATTTATAAAAACAGAGACTGGAAAAAAGTTAGTTAATTAACAATGGTGTAAATTTTTGAAAAATCCATATAAAATTTTTTTTTCACCGAGGTTTTTTTCGTTCAAGTGTTTAGATTACACCATAATTTATTCAAATTTTTAAATTGTTATTTAATACTATAAAAAAAATATTTTAGGTGATATACCGGCTTTTTAGACGGCGCGCCTATGCCGTAACAACCTCGCGGAGCGCTATTTTCAGCGTTAATTTTTTTTTATAAATAATAGAGATAGAATTCCGAGAGTTCGGACTTTTTTATTGGAAATTTCCTCCTCTTTCAGGATCTTTTTTCAAAATTCCTTAAATATCATTATTTTAGAAATTATTAAGGAAAACCCCATTCCTTTTTTTTAAATCTTATTTTGTTTATAAAAATCGCAATTTTTTATGTGCTAATAAGCCTTTAAAAACATTTTTGTAGACATCATTCCGCATCCAATGAGCTATCGTACATATTTTTAGAAGCTTTATGTCTATTTAACACGTTTTTGCACTTGTTGACTAGACTATTATGTCGGCGCAACGTTACTATTTAGTTAACTAAGATTAATTACGTAAGCTACGCATGTAAGCAATTGTTTAAGAGGGTATTCAAGAGAATTCATGACTAGGGTACCCCACTTTACTACTATAAATACGAGTTACTTTTGTCGCACAAGACTAATATTGCATTGCCCAAAAAAAATAAAAAAATAAAAAACCCAAAAAATAAACGAATGCCCGCATTTGAGCTTTCCTGCTCTTCTTCGTCGTCGTCCTTGTCTGCTGCGGGCGCCGGCGCTGAGGAGAAGCTCCCGCAAGGTGCGCCCCGTTCGATCGCAGCGGCCGCTGCTGCTGCGGACGTGAATGCGGAGGTCGAATGATTCCGGGGCAGAATTGAGAGAATCTGTGATGGATCGACTCCCGAGCACCACGTGCTGATGCGTTCTGATGGTCGCCCGAGATCGCGAGACTCCGCAAGGAGTGCGTGAGGGCGCGCCGCCCTCGTCGCGACGATGCATTCGCGGAGATGGCGGCCCGGCTGCACGCTGACTGTCGCCAAAGGCAGGCGACGCTGCAGCTGGCCATCGGCGAGGCCAAGAAGTAAAGCATGAAGACTCTCCTGGAGTCGCTCGCCGCTGACTACAGTACTAAGGTGGCGTAGCGACCTTCGCTCTATGGGCGAAGGTCGCCCTGGCGAAGGAGTGATTCGAGTGCGGAGGCTCTAATAAGGCCTATACCACCACGGCCGCAATTTCTTGCGGAACTTTGTGGTATAGGCAGGTCGCGACCGAACACCTGTTTAGAAGGCAGAGCCCGGTCCTAATACTCCACTTCGATAGGAACTAGCCATGAACCAAAGCGAAAATAAAACAAAAGCGGTCTTTGCGGCCTTGCATGGACACTAAACTCCAGTTATTGACAATATCATCCATCATTACTACTTGAGTTGAAATAAAAAATCCGTTACTCTCGTACAGTAATCCTGGAAATGGCGAATCGATATTAAGCCTGCACAGCCGTATTAAAGGGGGAAATCAACGGGAATTTCCTCCAACATTAGGCGTAAGAATAATACACTCCGATCTCTCGCACACTTTTGCCAATCAATGCCCCGGGCCAGGAAGGTCACGACGATATGGACCTCGAATCCATCACAAGACACCTGAAGTCAACGTCGGAACGATACTTCAATAAGGAGTTGCGTCATGAAAATCGCCTTATCGTGGTCACCGCTGACTACTCCTCCACCCCGGCTCACGCAGGAGCCAGTCACCGTCGATACCCTAGACACGTCCTTACGGATTAGCATTGTCATTAGACGCCTGCACCTTTAGCATTAGGAACAGGCCCAAGGACCGCGATACCTGCACTCGTCGAACTCGCCAGAGTGTTCGACGTGCGGCCTAACCCATACATCAATCAGCCCGTTGAGCTTCTCGCCGCGTCTTCTTAGCGGTAGTAGATGCATGAAGCAGCTGCCCTTGAGCTGTTAAGTCTCACCCTCGCTTGTAGGTCATTCGAGGTGCTCATTTCGGTAAAGTTACACGACTAACAGGACCGAGACGGTACCTAGGCGATCGAAGATCTTGAACTCACTCAATAGAACTAGCAAACCTACCTGCTGCTAAGGAACTTCCTACAAATTTAAGTTAACATTCACGCTATCGAGTAGCCCGATCGAGAAAACAAAAGGAATACACTCCGAGCACACTGCCGTGAATCCACACTGTTTAACTTTTTATTGAGTACTTATTCAAGTTTCTCAAAGAAGATGAGATTGAGGAATACGAAAATAAAGAAAGGTTTTTTGTAAATGAAATAATTTTATTATTAATGAATCATTCAGCATTCGTCAGTCGTCATTTAAATTCTAGCCCGGATCCAGGAGTTAAAGGATGTGACTCTGGCGAAACCGGAAGGGAGGCCTCTCTGGCAGCCTCTGTCTGATACGAACGATGTGATACCGATCTGGAAAGTACAAGAAACAAATGGTAAATGTATAATAATAATAATAATAATAATAATAATAATAAAGCTTTCTTTATTCCACACAAAAATACTTAATTACAAACTATTTGAAGATACATTAATGTTTTTTTTTTTTTTTTTTATTATTAAACAGTTAAAATGTATATATTACAGTTTAAAAAGTTAATTAAGAAGTGCGACATCTTCCATATTATGAAATAAAATCTAACTTTTTTTTTTTTTTTAAGAAGTTAGTTTAGGATTAAAAAAGTTTTTTTTCTTTTTTTTCTTATATTAATTTTAATATTATTTACATTATTTCTGTATGGACCCCCTTCGGGTAAAAGCCTCCTCTAAGGTACTCCACTTCTTCTTATCCTTGGCGATATTCAGCCAATCTTTACCAGCCACTGTTATAATTTCGTCTACCCACCTAGCGTAGGGACGGCCTTTAGCTCTCTTTCCTCGTGGACCTGTCCATACGATCGATCTTTTTGTCCATCTGTTGTCGTTGTATCTAGCCAGATGGCCTGCCCATTTCCATTTCCTTTGTAGCGAGAATGTTAAAGCATCTGTTATTTTCGTTTTCTGACGGATATTCGTGCATTTCACCTTGTCTTTAAGTTTTAAGCCCATAATACTTCTTTCCATTTTTCTCTGAGTGGTCTGGATTTTATTTTTCGTTTTGAAATCAAATATCCATGATTGACACCCATAGGTCAGGCATGGTAGTATAGTTGTGTCCATGGCTATCTTCTTAGTGGACAATGGCAGTTGCGATTTGAAAATTTCCTTATAAGCCCAATACTTTTTCCAGGTCATGGCGACTCGTCGGTCCACTTCTTCTGAGTGTCTCTCCCTTCTAAAAGATATTTGCTTTCCTAAATATACATATTTTTCTACAATTTCAAGAGGAATGTTGTTGATAGAGATTGGTAACGTATGGTGATTAGTCATTACTTTCGTTTTCTCGAGGTTCATTTCTAAGCCAATTTTTGAGCTAGCTTGATGTAATTCATTTATCATTATACTCAATTGTTGTGGGCATTCAGAAAATAGTATAACGTCATCTGCAAATTCGAGATGGCTCAGATAGCTTCCATTTATGTTAATCCCTTTTTTAGACCATGGTAAATTGCTCGTTATCTGTTGTAAGACGGCTATAAACAGTTTTGGGGATAGAGGATCGCCTTGACGGACTCCCCTCTTTATGTTGATTGTTGCTCCGATTCTATCTAGCTTAACTTTACTTATGCAGTTGGTATAAATGTTTTTTAGAATGCTAATGTATTTTTCTTGAATATTTAATGCATGTAAAGCTTCCCAGATACTGTCGTGTGATATAGAGTCGAAAGCTTTTTTAAATGTAGTGAGTCATAAAAGGCTACCCTAATAAATAAACAAATAAACAAACAGAGAATCTATAGGCAACCAGTTAAAGCAGTAAAGTTAAACGAAACTAGTGTACTGACCAGCTGACGGCCTCCGCCGCTGCCGATGGAGAGAGGGCCGCCGGAGTCTCCGCTGCAGACGCTGCGACCGTTAGAGCCGTCAGCACAGAGAGTGGAGCCAATGATCACAGAGTTTCCAAACGTGCGGGCGCAGACGGCGTTGGTAATGACCTGGAGGCTCACTTGGCGTTTTTGTTGGTTGTTGGCTCCCGAAGCAGCTGGAATAGTCAATCAATTTTATCAGCACTTTCCAATCACCCAATATTTGTTTTATTCATTTGTGATATCCTATTGCTACCGGTAGCAGTAGAAATAATAAATACTAACCATCGGAAGTTCTGCCGAAGCCGGCAGCCCAGGCCCAAGTACCAGCAAAGTTGTTGCTTCCACTGGCTAGGTTGATGCGCTGGATGTTGTCTGTAATGAGGTGAAGTAGACAGAATCACATTACAGGTGTAGGAACTCTAAAATAATCAATAATTTAAACAAAGCACAGATAACGGTACTGACTGTTGAAGCCAACATGGTTGTGGTTGATGACGGCGACGTCGTTGTTGAGGTTGTTCATGTTGTAGCTGCCGTGCATCTGGACATTGGAGGTGGTGACCCTGGTGCCTCCGGAGAAGATGTTAGCTGTGCCAAAAGCGAGGGTGATCTGTCGACCCTGGGCGTTCCTGGTCCTCCAGCAGTGAGCCGCGGTCACGGAGCGGGTGTTGGTCAGTAAGGAAGCTCCGCAGATGGAAGTTCTGCCATTCGTCAGTGCGATCACAAGTCCAACCTATGATATGAGAAAAATAAGAAAAATCAAGTATTTTGATGCGAAACAACATTGTACATTTCAAGGGACAATATACAATCTAGTTTATCGTTGTTAGAGAAGTGCGCTAACGGCCGGAGCGTCCCAGCAGGAGGGTACACGTCGCCGACTCTCCTCTGAACTATATAAATAAATACTGACCGTAACGCAGTGAATGTGTTAACTGGTCCCGTACTAAGTTCGTAAAGAACTTGTGTTACAGGTACCAGATAACGGAAATAAATGTAAGATTTTTATTATACACATACATATATTTAATAAACATTCATAACCCTGGAAAATACATTTCTATATTTATCATACAAATATCTTCCCTTGGCGGGATTCGAACCCGCGACCCCCTTGTGTACTGACCATGTCACTTACCACTACACCAGACGGCCGTTAAACTAACACAGTTATGGACAAGGCGATAGACACTTGGACACAGCCCACTGAGTATCTCGCCGGATCTTCTCAGTGGGACGCGATTCCGATCCGGTGATAGACTGTGACGCACTGCTCTTGCTAGGACTGGTGTTAGTGAATTCTATCAGCTTAAGTCTGTGAGCTCACCCACCCGTCCGCGCGAAGTTGGAACAGCCCCTTAGGCTATCAGTGAAAAGGTATAAAAATAATAATAAGATAAAGATAAAGAAGCCTTTATTAACAACCTAAATTCATATTTAGGTACATACTATTCTTTTTTTTTCTTTGCATTTGACATCGGCTAAGGTTGTTTTGCTTTCGCATAGGCCTCCCCCAAATCCTGCCATAAGTTCCGGTCGTGGCATTTCCTCTTCCACGTAGAGCCTGCAACTGCTTTTATGTCGTCTACCCACCTTTGCGTCTAACGATCGTCCTCTTAATCTTTTCCCCTCTCGAGGGTACCATTCAGTTACTAATTTAGCCCATTTTTCTGTTTTGCTTCTTAATAAATGACCTATCCATTTCCACTTTAATTTTTTAATTGTGTATGATACATCCGTTATTTTTGTTTTCATACGGATATCTTTTAATTTTATTTTATTTTTTCTTTTAGCATTTAACATCCTTCTCTCCATACTATGTTGGCAATTGGCATCTCTGCAGTTTTTTTATGTTCTTCTGAGTTAAAGCCCAGGTTTGACACCCATACGTCATAGTCGGAAGTATATTTGTATTAAATACTTTGCTTTTGAGTGGTAGTGGAATAGACCCGTTTTTTGTTATTACTTTAAGACTGTAAGTGACTGTAGCTTGGAAACGATACTGGTCAGTATCGTTTCCAAGCTACAGTCACTCTGTTTTGAATTTCTTTAGACATGTCGCTGTTAGGAGATATGACCTGGCCAAGGTAGGTATATTCGTCTACATATTCAATGGAATTGTTGTTGATGTGTATTTTTTTTTAATGCTTAGATGGGTGGACGAGTTCACAGCCCACCTGGTGTTAAGTGGTTACTGGAGCCCATAGACATCTACAACGTAAATGCGCCACCCACCTCGAGATATAAGTTCTAAGGTCTCAGTATAGTTACAACGGCTACCCCACCCTTCGAACCGAAACGCATTGCTGCTTCACGGCGGAAATAGGCAGGGTGGTGGTACCTACCCGTGCGGACTCACAAGAGGTCCTACCGCCAGTGATTACGCAAATTATAATTTTGCAGGTTTGATTTTTATTACACGATGTTATTCCTTCACTGTGGAAGTCAAGTGTATGGGTATTTTTGAATGATTTGTCATCAGTTTGGTTTATTTAAATTGATTTGTTGTCCCACTTTCTTTCTTTCGTGCATTAATTGACTGAGCATAATCTGTAGTTGTTTTGATTTATTTGAAATAATTATAAGATCGTCAGCAAATAGTAGATGGCTCAGCATGTTGCCGCTTATACTTATGCCATATGTTTCCCAGTCTAGCTGTCGACAAACATGCTCGAGCGTCGCAGAAAATAGTTTTGGTGATAAAGGGTCACCCTGTCTAACACCTCTCTTGATGTAAAATGGTTGTTCTAATCTTTCGGTTTTTATTTTTCCGACATATTTTTATAAATTTGCATTATAAGCCGGATATACTTTTTGTTTACTCCTTGGCTTTCCAGAGCCTCCCAGATCCTTTCGTGTTTAAGAGTATCGAATGCTTTGTGATAAGCAACTAATGCTACGTAGTAAGGTAGGTTATATTCTTTGTATTTCTCCATAATTTGTCTTATAGTGTATATATGGTCAATAGTCGAAAAAGCAGAGCGGAAACCCTCCTGTTCTTTAGGTTGGTTCTCGTCCAAAGTTTTGGTAATTTGTTCCAGTAGAATCTTTGAGAACACCTTGTAAAGATTAGACATGAGACTAATGGGTCTATAGTTGTTGATGTCGTCTTTTTTTCCTTTTTTGTGAAGCAGAATTATTGTAGATTTTGCCCATTGTATTATTTCTTGACTGAGGATTTCGTTATATATAGTATGAAACCCACTAGTTATGCCATCTAAGGAGCCTTGTAATAATTCGTTTGAGATACCATCTTCACCAGGTGCTTTTTTAGTTTTTTGTGATTCAATGGCTTTAACTATTTCGTTTTCCATGATTGGTGGGATTTCCTCTCCTTCATCTATGTTATCAAGATATTTATCGAGTGTTGGTAGGATTTCATCGTCATACAGATCTTGATAAAATACGGTTGCTATTTCCAGTATTTCGGGTCTTTTTGTTTTATATTTTTGATCTTTTTGTTTTGTCATTCCTGGTATCCAGTTGGTATAATCCTGTACTTCCTTCCGCGCACTTTTCATGCTTCCCGTGGATTCCACATGAAATATAATTCGTTCTGCTCTTATTTTGTGTCTATGCTTTCAAATAGATTCATTGATTCTTTTGCTTAGGTTAGATATTGTCTTTCTGTTTGTGGGTTTCTGCTGTCTCAAATTGTGCCTCTCTATAATTAGACTTCTAGCTAAATAATAGATAAATAATAATAATAATAATAATTAAATGGCTAATATGCTATGTTTCGATCAAAATTTGAATGAAAGTTTGAAATCGGTAGGAGTAGTGCGTATTGGATAGCAGTAGGTACTTACAAGATGGGGGTGAGCACCAGCGTTGGCGGCAGAACCACCCACAATCCTGGTATAATAACCGGCAAACTTCTTGAGCATTTGTCGACGTAGTGGGGGTAAGTTTGCGCATGGTACACTCACGTGCAAAAACATTACTTACTCTGCGTCATAATGCTATTAAATTATTAAAATCAACATATGTATTTATTTATATATTTATTAAAACATCAACAAAACATATAGGTTAATAATTGTAATAATTTAATCTTGGGGTAAAATAGATATTCCTTCTATTAAGTCAAAACTAGAGCTGTTGCCAGGTCTTGGTTCAGTTGAAGCGAAGCTGGTATTTGTAATTTTTTTTTCGTTATCATAATCTTGACCATCACATCATCACTGTTTTCATCACCCGAGTCGCTATCATCGTGATGAGTCGACATAGGGCTCATCGGCGTAGTTTACAACTCGGTCGATTCGGTCTTCTTTTTTGTCTATAATTAATTATTTTTTGAAGATATTCGATTCGTAGTAATCGAATGTTACTTTTTTCATTTACCAGCTTCCGATTATTTTCTGTTCTTTTTTTCCATCTGAAGCCTAGCTCTTTCATAATCCGTCGTAAGCTTAATTCCGAGCCATTAAAATTTATATCTTCTTTAAATTTTTCGAAGCCTTTCTACGGTACGGAGTTTCGCTGCTTGTTATGTAGTTATTATGATTACATCTTTTTATTACAGATTGAACGAAACTATCCATTCCGGTAACTTTCTTCTTCCCTGATCTTTTCTTACCCGGAGTCCGAAACACGGCGAGCAAGCCAGAGCCTTTAGCTTCGTTAATAATGCACCTAACAGTACTCACTGATGTTTTTGTTGCTTCCGAAGTCTGTTTTAATTTTTCTATATCATTCTTCCCATGTTTTATAAAGAAGCAATATACGTCGTACACAAATTTTCTACCCTTTCTTTTAAGTACTACACCAGTTTGTCACGGCATAGTGTATGTTTTATAAAAAATCAACAAACACTCAACAAATAGCAATGGCAACAAAGTCCACAAGCAATTATAACAAATAACTTAACGATTAATAACGATAGACTTTCCACTGTACGCAAGCGTACTTTTGGGAGCAAGCGGAATGAGGGCGCAGTGCGGGACGCAGGGTTCGACTGATCTACCAATAACGCGCTCGATACGATTTCCCCTGCCGTCGCGCCTCACCCTCACCACCAAAGTGATCTAAAATTCGGTTCTGCGCAGTCAAGGTCATTTGCTCACGAAGTTTGCCGATTACTATACCGTCGAAGTCAGCGGCTTCCTCGGCGCGTCTAAGACTCTCGGCCCGGGGGATACCGATCTTGTTGTGGTAGTCGAGTTCGATGGGCTCTTCTGCCACGACCACGGCCGCCAACGCCATCAGTACTGCTGCGAAGACCTTCATGGCTACTACCAGTTTACAGGTTCCCTCGAGTAGAATGTTGTCAGTCATCACTTCGGTGTCTTTTATAGTTGCAAAAATAGTATCTTATCTCAACAAAAGTCTCATTTCAAAATTTAATTAATTTTGATATGTAAATGATGATAAAATTAAATTGCGAAAATAATCCCACTGCTCATAAAATCATCATAGATAGTAAATTGACGAGATCTTGTTTGTGTGTCAACAATATACCAACGGGCGGGCCCGGCGTGTCGTGTGAATTAGCCGCCTGATCTAAACATTAACGGCTCTTACCAAATGTTTCAAGATTTATTCATGATCCAGTTAGTTGTTAAAGTATGTTTATTGGGACACTAAGTTTATGTCTCTGTAAGTAGAGTGTCGGGCACTGCCGACCGGCTCGCGAGCGCCTCGGCGGTCGCTCGGCGTGGAAGCCTTCGGTGGAGGGCGACTGCACTGTTCTTACTGTATTGGATTATGCTTTATAAGTGGCAACTTAAAGCTGCGTAAAATACAGATTGCGTCTCCTAGAACCCTAACACATCTAAACATCAATATAATTTATTATTAAATAGTTTACCGAAAGTGTTGACTGTTTCCTTTACGCATATTGCTCCATAGATTTGAAGGCGCTTTTTGACCCAAAAACACATATTAAAATAATATACTAGGTGGCCCGGCGTGAGCTTCCTATCACCTACATTTATTTTGTAGAAAATGTAGTCAAAGCTTAATACATTTTTGTTATATCTACACTATGAAGCGCAACATACTTATACACTTCATCAATTTAAACGCTTTCTGATACCTGTACTATATTTTTTGTTTTTTTTTTGGTGCGAAATATAAATAAATAAATAAATATTTACTAACAATCACGCCACGTTAACTGGTCCTGTGCTAAGTTCGTAAAGAACTTGTGTTACAGGTACCAGATAACGGAAATAAATGTAAGATTTTTATTATACACATCCTCCTCCTCGAGTCGTGTTCCTCATGTCTGAGGGTCGTGACCACCATCACCCATGAGCTTCAATCTTAGGATCTTTTTCCACTTTCCCTCTGTCCACGGCGTCATGCAGCGCGCTGTACACTGTACTGTCCAAAGCGGTGCGGATCTGATCGGACCAACGAGTATGGCTGCGGCCTCTAGATCTGTTGCCTTCAACTTTCCCTGTGATCATAAGTTTTTCCAGGTTATCGCCGTCTTTCCTCGCAATGTGACCAAAATATTCGAGGATCCGCTTCAGACATACAGTAGACAGTCTGATTTTGATGCCCAGTTGCTTCAATATCGACACGTTAGTCCGGAAGGCTGTCCACGGAATTCTTAGCATGCGTCTCCAACACCACATTTCGAAAGCATCGATACGCATTCGGTCTGCTGCTTTCAACGTCCATGTCTCAGCTCCATACAAGAAGATAGAGAAAACAAGAGTCCGCACCAGTCTGGTTTTAGTTTTCAGGCCTATCCCTCTATTCTTCCAGATCTTCTGTAGCTGAGACATCGCACTTTTAGCCATTCCGATACGTCGGCGCACGTCAGTTTCACATGAGCCTTTGTTGCTGATGCAGGACCCGAGATACACGAATTCGTCTACAACCTCTAATCCAAGCGCCCCATTCAATCTTAGAACATTTGCACGATCCACCCCCATTAATTTCATTTTTGATCTATTTATGGAGAGGCCTAGGCTGTTGCTGATACGTTCCATTTTGCTGAAGAAAAGAGACATTTCAGATTCGTCTGCAGCTAGCAGGGTCGTGTCATCGGCATATCGGAGATTTGTAATATGAGCTCCACCAATGCGCACACCTCCCGACCAATCTTCACAAGTCTGCCGCATGATGTACTCTCCATATGCATCAAAAGTATAGGTGACAGTATGCAACCTTGCCGGACACCTTTTCCAAAACGGAACGGTTGGGACACAGCTTCATCGATTCTGACAACTCCCTGACTGTAGATATACAGGCTCTGTACCAGCACTATCAGATGATTGGGTACACCAAGAACATTCAGTACCTTCCACAAGGAACTCCAGTTGACACAATCAAAAGCCTTGCTGTAGTCGATGAAACACATGATGAATGGAACGTTGTATTCGCGACCTCTCGATTAGCTGCCTCACGTTAAGATACAATACAAGATTATACACATACATATATTCAATATACATCCATAACCCTGGAAAAGACATTTTATATTTATCATACAAATATCCTCCCTTGGCGAGATTCGAACCCGCGACCCCCTTGTGTACTGACCATGTCATTTACCACTACACCAGACGGCCGTTGAATATAATGAAATATATAAAGATGATAGTTTTTAGAGTTTAGTTAAGTTTAATTTTTTTCAGCTGTAGATAGTAGTAGAAGCAAAGCCCTAGGTGACCATATCAAATGTTCTTCTATATCCGCCCGTAATGCCTAAAAAATTGTAAGTAAATTTAAAGGCTGGTTTTAGATTCACTAACTATGAACTATACTAATTATTTGAACAAATGTGTGTATTTTATACATTTAGATAGTGCAATAGTGCTTATAAATAAATTATATATTACCAGGTATATTATCCTTCCGCGATATAAACCTTATGTCTGTGGTGAATTGAGACATGAAATCGAGGTGGTTAAACTGTCTGGGCGAGCACTTCTGGCTATTCTGATAAAAGGTGTATGTGATGGGTTTATGATCCGTATAAATGACGAAGTGTCTGCCCTCAACCATAAAACGGAAATGTTTAACGCCCTCGTATATAGCGAGCAACTCTCGGTCATAGGCGCTGTACAGCTGCTGAGCTTTTTTAAGTTTCTTCGAGAAGAAGGCGAGTGGTTGCCATTGTCCTTCCACTGACTGCTGTAGCACCGCGCCCAAGGCAGAATTTGAGGCATCTGTCACGAGAGCGAGCGGCGCGTTCATGGCCGGGTGAGCGAAGAGAGTACTTCTAGCTATACTTGCTTTACAGGTGTTGAAAGCTTCGAGAAGTTCCGGCGTCCAGGTAAGTGGATGTGATCCTTTGAGCTTTGATCCCGACAGTATGCCATGGAGAGGTGCTTGATCCGCAGCAGCGTTTGGAATGAAACGCCGATAGAAGTTTAACATTCCAAGGAATCTACGTAAACTGCTGACGGTTTTCGGAGGAGAAAATTCCTTTATAATGACTACCTTATCTTCCAATGGGCGTATACCATCTGCAGAAATGTGGAATCCGAGAAAATCCATCTCGCTTTGGCAATTTCCGCCACATGCCTGTTAAAGGTGAGCTTATTATCTATTATAAGTCCCAACACTTTTAGCTCGTTGATCAGATCAATGTCCACCCCTCCCATATGCAGGATTGGGGAGTCGTACTTCAGTCTCCGTGTTATGACCATCGCTTTGGTTTTATGAGGTGCGAATTTCAGTTTATTTCTTACTCCCCAGTCCCGCACATAGGAAAGGGCTTCATTTGCTCTACGCTGAATGTTCGCTGTTTCTCCATCGAAGACCAGGATGATGTCGTCGGCAAAGGCCTGGCAGTAGACACCCCTGCGTTCAAGCTCCCTGAGTAGCGGGTCGAGGAGCAGGTTCCAAAAGATGGGACCTCCAATGGATCCTTGTACACATCCTTTGGTAGTCCCTTTCAAGTGCTCTCTCCCGGCGAAGCGAACCCTAACTGTGCGACTTTCGAAGTAGCTATCTACCATCCGTCTGAGGTTTTTCGGGCATTCTTCCTCCGACAGTCTGACCCTGATAGCTGGCCACCATGCGCTATCGAAGGCCCCGTCTATATCCAAGGAGATGGCTGTGACAATAGTCTTCTCTTTCAAACGATCTCGGATGTAATTTACAAGGGTATAGAGGGAGTCCTCGGTACCCCTCTGTGGCATAAAGCCAAACTGTCGGGTACTCATCCTAGGGAGCAGATACCACTTCACTCTCCCCACGATCATTTTCTCCAGAATCCCATCACCGGCAATAAGCCGATCGGTCTATATGATTTTACGTCTGTGTAGTTCTCTTTTCCGGGCTTCCGGAGGACCACGACCGTGGCTTCCTTCCAGATGGTCGGGAAGTGGCCGAGTTGAAGACATCTGTTTGCCAGTGACAGGTACAGCTTCGGATTTTTCTGAATCGCTTGCTTGCAGATGTCAGCAGTCAAACCATCCGCTCCAGGGGCTTTCTTTGGATTAAAGCTTTCTGCCGCCGTTAGAACTTCATGTACTGTGAATGGTGGATCCTGATAGTAATCATCCTGTCCTCCATTTATACGGTCGGCTGCTTTCCTAATTGTTTGATGTTCTGCGTTGTCTTCTTCTGACTTGTCTTTTGGGTAAAAGTTTTTTGCCAGATGCTTCGCTGACTCAGGGTTTGTCCTCGGTAGATTAGAGGCAGGTCTTCCTTCTTCACTGACACTTTTCCTATCATTCTGATATTCTATTAGTGCAGGAGATCTGCCTGCCCGGGGAGGGACTACCGGGAGTCTGCCCGTCTGGCTTGCGCAGGTGTGGCAAACGTCATCGCAAGGATCCGACGGTTGGGGCACGAGGTGGCGCTCGAAAAAACCCAGGCCCTCTTATTTCACGGGCCGGGACGGGCGCCGCCTGCGGATGCCCACCTCGTGATCGGAGACGTTCGCATCGGGGTCGGGGTGACCGGTCTCAGGTACCTCGGCCTAGAACTGGATGGTCGTTGGAGCTTCCGCGCTCACTTTAAGAAATTAGGCCCTCGGCTGATCGCGACGGCCGGCTCTTTGAGCCGGCTTCTTTCTAACGTCGGGGGTCCCGATGAGGCGGCGCGCCGCCTATACATGGGGGTGGTGCGGTCGATGGCACTATACGGTGCTCCGGTATGGTGCCAGGCCCTGACCCGCAAGAACATCGCCGCGCTGCGACGTCCGCAGCGCGCGATCGCGGTCAGGGCCATCCGAGGATACCGCACCGTCTCCTTCGAGGCGGCGTGCTTGCTCGCCGGGGCCCACCCTGGGACCTGGAGGCGGAGGCGCTCACGGCCGATTACAGGTGGCGTAGCGACTTCCGCTCTAGGGGGGAAGGGCGCCCCGGCGAAGGTGTAGTTCGAGCGCGGAGGCTCCAATCTCGGCGGTCCGTGCTAGAGGCGTGGTCTCGCCGCTTGGCGGACCCGTCGGCCGGCATCCGTACCGTCGAGGCGGTCCGCCCGGTTCTCGTGGACTGGGTGGGCCGCGACTGCGGATACCTCACCTTCCGGCTGAGGCAGATGTTGACCGGCCATGGGTGTTTTGGCCGGTACCTCTTCAAGATAGCCGGAAGGGAACCGACGGCGCAGTGCCACCACTACGCGGACCGCGACGAGGAAGACACAGCGGAACATACATTGGCGCGTTGCTCTGGATTCGACGAGCAGCGCGCCGCCCTCATCGCGGTCATAGGAGAGGACCTCTCGCTGCCGCACGTCGTGGCTACGATGCTCGGCAGCGACGCGTCCTGGAAGGCGATGCTCGACTTCTGCGAGTCCACCATCTCGCAGAAGGAGGTGGCGGACCCAGAGAGGGAGAGCTCTTCCCTTTCCGCACCGATCCGTCGCCGTCGAGCCGGGGGCCGGAGGCGGGAATACGCCCGTACGTCCCGGCCCCTGTAGGTAGCGGCCTCCCCCCGGTGAAGGTCAAGGGGCGACCTGAGGGGGTGAGGCCGCGCGGCGCGCTACCAGCACTCTAGCGCGCTACCGTGGAGTAAATAGAGCGACCGGTCGACGGTGTATCGCGTCCCGACTCGGCAGGCTGGTTCTGGTCCAGCGGGGTATTCCGGGACACCAGTGGCACCGTCTGGTCGACCCGACGGGCTGCCGTACCGAGACGGCCGACGTTTCAGAGCCTTCGATTCGCCTCGAAGGCTCCGTCGGCTGGGCGTCTTTGGGGTGAGCCGCGCCGTCTGGTTGTAGTGTTGACCGCGGTAGCCCTCCTACCTCATCCGGGTTCTGACCTCGGAGGGGATCGGACGTCGGGTGTAAGAGTGCAGGGGACTCGTTTAGTGGGTGGGCCCTAAAATCCTTGGGCCCGCGGTCTGCTCACAACACCATGCAGATCGTAGAGTCTCACATACCCCGTGCGCCCCTTTTGCGCGTGGACATCGCAGGAGGTTCGGCCTTCTACACGAAAAAAAAAAAAAAAAGGAGATCTGCCTGAAGCCCTCGCGTCGTGACCCGAAAGTCGCGAATTGCGTCATGGTTAGGAATAACAGACTCACCGCCTTTACGTACGCAGCTATACATAGTCGGGGTCTTTGCCGCATACTAGCGGTTGCGCCCGACTATGCTTGTGTAAATAATATAATTTTGAATAGTGTTGTGAATGTATGATTGTTTGGCGTATTTGTGTACTGTATGAGAGTGTGTTATAGAATACGTAATTAAATATGATATAATATTAAATATTGAGTAGGTGTGCAAAGTAAATTAATAAATAATATGAACTAATATACATAAATATATAATGGTATTTACGGTGTTTAAATAAGAAAAGACGAAATTGCGTTTCTTCTAAACAACAAGAAACAACATTTAATGCCCTTTCTTCAATAATTCTATAACACACATTTCACAACGTCCATTAACCGAAAAATTATTTAAACAACTATCAATTGTCATATGACAGATTGACATTCAATCATTCATTACATCTCCCCCGCTGAAAAGACAATTGTAAGAGGCAGTGAATGGTTTTACAATTGTTTATCATATCAGATAGACACTGGAGACAACTTTGTTATATGGTAGAGGTTTGATTCT
Source organism: Bombyx mandarina (assembly GCF_030267445.1). Taxonomy (NCBI): domain Eukaryota; kingdom Metazoa; phylum Arthropoda; class Insecta; order Lepidoptera; family Bombycidae; genus Bombyx; species Bombyx mandarina. The sequence continues at coordinate 123,556 of NC_143224.1, read as the reverse complement.
GCTTTTTTGTGTCCGGTGTCAACTTCATAGATCGATTCTGAAATCTTCTTTAGTATTTTGTATGGCCCTGTTCTCAATTCATCCATTTTTTTCCTGTTTAGTTTATTTCCATTCTCCACATAAACACTATCTCCTTCTTCCAATTTATACCCTTCTCTGTACTGGTCAAATATATTTTTATTATAATTGTGAGATTTTATTGTGTTTTCTAAGGCAAATTTTCGATCTCTTCTCAAATCTTCTGTTGTACAACTTGTTTTCAAATGTAGTGGTAGAATACTCACATTTTCACCCTCTAGAAGGTACCTGGGAGCAAACTTTGTAACTGTGTGTTCTGTTTCATTATATTTTTCTACGCATTCTTGTGCAATTGTTGTCCAAGATGTCTTCTTATCGCTTTCGTTTATTTTACATCTTATCTTATTTGTTAGTGTTTGATTTAATCTTTCGTTAAGCCCATTCGAAAAAGGCGCATCAACAGCTGTGAAAACTATTTTGATATTATTATTCCTTAGAAATTCTTTAAATTCTTTTGAATTTATGCCAGGGTATTGGTCTGATAATACCATATTAACGTCATAATTTTTTGTTACCTTTTGCATTAGCTTAATGAAATCATTGGAGCCTTGAGTTTTTGATGTACAAATATAGGCATACCGTGTGAAATGATCCACTAGAAGATGCAAATACCTTTTGGTTGATCGGGATCCTCCAAAGCCCCCAATAGTATCGATGGATACAATTTCAAACGGGTGTGTGGCTGGTCCCAAATGTGACATTAAACCATATTTCGACTTCCTTCTGGACTTGTTTTTAATGCAGGTTTCACACGCATCACACATTTTATTAATGTTTGCTGTAATATTTTTGGCTGAAAAGAATGGTGTTATTTTATTTGTCATTTGGGTTCTTCCAATGTGGCAGTACGTGTCATGGACTTTTTTTATTAGAGCTTTGCTAAGTTTTTCTGACAGTATAATCTTATTTCTTCTTTTATTTTTCTTGTAATAAACTTCATTCTCTAATATGTGCTTATTCTTTTCTTTTTGTAGGTCTGGATTTGTTAGCTGGTCATTCTTTATTTCTTGTAGGTCGATTAAATTTACGACCTTTAAAAAATCGTCGTTATTATCATTTGCTTCTAAGACTGGATTTCGGCTTAAGCAGTCCGCTTCTTGATTTGATTTTCCTGGGTTGTATTTAATTTCAAAATTATATTGTGATAGATAATATGTTAAATCACCTAGTTCCTCATCAGTTCGAGCTTTAATGTTCATATTTTCCAGGGGTTTATGATCTGTGTATACCATAAATTCTTTTCCCATAAGCCAATGTTGCCAGTATTTGACTGCTTCTTTTATCGCCAGACATTCTAAGTATATTGCCTTCTTCTTTTTCTGTGCTTCTGTTAATTTCTTCGAAAAATAAGCAACCGGTTTACTCACGCCGTTTTCATCGTCTTGTTTCAACACTGCTCCAACTCCTTTGATACTAGCATCTGTGTAAATTCTTATCGGTGAATCTGGGTCAAATATTTTTAGGATTGGTTCTGAGCAAAGCAATGCTCTAATTTTATCAAATGCTTCCTGGCATTCTGCCGTCCATACAAATTTCACATCTTTCCTTAATAAGTTATGTAATGGATCGAGGATAATTGCACTATGTGGTACAAACTTATGATGAAAATTTACTTTTCCCAAAAACTGCCGTATATTTTTCCTTGTTTCTGGAATTGGGAAGCTTTTGACAGCAGTTAAATAATCTTTTAGAGGTCTAATTGAATTGTCTTCTATTATATGACCCAAGTATTTAGCATGGTGACTTGCAAATGTACATTTTGAAAACTTCAGTCTAAACCCTTCCTTTTGTATTGCTTCCAGTAGTCTCGATATGTGTTGTATATGTTCCTCAAAAGTTTTAGAAAAAATTAAGATGTCGTCAATAAAGTTTACTGCAAAGTTAGATAGTTTGTGTTTTCTTATAATATTGCTCAATATTCTTTGGAAAATCGCTGGTGCAGTCTTTAACCCAAGTGGGAGACAAGTCCATTGAAAATGTCCTTCTTGTGTCACAAAAGCATTCTTATGTCTATCTTGAATTTTCAATGGGATCGACCAAAATTCTGAGTTTATGTCTAATGTAGAATAATACTTACAGTTTACTGTTTTGGTCATTAAATCCTCTATAAGTGGGAAAGGTTGTGATTGTGGAACTACTATTTTGTTTAAATCTCTGAAATCTATGCATAATCTTGTTTTTTTATCATCTTCTTTCTTATATGCTAGAGTTACAGGAGCAGCAAACGGGCTGTAAGATTCCTCTATCAAATTTTTCTGTAGTAGCTTCGATATTTGACTTTCAATTTCTGTTCTGTCTTCAATTGTGCATCTGTACGGACGCTTATAGCAGTATTTATCTACCATCAAGTCTATATGGGCTTCATAATCCTGCACAGAGCCAACATCATATTTGTCCTTAGCAAAAACAGATTTGTATTTATCTACTAACTTCTCAATTTTTGATTGCTGATATAAATCTAGATGATTTACAGACATTTGAAATTTATCAATGTTTACATGTTCATTGAAATTAATTTCACACAATTTGTTGGTATTTATAGTAGTACCCTTTTTTACTATCTCAGAGTATAGTTCCATCTCTATCTTCTCTTTCTCTTCTATTCTCTCTTTAAATGTTTGTTCTTTATTTTTGTCACCTAGTACATCAGGAATTCCGACATTTGTTACATTATTCTCATTAGAACAATGTTCATTTGAGATTATTCTTTTCTTTTCGGGATATTGTATGATGTTAAGTTCTTCATTTTGTATTAATTTGAATTTTTTTATACAATCCAAACCAATTAAGAAGTCATAGTTAAAATTTTCATTATCCACCACAAAAATATCCATATTTCTTTCAATATTGTAGATTTTTATTTTTAGCGTTACCATACCTTTCGTTTTTTTCTCACCATTAATAGTTTTTAAGTTTACAACTTGCATATCATTTGTCTTCTGTTTCTCTTGTATTTTCAATAATCTTGCATTAATTAAAGAAACATTAGATCCAGAGTCATAGATTCCAGAAACCTTCAAAGTGTCATTTATTTGTAAACTTATTTTTATTAATGGTGGTATTTCTAGTTTTTTGGGTTTTTCTTATTCAGTTCTATTTCCAATTCTGAATTATTTACTGTTTTTACCACAGCTTTTTTATTTTTTTCTTTGAACCAACAGCTGTCCTCTGGGTGGAACCGTTTCCCTTTTTTCTCATTTAAACAGATTGGGCATGGTTTCTTTTCGTCAATCTTTTTCCCTTTATTATCTAAATTATATGAGCTGTTCCTTTTTTCATATTTATTTTTCATCACCAGATGTTCCAATTTTCTTATCTCATTGTAAAGGTCTTCCGTTCTTTGTAATGTTTCTTTGTCAATCTTGTCCGCCACATAATTGGGTAAACCAAATGCTATGAGATCAATAATTGTTCCGGTATCCACTGTCTTCCTGACTTCCAACAATAATTTCTCCTTCTTTAAAGCATACTCAAGTAAGGATCCCGATTGATATTTAAAGGCAAGAGCATATCTAGTGGAGGACCAACCTTTGTTCGCAAATGTCTTACAAAAATTTTTCTCCCATTTGCTCCATTCTGATTGTACTGTAAGCTTCATCAGCATACAACTGTACCAATCTACACTAGCATTTTCTAAGAAGTTCTTCAAAATTTCAATTTTTTGTTTATCCTCGTTTATTTGAAAACGTTCACATTCTTTATTAAAATCTTTGATCCACTGTAATGCATTTGAATTACGGCCGTTGAATTTTTCTATAATAAAATCCTTTGCAATTTTCCCTAAATTTTGTTTTTCTGGTTTCTGCTGTTTTTGTTCTTGTAGTTTTTCTAACAGTTTTTCAAGCATGTGATTAGAATCACTAGATGTCGATTCATAACTAACAGGTTGTTCTGAAATCTCTTCCAAATAACAATCATTGAATTGCAAATTTTGTTCTTCATCCAAATATGTTTTTGAAATTTCCTCCGTCACAGTTATCCATATTTTTCTCGTTTGATGCCTTTTTACTAAAGAGTTTTTTACTCTGGTGTAGTTAGGAGTAGTTGTGATCACCTTATGGAGATTTACGGGTTGATATTCGACTGGAATTCCAAAAACTTGTCCACTTGGTGTAGCAATGGAAGTTATGCATATGACGTTTGTTTTTCCATCCGCCATTGATTTCGTTGTAAAATCAAATCTTAATTTCTCCATTTTCTCAATATATTAGCAAAAATGTTGTTTTATAATGGTATTTACGGTGTTTAAATAAGAAAAGACGAAATTGCGTTTCTTCTAAACAACAAGAAACAACATTTAATGCCCTTTCTTCAATAATTCTATAACACACATTTCACAACGTCCATTAACCGAAAAATTATTTAAACAACTATCAATTGTCATATGACAGATTGACATTCAATCATTCATTACAAATATAGTAGAAACACCTACACCGCCTACAAAGGCGGGACTGTCATTTACTATAGGCGGGCCCTGCACTGTGTCCCTCTCGATACTCCCTTTTTTTTTTTTTTTTTTTTCGGGTAGAGGGCCGAAACTCCTACGAGGTCCCCGCGCAAAAGGGGCGCGCGGGGTATGTGAGACTCAACGATCTGCATGGTGTTGTGAGCAGACCGCGGGCCCAAGGATTTTAGGACCCACCCACTAAACGACTCCCCTGCACTCTTACACCCGACGTCCGATCCCCTCCGAGGTCAGAACCCGGATGAGGTAGGGGGGCTACCGCGGTCAACACTACAACCAGACGGCGCGGCTCACCCCAAGGACGCCCAGCCGACGGAGCCTTCGAGGCGAATCGAAGGCTCTGAAACGTCGGCCGTCTCGGTACGGCAGCCCGTCGGGCCGCCCAGACGGTGCCGCTGGTGTCCCGGAATACCCCGCTGAACCAGAACCAGCCTGCCGGGTCGGGACGCGATACACCGTCGACCGGTCGCTCTATTCACTCCACAGCAGCGCGCTAGAGTGCTGGTAGCGCGCCGCGCGGCCTCACCCCCTCAGGTCGCCCCTTGACCTTCACCGGGGGGAGGCCGCCACCTACAGGGGCCGGGACGTACGGGCGTATTCCCGCCTCCGGCCCCCGGCTCGATGGCGACGGATCGGTGCGGAAAGGGAAGAGCTCTCCCTCTCTCGCTCCGCCGCCTCCTTCTGCGAGATGGTGGACTCGCAGAAGTCGAGCATCGCCTTCCAGGACGCGTCGCTGCCGAGCATCGTAGCCACGACGCGCGGCAGCGAGAGGTCCTCTCCTATGACCGCGACGAGGGCGGCGCGTTGCTCGTCGAATCCAGAGCAACGCGCCAATGTATGTTCCGCTGTGTCTTCCTCGTCGCGGTCCGCGCAGTGGTGACACTGCGCCGTCGGTTCCCTTCCGGCTATCTTAAAGAGGTACCGGCCAAAACACCCATGGCCGGTCAACATCTGCGTCAGCCGGAAGGTGAGGCATCCGCGGTCGCGGCCCACCCAGTCCGCGAGAACCGGGCGGACCGCCTCAACGGTACGGAGGCCGGCCGACGGGTCCGCCAAGCTTCGAGACCACGCCTCCAGCACGGACCGCCGAGATTGGAGCCTCCGCGCTCGAACTACTCCTTCGCCGGGGCGCCCTTCCCCCCTAGAGCGAAGGTCGCTACGCCACCGGTAATCGGCAGCGAGCGCCTCCGCCTCCAGGTCCCAGGGTGGCGCCCCGGCGAGCAAGCACGCCGCCTCGAAGGAGACGGTGCGGTATCCTCGGATCGCCCTGACCGCGATCGCGCGCTGCGGACGTCGCAGCGCCGCGACGTTCTTGCGGGTCAGGGCGTGGCACCATACGGGAGCCCCGTATAGTGCCATCGACCGCACCACCCCCATGTAGAGGCGGCGCGCCACCTGATCGGGACCCCCGACGTTTGGAAGCAGCCGGCTCAAAGAGCCGGCCGTCGCCATCAGTCGAGGGCCCAACTTCGCAAAGTGAGCGCGGAAGTTCCACCGACCATCCAGTTCAAGGCCGAGGTACCGAAGACCGGTCACCCCGACCCCGACGCGGACGCCTCCGATCACGAGGTGGGCACCCAGAGGCGGCGCTCGTCCCGGCCCGTGAAACAACAGGGCCTGGGTTTTGTCGAGCGCCACCTCGAGTCCCAGCCGTCGGATCCTTGTGACGACGTGTGCCACGCCTGCGCACGCCAGACGGGCAGACTCCCGGTAGTCCCTCCCCGGAGCCACGACCAACGTGTCGTCGGCGTAACAAATTACGCTCAGCCCGGGGAGGGGACCCCGTACGACGCCCCGCAGGACCCAGTCGTAGCCGATGTTCCACAGCAGGGGGCCCAGGACAGACCCCTGCGGAACACCGCGCTCGACGGGGAAGCGGTACATCGCCCCACCGTGTCCGATGCACTGGATCGACCTGCCCTCGAGGTAGGAGCCGATCAGTCGACGGAGGTATGCGGGGACGCCGTGATACTCCAGCGCCCCCGCGATCACCGACCAGGGCAGGGTGTTGAAGGCGTTCCTTACATCTAAGGATAACGCCATCGCCACCCCGCCCCGGGATACGGCTTCGTCGGAGAGGGCACGCACGCGCAGAATTGCGTCTACCGTCGAGCGGCCCTCTCTGAAGCCGTATTGTTCCGCCGAAAGATCGGGACCCGTCTCGGTCAGGTGCCGGACGATGCGGGCCGCGACGATCCTCTCGAGCATCTTGCCCGCTTCGTCCAGCAACACGATGGGGCGATAGCCCGCGGGTGAGTCCGCGGGGCGCCCGTCCTTCCGCAGAAGGACCAGTCTGCCCATCTTCCATTTCGACGGGAACCGTCCCGACTCGAGGCACGCTTCGAAAAGCCCCCCGAGCCGGTCCCCTAGGGCCTCGAAGGCCAAGCTCCAGACCCGGCCGTGAACGCCGTCAGGGCCGGGGGCCGCGTCCTTCGCTCTCATTCTGGACACGGCCGCATGGATCTCCGCCCCCGTGATAGGGGGAGGGGGCTCCTCGGCAGCGGGAACGCTGGGGCGACGCGGTGGCGTGCCCCACGTGGCGTCCATCTGGGGGGGCTCAAAGTCCCCCCCTGCTGCCGGCGGGAAGAGTGCCGCAACAATTTCCCGCAGCTGCCGAGGCTGGAGCCGCTCGGTCACGGGGAGCGCCCACGGCTGCAGTTTCCTGCGAACCATCTTGTATGGGCGCCCCCAGGGATCTTCGTCGAGCGACTCCAGGAGAGTCTTCATGCTCTGCTTCTTGGCCTCGCCGATGGCCAGCTGCAGCGCCGTCTGCTTTTGACGACAGTCAGCGTGCAGCTGGGCCGCCGTCTCCGCGAACGCAGCGTCGCGACGACGGCGGCGGCGGTGGCGTGCGCTCCGGCGGCGCGCCCTCACGCACTCCTCGCGGAGTCTTGCGATCTCGGGCGACCACCAGAACGCACCCCCACGTGGTGCTCGGGGACCGACCCGGGGCATGGCGGCATCGCAAATGTTTGCCATGGTGCCCCGGAACCAGTCGACCTCCGCATCCACGTCCGCGAGCCGCGCGGGTTTTGGCGCCCACGCAGCAACAGCGGCCGCCTCCATCAGCAACTCCTTGTTCATCCGTTTCAAGGCCCACCTGGGGAACGAACGGGGCGCACCTTGCGGGAGCTCCTCCTCGCCGCGGGCGCCCACGGCTAACGACGACGACAAGGAGGAGGCGGAGAGCTCGAATCGGACGTATCTGTGGTCCGAGAGCGTCTCTGCCCCCTCGAGTACGCGCCAGCCGCGGGTGCGGCGCACGGCGGACGGGGACGCGAACGTCACGTCCACGTGAGATTCCCCGTTCCACCGCACGCAAGTCGCGACCGTGCCTCTGTTTAGGAGACAGAGGCCGGTCGCGATCGCCCACTCCGAAAGGGCCCCGCCTCGCGAATCCGTGCGGGGGGAACCCCAAGCCGTACACTTGGCATTGAGGTCCCCCGCGACGATGACAGGGCGGGACCCGAGGCGGTGTAAAAGCGCCTCGAGCCCGCCCAGAAACCGCTCGAACTCGGCGAGGCTCCTGTTCGGAGAAAAGTACGCCCCGATCACGACGGTCCCGTCGATCCTAGCCGCGACGTACCCGGGTCCCCTGGCCACCATATCCAAGGGGGGTAACGCCGCGGACTGTCGTAATATAATGGCCACGGAGCCGTCGACGTCCCCGATCCAGCAGTCCTGGTCGGTGGGGACGAAATACGGCTCCGCAGCGACAGCAACATCGATTGACCACTCCGCCATGGTGTGGACGAGGAGATCCTGTGCCCTGGCGGAGTGGTTCAAGTTACATTGGAGGAAGCGATGGACGCAACCCATTACGGGGCTACGTCCATCGCTCCCTCGTCTGTCCCGCCCTGCGGCTCTTCTCGTGCCGCGGCGGGAGCTGACTCACCGGCTGCCCTTTTTGCAGCCGGCTTCTTTTTCTTTCCGCCCCTCCTCGTTTTTGTAGAGGAGGGGGCGGACTTGCACGCCGGGCCCCCGGCCCGGTGGTCGGCCTTCCTTTTAGCCGCGTCGCACAAGACACAGTGCGGCGCGACTGCGGTGCAGGAGGCTGCCTTGTGCCCCGGTTGGCCGCAGCGGAAGCACAGGTCGCTGCGGTCCACTGTCGAGGGGCAATTGGCGAGGCCGTGGCCGGTGCCGAAGCACCGAAGACAACGCCACGGCCTGCTCTCCTGCAGTTGCACGTGGGCCACTACCCAGCAAACGCGCAGCCATCCTGGGCTGTCCGAAGGCCGACCATGTGGAGGGGTGGCCAGGAGGTTCGCCGTTGCTACCGGGCAACGCGCCCACGCCGTCCGGGTTCCGGAGTACGTCGCCCGGAGCTCCCCGACTTTGACATCGGCGAGGGCGCAGTTGCCCTGCGACGCGATGGCCGCGGCGACCTCCTCCTTCGTGGCGCACTCGTCGAGGCCCGTAATCTTCACCTCCGCCATTTTTACGGGCCGCGTGATGCGCACCACCTCGGGGTCCGGCAAGATTTCCCGCAGACGGATCGTCAGTTTTTCTGCCGCGGCGCTGGAATTCGCGCCGGGGCATTCTACCAGGCGGGCCCCGTTGGCCGTCTGCCGGACCTTCAGGCCACCCTCCACGCCGAGGGCGTCCACATTTACGCCGCCGCGCGCCTGAGTCATCACGTCGTGGTACGTGATGCCCCGTTCTTTGGCGGCCGGCAGCAGCTCCACAACTACTGCAGCCGACCGCGGGGCGCGCGGCCTCCTTCGTCCAGTTCGGCCCCTAGGCTCCGCTCGACCCTCTTGACGGGGAGCGGCGGCCGTAGGGGCGGGCTTGGGGCGCGGCGCGACAGGCGCCGCAACCTTTTTGGGCCCTCGCCGCACCACCGTCGTCCAGGCCTCGTCCATGTTGGCCGGGGCTGGGGGCAGTGGGCGGGGCTGGGGGGTCGGTGCCGGTTTGGCGGCGTTGGTCCGCCCCTTCTTTTTGTTTCGGCTCCTGCCAGGCCCCGCCTTCGCAGGCTGGGACGGGGCAGGAGCGGACACCGGTTTTGATGCAGGGGCCGTGGGTGCCGGCGCCCCTGCAGCCGCGGGTTTAGGTGCAGCCGCAGCGGGAGCTCGCGCGGGTGTAGCCTTCTTCTTCCCGCTGTATGCTTTTACAGCGGGCTGCACACTCCTGCGGGGTGCCGGCACAGGCGTAATTCCGTTAGCCTCGTGAGCGAGGGGCGGTCTCGCGCGCTCCACCTTGGAGCTGCGCGCCTCCTGTATGAGGAGCTGCCGCCTCAACTCGTCCACCTCACTGAGGCCTTCCGCTTCGGGCGGAGGAGGGGCAGGGGCCGAGCTGCGTTGCCGCTCGATGAGGTCGGCAACCATGGTCCTCAACTCGGCCATGTCCACTCGCAGCTGCCCATTCTCCGCCCGAAGTTTGCCATTCTCGTTCGAGAGTTGCTCGAGGCGGGCGTGCTGCAGGGCCACTTCCTGCCGCAAGCCCGCCGTCTCCGTCGTTGTGGTGCGGTCTACCACTTCCCTCAGACGTTCTTCTAGGGTGGCCGCTCCGGATTTTAAGGCCCGCACGCAGTCACCCTTGAGTCCACCGCCGGATGTTGCCACGACTGCGGAAACCAATTTCCCAACCACCTCGAATGCTCGGAAGGGGTCAGAGGGACCCACCCCGGCCAGGCAGCGCTCTAAACGCGCGACCTCTCCGGTTTCCGCTTTTCCTCTTGCCTCACGGCAGGCGGTCCTGGACTGCGCCGAGGAGGCAGCAGCCAGTCCGCGAGAAGAGACTGCGTCACAATCTGTGGCGGGCGGCGCCACAGCAGCCGCCGGCAATTCCGCCAACGCCATGTACTTGGCGCTGGCAGGCTCTCCCTCCGACGAGTCGGACGGAGCGGAGGACGCCGGCTGTCGAGCCGACTTCCGCTTCCGCCGAGTCCGCTGTCGAGTGTCGGTGAACAGCGCCGGTGTCTCCCGCCTCCCCCACGCGGTGGGGATTACGGGTTGGCCGGCAGCCCGCCGAGTGCAGCGAGCAACACGGCAGACCACCGCCCGACGCTCAAAAGAGCAACAACGACGAAGCCACGCCGGTATACCGGTACCCCCCTCTGGAGGGCGTGCCCCTGTAGCCGAAGCCGGGGACATGGCGACCAGCGGCCGGAAGATGCGTAAGCAACGCCGGCTCACTTCTCCATCGAAAGGCAGGCCAAAAGTGGCCCACCATCTCCCATGGGTTACGTCCGAAACGGGTCGGACGTGACCCGAAGAAAAACAAAAAAGGGGGAAGAAAGGGGAAAAGAGAGGGAGCCCGAGCGTCTCCAGGAGGAACACCCTTCAGCGAGTGAAGGGCGTGGAGAGCCCGCAACTCCCCCTGCTGGTTTTGGTCCGCGTCATCCGATCTCTTTCGTTGCAAGCCTAACTAGGCTACCCTACTCCTACACCTAACCTACCTCCCTAACACCTAAGAATCCTTGCAACGAAAAAGATCGGACGATACCCCTGGGAGTGGGACTGTTCCCAGAGGATCCCGTTATCCGCCACCTACGGACGCGCCCGGTGGAAGTCCAGCAAAACTCCCCCACAGACGGAGCCCCCGGCCACGCAGAGTGCGCGCCGGGGGGCCCGCCCAGGTCCCTCGGGCTCTCGATACTCCCTCGCTCTTACATTATTTTTTTTTTTTTTTTTTTTATTGCTTATATGTGTGGACGAGCTCACAGCCCTCCTGGTGTTAAGTCGTTACTGGAGCCCATAGACATCTACAACGTATATGCGCCACACACCTTGAGATATAGTTCTAAGGTCTCAGTATAGTCACAACGGCTGCCCCACCCTTCGAACCGAAACGCATTACTGCTTCACGGCAGAAATAGGCGGGGCGGTGGTACCTACCCGTGCGGACTCACAAGAGGTCCTACCACCAGTATAAATACATATCGAGGCGTACATATATCGCTGAGGGGACATCAGCCGATCGTCATCGCATCCGTTTACCTCCTCCCCCTGACAGGACCCTCCTGAGTAGTGACATTGAGACACTGTTCGGCATGGGAGACTCTGTCATTCTGCCAGGCGATTTAAATTGCCACCACACTAGGTGGAACTGCCATCGTACTAACTTAAGCGGTAGGCGTCTCGACGCGTTTATAGACGACCTCACCTTCGAAGTAGTCTACCCCCCAACTCTAACATGTTATCCGTATAACATCGCGCTCCGTCCGAGCACTATAGACCTGGCACTACTTAGGAACGTAACTCTGCGCTTGCGTTTCATCGAAGCACTGTCAGAGCTCGACTCAGACCACCGACCTGTCGTTATGCAGCTCGGTCGCCCCCACAACCCAGTCACAGTTACGAGGACCATTAGGAACGCGGCAATGCGGGCCTACGATCGTCTTCCCACGCATTCAAACCGGATTCGGATGCGTCCTCTACAGCGGGAAGTCAGTCGTGGCCGCTGGAAACTACATACCCGATCATGTAGACCGAATGGTAAACAGTCGACGTCGCCCAAAGCACGTCATTACTGATCCTCCCGATCCATTAACGGTGCTTTTAGGCACCACAAGCACCGGTCACCGTCCTCGTCGAACCCGTCGCTTGCGACGAAGAGCTAGACGAGCGAATTAACCCATAGACACAGCCCACTGAGTTTCTCGCCGGATCTTCTCAGTGAGTCGCGTTTCCGATCCGGTGGTAGATTCTGCGAAGCACTGCTCTTGCTAGGGTCAGTGCTAGCAACACTCCGGTTTGAGCCCCGTGGGGTAGCAAGGGGGCGTGTAAATAGCCCTCCTGCGGCGGGAGCATATAAAGCGGGGTTGTAGAAAGGCGTGTAAATAGCCGTCCTAAGTGGTATGTGACAATAAATGTTTGTCACTTATAATTAGCGGAGCGGTAAAACTATATAGCGGTAAACAAAAGCTAGTAATTAAACTAAAGATATAAATTAAATACACATAAGCGAGAGGGCGGGCGAATGATTACACGAAAGCAGCAATAAAATGGCAATAAATTAAAAGAATTTGCACTCACCTGTAGACCTTGCCAGTGACTGTCGTGCGGGCGTCGGCGATGGAAGCATGCGGGCGGCGGGAGGGGGGCGTAGCTCACGTAGCTTTTCGTAAACACAAGCACTACATGCACTACGGTACATCTGCCGCCATCTAGGCAGCTAGCGGTGAAGCGTTATCGATCGGGAGCTAACACCACGCTTTGGATTAAATTACGCTCGCGGTAATTATTAACTGACAAACTCCAAAGGTGGCACCATCCCAATAATTCATTACGCATCCTATTACTACATCCGCGCGCAACCATCCTGCCCGCCTTGAAAGTTCGCAGGACTTTCAACAAATATATAAAGATACTAAGATAGGAAGCATAAAGTTTAAATATCGGGAAGTTATTTGAAAAGAAACAAATTTTAATTAATAATAAGCCATCATGAATGTTTACGAGTAGAGTTGAAGCGGTTGATGACATGCGGTACTCTAATTTATTCTAGCGGTAGCGGATATAATTTTACAACTGGACGTTTAAGAAATCCAGATTTCGTTTTTACCAAAGCAACGCGTTTAATGTTATCGACACATGGATACACCTCTTGTATAACGCCAAGTGGCCAGCGGAGCGGTGGAATGTCATCTTGATGAATAAGAACTACTGTCCCAACCTTCACGGGGTTATCTGTTGTACACCACTTCTGTCTGACTTGCAACGTATGCAGGTACTCTAATCTCCATTTCCTCCAATAGGAATTAACCAAACTATCTAACAACGCTTTGCGATTAGTTAGACTCATCTGATTTGCGGACAATTCAAACGCGGGTAAATACTGCAAAGGAGTGGACATCAAAAAATGTGCGGGTGTGAGAATTCCGGGGTTGGGATCTGCGGATAAAAGACATAAAGGTCTGGAATTGATAAGACATTCTATTTGATTCAACACCGTTAACATCTCTTCGTAAGTGAGAATTTGTGCGCCTATTACTCTATTTAAATGGGTTTTAACGGATTTAATGTTTGATTCCTATAAACCTCCAAAATGTGGAGTCAGAGGCGGGATCATCTTCCCAATGATTCGGTATTTAGTTAATTCATCATTCCATGCGGATATAAAATTATTTGAAACTAGAAGTTTATACATTTCGTCTAACTGAGCCTTTGCGCCAACAAAATTAGTGCCTCGACGAGATATAAAACGTTTGAAAGCGGCAAGAAATGAGTCCGCTGACAAATCCGAGGCTAACTCAATATGTATAGCCTTTGTCGTTAAGCATACGAACAGGCAAATGTAAGCCTTTTGTGAATGATGACCACGTTTGCGTACAAGCGTTATCTTAAATGGGCCCGCGTAATCTACTCCCGTGTGAAAGAAAACTTTGGCCTCCATTACACGGCTTGACGGAAGGTCAGCCATCATGGGAGTTGGGTGTGAAGGTGATACTCGAAAACATGATTTACACATATGCACTCTTTTTCTTATAACGTTTCTAGCGGACAATATCCAAAAGCGTTGACGAATAATGGACATCAAAAGGTCCGGACCAGTGTGCAAGTTTGTATTATGAAAATAATCAACAATAATATTTATTATGTGATCGCGTTTTGGCAATAAAGCTGGGTGTTGAGTTTCAAACGGTAAATCAGAGTTCGAAAGTCTACCCTGAATACGTAAAATTCCATCTTCGTCAATAAATGGACTAAGTTTACGAATGTTTTTCGAAGGTAAATCTAATTTTCTAATGCTGGCAATATCATGACCAAAATATTTAGCTTGAAGAGCTCGAATAATAGCTTTCTCAGCAGTATTTAAATCGGATGCGGTTACAAACTTGTTTCGCGGTAATTTTATTATAAATCGAAGTACATAAACAACACAGCGAAGAAGTTTTGACCATGACGAAATTCTCAACCCAAGTTGATATATTGGGGAATCTTCGACAACAGTTAAAGTGGTAAGTGTTACAGATTTTTTCATTTCAGGTATGTCACTTCCAGATTTACAAGGTACAAAAGGTTCAATATGTCATTGTGAAATAGGATAGCAGGCCCATGAAGGACCCTGCCACCAAAGCGAGTTGTTAATAATTTGTGACAGTAAAAGACCTCGTGACACACAATCGCTAGAATTTTCCTTACCATTAATATGAAAAAAGCGGTCAGGTGATAAATTCTCCTGAATTTGAGCGATGCGGTTTCCTACAAATATTGACCATCTATGCGGGGAAGATTTGATCCAAGAAAGAGCAATTGTAGAATCTGAGAAAGCGTATATAGCGATGATAGGATGTAAAGAATTATAAGCGTTATAAATAAGTTTAACTAATTTTGACAAAACAAGAGCGGCACAAAGCTCAAGGCGAGCTAATGTAGCTATCTTAACCGGAGAAACCTTTGATTTTGAGCACAATAATCTTAAAGTAATATCTCCTGTGGGATCTGTAATGTGTACATAAACAACGCAACCGTAAGCGTTCAAGCTTGCATCACAAAATGCAACAATATATACTTCACAGTCTTTGGAAACTCCAATATGGCGCGCTATTGCTATAGTTGAAAGCAATGGAAGCTCTTTCACAAGTGAAGAGTAGCGGTAAATAATTGTATCTGGAGGTGTATCATCCCAGTCTGTTTTAGAATTCCAGAGTTCCTTAATTAGCAATTTAGCGAACAATATAACTGGAGCAACTAAACCAAGCACGTCGAACAAGCGTGCGACTAAAGATAATATTGTTCTCTTAGTGCACTTTTCATTAGTGTTTGAGCTCGTCATAAAAAATGAGTCATTAGCGGGAAGCCATGCAAGGCCTAAAACTTTCATGGTATTATTAGCATCATCAGAGAAGCTTACAGAAGAGCGGTGCGTATCTGGAAGGCTATTAAGAAAGGCAGCGGAGTTACTTGCCCATTTTGTTAAATTAAAACCTCCTGATTTAAAGAGTGAAATTAGTTGTTTCGATAGTTGATAGCTGAAATATATTCGTGTAGGGATGTGACGAGATCATTCATATATAATTGAGACTCAGCTACACTAGCGGCTTCTGGATAACGATAACATTCATCTGATGCTAATTGACGTACAGTACGCATTGCTAAATAAGGTGATGACTTTAAACCAAAGGGCAGACAGTTAAAAGCTAAAATGCGAAGTTTATCATTTTTAAAACGGTACAATATTTTTAAATATTTATGGTGGTCTGTGGTCACCCTAATGCGTAAGTATATTTTTTCCACATCAGCGCACAATGCCACAGCAAAAGCAAAAATAAGTCTGCCTGTAAATTTGGACCAGTATGCAAGACGTCATTAAGTGACAGTCCACTAGATGTTTTAGCACTAGTATCGACAACTACACGTAGTTTGGTGGTAGTCTTGCTTGGGCGGATAACTGCATGGTGCGGTATATAATAACCATTATCGGTTTCCTTAGCGGTGTCGTTAATTTCAGTTAAATAACCTTTACTAGTGTAATCCTGTATAACGATATCGTAATCATCGCGGAGTGAGGGTAATTGAACAAACTTACGTTCGAGCGAAAGAAAACGGCGGTGAGCAACAGTATAAGATTTGCCAAGGTCAGCGGGATTTCTACTAAATGGTAACTCAACCGTATATCGGCCATCATTATCGCGGGTAATTGTAGAAATATATTTGTTTTCACACTCGACTTCCTCAGGGCTAAGATGACGATCATGAGGAATCTCCTCTAATTCCCAAAATTTATGTAAAAATGACTCAAGGTCTTTAGGCGTTATAGATGAGAAAGTTTTATGTAAAGTGAAGGTAGAATGAGTTTTAGTATTTACGAAAGCGGGTGGATTATCAATATAAACTGTACTAGATAGTCACAAAGAGGTATTATTAGGTATCATTTATAACAGAAATATTATCATGTTGCGGTTTCATAATGCCGGTGTAACTCACATCAGGTACGTCACCCATAAGAACATAAAAGAAGGTTGTTTCTACGGCAGGTGGCGCTAGTGAACCAGTATCTATACGATTACCTAAGTATATATGTCGGCGCGCGGCTTAGATCACAAAGCGCATCCGCACCCTTTGTCGGCGATCGCCGCTGGCACACTTTTTTTTTTTTTTTTCCTACCTATGCTGATAGCCTTGAGAGGCTATTTCAGCTTCACCCTAACGTGTGTAGGTGAGCTCACGGGGCTCAAACCGGAGAGTTGCTAACACTGACCCTAGCAAGAGCAGTGCTTCGCAGAATCTACCACCGGATCGGAAACGCGACCCACTGAGAAGATCCGGCGAGAAACTCAGTGGGCTGTGTCTAGGGGTTAATTCGCTCGTCGAGCCCTTCGTCGCAAGCGACGGGTTCGACGAGGACGGTGACTGGTGCTTGTGGTGCCTAAAAGCACCGTTAATGGATCGGGAGGATCCGCAATGACGTGCTTTGGGCGACGTCGACTGTTTACCATTCGGTCTACAGGATCGGGTATGTAGTTTCCAGCGGCCACGACAAGAGGGTTCTCATGTCGTGCCGCCTTCTCGAAATGGCGCAATGATGCCGACTGTAGATACTTACTGACAGAGTCGAGCTCCAGGTCATCGTGGAGATCCACGTTCCTCAGGAACCATGGTGCTCCGACGGCTATCCTGCAGAATCGGGATTGAATAACCTGAAGGGGCTTCAAGTTGGTGCGGGCTGCGTGAGCGAACACTACGCTTGCATACGTCATAACGGGGCGTATGCAAGTTTTGTAGAGAGTTACCTTATTACGGAGGGACAGTTTGTTTCGCTTGCAAAGCATAGGGTAGAGACGTCCTAATATGAAGGCGGCACGGTCGCGTACCGTTTTAATATGGGGACGGAATGTCATCCCTCTGTCGAGGGTGACGCCTAGGTATTTGACCTGCGAGGTCCACGGTATGGGCTGGCCAAAGAGAGTGACGGGGCTAACGGCGGAGGTGTTTGCGCGCCTATTAGGGAGTGGGATGCTCGAAGTGGTATTCGGAGGGCGACCCCTTTTGAAGAGCACCGCTGTGCTTTTCGTGGGGTTGATGTCGATGCGCCACTTCCGGAACCACTGTTCCATGGTGGCTACTGCGATCTGGAGTCGCCGATGAAGCAGCGACATCTTCCTACACGAGTAGTAGATAGCCGTGTCATCGGCGAAGAGCGCTAGATGGGTCTCCGGAGACCGGGGTATATCATTGATATACAAACTAAATAATAACGGGGAGAGCGCGGAGCCTTGCGGGACTCCGGCAGTCAGATGACGGGGGCGAGAGCGAGTTCCCTCTACTCGATATCGAAACAAACGGTTCGACAAGAAGTCTCGTATGATGAGCACGAGTCTGTCTGGCACTCCCATGTTGTACAGTTTGTAGATCAAACCGTTATGCCAGACTTTGTCGAACGCCTTTGCGACATCGAAGAAGAGGGCGCCGGTCGGAATTTGTTTACGTCTATTTAGCCCTATTAAGATGTGCTCCGTGAGGCGGTGCACTTGTTGTACGCACGAGTGCTTAGCGCGGAATCCAAACTGCGCCGCTGGCACACTTGCAACGGTCGACGACATGCGGCTTAGATCACAGAGCGCGTCGGCACCCTTTGATGACTCGGGTCACCGGCACATTTACAACGATCAACGGCAGGCGGCTTGGATCACAGAGCGCACCGGCACCCTTTGACGGCTCCGGTCACCGGTACACTTGCAACGTTCGTGGCGGTCGGCTTAGATTATAGATTAGATATATATTTAAAAAATTCCATATCAGCGTAGTCATTCGATTGACTGGGTACGCTTTTACTATTTCGATTTGCCCGTTTATTACCAAAACACAATCAAGTATGATGATATTTCTTACAATTATTGTTTAATTTTTTATTGAGTGCTTATCTAAATTTCCCAAAGAGGATGAGATTGAGGAATACGAAAATAAAGAAAGGTTTTTTTGTAAATGAAATTATTTTATTATTAATGAATCATTCAGCATTCGTCAGTCGTCATTTAAATTCTAGCCCGGATCCAGGAGTTAAAGGATGTGACTCTAGCGAAACCGGCAGGGTAGCCTCTCTGGCAGCCTCTGTCTGATCCGAACGACGTGATACCGATCTGGAAAGTACAAGAAACAAATGGGAAATGTAGGGAGTCATAAAAGGCTACCCTAATAAATAAACAAATAAACAAACAGAGAATCTATAGGCAACCAGTTAAAGCAGTAAAGTTAAACAAAACTAGTGTACTGACCAGCTGACGGCCTCCGCCGCTGCCGATGGAGAGAGGGCCGCCGGAGTCTCCGCTGCAGGTGCTGCGACCGTTAGCGCCGGAAACACAGAGGGTGGAGCCAATGATCACAGAGTTTCCGTACGTGCGGGCGCAGACGGCGTTGGTAATGACCTGGAGGCTCACTTGGCGTTTTTGTTGGTTGTTGGCTCCCGAAGCAGCTGGAATAGTCAATTAATTTTATCAGCACTCTCTCATGGCGCCTTCTAGTCGCGGAGTCAACGCAGAATACAAAATGAGAGAATAATATATATTTTTTTTTTCAGAAATGATAAATACTAACCATCGGAGGTCCTCCCGAAGCCGGCAGCCCAGGCCCAAGTACCAGCAAAGTTGTTGCTTCCACTGGCTAGGTTGATGCGCTGGATGTTGTCTGTAATGAGGTGAAGTAGACAGAATCACATTACAGGTGTAGGAACTCTAAAATAATCAATAATTTAAACAAAGCACAGATAATGGTACTGACTGTTGAAGCCAACATGGTTGTGGTTGATGACGGCGACGTCGTTGTTGAGGTTGTTCATGTTGTAGCTGCCGTGCAGGTGAACACTGGAGGTGGTGACCCTGGTGCCGCCGGAGAAGATGTTAGCTGTACCAAAAGCGAGGGTGAACTGACGAGCCTGGGCGTTCCTGGTTCTCCAGCAGTGAGCCGCGGTCACGGAGCGGGTGTTGGTCAGTAAGGAAGCTCCGCAGATGGAAGTTCTGCCATTCGTGAGTGCGATCACAAGTCCAGCCTATGATATGAGAAAAATAAGAAAAATCAAGTATTTTGATGCGGAATAACATTGTACATTTCAAGGAACAATATACAATTTAGTTGATCTTTTAGAGAAGTGCGCTAACGGCCGGAGAGTCCCAGCAGGAGGGTACTCGTTGCCGACTCTCCTCTGGACTAACACAGTTAAGGATCCGGTGATAGACACTTGGAGCCCACCGAGTATTTCGGCGGATCTTCTCATTGGGACGCGATTCCGTTCCGGTGATAGACTCTGTGAAGCACTGCTCTTGCTAGGACTGGTTTCAGTGAATTCTATCAGCTTAAGCCTGTGAGCTCAACCAACCGTCCGCGGGAAGTTGGAACAGCCCCTTAGGCTACCGGTGAATAGGTAGTAAAATAGTAATAATAATTAAATGACTAATATGCTATGGTGATGTACAAGTTGAAATAAAATTGATTGGTTTGTCTTAATCACTCGTCGAGGTAAGGTTTCGATGAAAATTTGAATAAAAGTTTAAAATCGGTAGGATTAGTGCGTATTGGATAGCAGTAGGTACTTACAAGATGGGGGTGAGCACCAGCGTTGGCGGCAGAACCACCCACAATCCTGGTACCGTCGAAGTCAGCGGCTTCCTCGGCACGTCTAAGACTCTCGGCCCGGGGGATACCGATCTTGTTGTGGTAGTCAAGTTCGATGGCCTCTTCTGCCACGACCACGGCCGCCAACGCCATCAGTACTGCTGCGAAGACCTTCATGGCTATTACCAGTTTACAGGTTCCCTCGAGTAGAATGTTGTCAGTCATCGCTTCGGTATCTTTTATACTTGCAAAAATAGTATCTTATCTCAACAAAAGTCTCATTTCAAAATTTAATTAATAAATTTTACATGTAAATGATGATAAAATTAAATTGCGAAAATAATCCCCATCATTCATAAAAATTAAATCATCATAGATAGTAAATTGACGAGATCTTGTTTGTGTGTCAAAAATATACCAACCGGCGGGCCCGGCGTGTCGTGTGAATTAGCCGCAGCACGGTAGGCAACCTCGAATCCACGAGGTACGTGCACCTCAAGGTCACTCTATCTCACTCCATCCCCGCTGTTCCCAATCCCACTCCTTCTATTTCATACGCGGCTAAAGCCGCTATTCAACCCTCCTTCCGACCTACTCCTGCTTCTGCTCCGAAACCAATCACTCCTACCTCGGGCCCGAGGGGTCGCACCAACGAAGATCTCAAACGCCACACGCCTATATTGGTGGAGGCTCTCCCTAATTGGACTAGCCATATGGCTGCCATTACGGAGCGCCTTGGCCGGGCTCCGTCAGTGCGACCCTACGGATCCGGTTTTCGATTCCTGCCGTCATCCGTCGAGGAGTGGAGGGTGGTCCAGGCGTACCTGTCGGGGGCCTCCGCAGCTGACAGTGCCATTAAATGGTACTGTTATGCGCTGACGGAGGGCATCCCTACTAAGGTAGTGATCCGGGGCCTCCCTGCCGACACGGATGCGGCAGTGATCACGCAGGCTGTAAAAGAGCTTGGATTTCCGGCGCGTTACGCCCGGTGTATCGAGGCCAGGAGAGGGAGGCCGGGCTGCATATTTTATGTAGCTCTCGACCACCTCTCCAAGGTCGACCTCGCCCGCCTGTACGCAGTCAATGAACTGCTGTACTTGCCGGTGGTGTCAGTTAAGGGTTGGCGTTCTGGAAGAGAGCCTGCGCAGTGTCATCGCTGCCAGGCCTTCGGCCATGCCTCCACCAACTGCCACCGAGCGGTCGGCTGCGTACGATGGGCAGGAGAGCACGCGGTAGCGGACTGCCCAAGGCCGAGGGAGGGCCCATTTACCTGTGCCAACTGCGGCAAGGACCACGCAGCCGTCGACAGACGGTGCGCGATCTACCGCAGAAAGGTCAGGTCGATGGGACTAACCGTACCCCCTCCAATGCCACCGGTGCCTAGACTAAGGAACACCCCAGCTCCAATTCCCATACCGACTGTGTCACTTCCAACTACCTCTAAGGGTAAGGGTAAGGGGAAGGGAAAGTCTTCCCTTCCTCTGCCGAGTGACTACCGAGAGGCACCCATGGGCCGGTCGGCAGTGCCCAACCCTCTACTTACAGAGACATAAACTTAGTGTCCCAATAAACATACTTTAACAACTGGATTATGAATAAATCTTGAAACATTTGGTATAATAACCGGCAAACTTCTTGAGCATTTGTTGACGTAGTGGGGGTAAGTTTGCGCATGGTACACTCACGTGCAAAAACA
The DNA here is from genome assembly GCF_030267445.1 of Bombyx mandarina. Taxonomy (NCBI): domain Eukaryota; kingdom Metazoa; phylum Arthropoda; class Insecta; order Lepidoptera; family Bombycidae; genus Bombyx; species Bombyx mandarina. The sequence continues at coordinate 101,823 of NC_143224.1, read as the reverse complement.
TTACTTACTCTGCGTCATAATGCTATTAAATTATTAAAATCAACATATGTATTTATTTATATATTTATTAGAACATCAACAAAACATATAGGTTAATAATTGTAATAATTTAACCTTGGGGTAAAATAGATATTCCTTCTATTAAGTCAAAACTAGAGCTGTTGCCAGGTCTTGGTTCAGTTGAAACGAAGCTGGTATTTGTAATTTTTTTTTCGTTATCATAATCTTGACCATCATCATCATCACTGTTTTCATCACCCGAGTCGCTATCATCGTGATGAGTCGACATAGGGCTCATCGGCGTAGTTTACAACTCGGTCGATTCGGTCTTCTTTTTTGTCTGTAATTAATTATTTTTTGAAGATATTCGATTCGTAGTAATCGAATGTTACTTTTTTCATTTACCAGCTTCCGATTATTTTCTGTTCTTTTTTCCATCTGAAGCCTAGCTCTTTCATAATTCGTCGTAAGCTTCTTTAAATTTTTCGAAGCCTTTCTACGGTACGGAGTTTCGCTGCTTGTTATGTAGTTATTATGATTACATCTTTTTATTACAGATTGAACGAAACTATCCGTTCCGGTAACTTTCTTCTTCCCTGATCTTTTCTTACCCGGAGTCCGAAACACGGCGAGCAAGCCAGAGCCTTTAGCTTCGTTAATAATGCACCTAACAGTACTCACTGATGTTTTTGTTGCTTCCGAAGTCTGTTTTAATTTTTCCATATCATTCTTCCCCTGTTTTATAAAGAAGCAATATACGTCGTACACAAATTTTCTACCCTTTCTTTTAAGTACTACACCAGTTTGTCACGGCATAGTGTATGTTTTATAAAAAATCAACAAACACTCAACAAATAGCAATGGCAACAAAGTCCACAAGCAATTATAACAAATAACTTAACGATTAATAACGATAGACTTTCCACTGTGCGCAAGCGTACTTTTGGGAGCAAGCGGAATGAGGGCGCGGTGCGGGACGCAAGGTTCGACTGATCTACCAATAACGCGCTCGATACGATTTCCCCTGCCGTCGCGCCTCACCCTCACCACCAAAGTGATCTAAAATTCGGTTCTGCGCAGTCAAGGTCATTTGCTCAAGAAGTTTGCCGATTACTATAAGAGCCGTTAATGCTTAGATCAGGCGGCTAATTCACACGACACGCCGGGCCCGCCCGTTGGTATATTGTTGACACACAAACTAGATCTCGTCAATTTATTATCTATGATGATTTTATGAGCAGTGGGGATTATTAATTAAATTTTATCATCATTTACGTGTTAAATTTATTAATTAATTTTTGAAACGATACTTTTGATGAGATAAGATACTATTGTTCGACATGCCTGCTGAGTTTCTTGCCAGTTCTTCTCAGGACAGAGGCTAGTTTTTGTGAATTGGCGATAGTTCTTTTTGTATGTACTTTCATTTTTGTTGAATAAAAAATTTTGATTGATTGATTGATTGCATCCGCACCTAAGGCTTCCAGGATGATCAAAGCTTGTTCACGGAGTCCCAAAGTAAGCGTCGTCATAGCCTGTGACTTGCTCCAGCCGTTTGTTTTCATAACCGCCTCAAACTGGATCCTGTAGGCTGACCACGAGGTTGTTCCACCGAATGGCGGAACTTTGAACCCCCGCGTGGAAGGAACAGCAGTAACTGAGGCTGATGTTACTGTTCCTGTTTTCATGTCTTCCAGGGTCTTCCAATCCGGCTCTCGTGCTGAGAAACACGCTCCTAGTTCTGTTGGACCTGCTCTTTTATCTCCGTCAGGTCTTTGCCGAAAGTGTCTTTTAGATCCTTTATCAGAAGCATGAATTCGTCGTGGCCTAAAGAATAAGACGTCCGGCACATTCGTCTCTAGCGATGCACCGGTGTTCGAATCCCGCAGGCGGGTACCAATTTTTCTAATGAAATAGTAATAGAATAATAATAATGATAAATAAAATTCCACCAAAGTATAACTAAAGACTGTATTCAACACTTAGAACACTTTACAATCACTTTAAAAATCTCAATTCGCTTCTTCTGTTTCGCTTCAGGTGATCCGTTCGCTGTTTCGCTTTGAGTGGCTCCGATTACTAACTGACTGCGTGCCATCCCTGCAGCGCTTTTATAGCCGAGACGAAATCCCTAGAATCGTCGAGAATATTCCACAAAGTCTAGGTATAGTGTGTTTCCGCTATCTGACAATAGATGGTTCTAGATGCTACTAGATCCTTCGATACTTCCTCGACTATTCGGCGATAGATAGCGTTACTCTTACCGTCGTAACAATACTTTAACAAGTGGCCCATGAATAAACCTTCAAACATTCGGTAAGGGCCGTAAATGCTTAGATCAGGCGGATAATTCACACGACACGCCGAGCCCGCCCGGACACAAACAAGGTCTCGTCAATTTACTATTTATGATGATTTCGCACCATTGGTAGAAGAAAGTCGCAAGTACAATTAATTTAATAATTTTTTATTTCACCATTCGATAAAGGATATTATGACACATAATATTCTCAACAAGTTTGAAGAAAATATCCAAAAAAATGACGGAGATATCGCAAATTTTGCGAAATGCTAAGATTTTTTTTAAAAGATTTGCCTTATTATTTACGTAATATTTGTTATATTTGGTCATTTCTGAAATTTTGCCCTATCAATAAAAGCTTATTGTTACTTATACACCATTTTATTGAAATATAAGTGCATAAATGAACTTGCCCACTTTTGCCACGATATTTGATGAAGATGTGAAGTGCGCAAGTTCAGTTTCGTGTTTTTTGTACGTGACCTTTTGCGAATCATTCATACGTAATATTATAAGCTCGCTTCTTCTATGAATCATTTCGATAGATTTTAATTTTTATATGCAAATACCTAATTTTATACTGTATATTTTAAAAGTAATTTCGTAACGTAATTATAATTAAAAACAAAAACACTCGTATACCAGTTGGATAAACCACACTACATACACTGCACACTACATACACTGCACACTACATACACTGCACACTACGTACACTGCACACTACGTACACTGCACACTACGTACACTGCACACTACGTACACTGCACACTACGTACACTGCACACTACGTACACTGCACACTACGTACACTGCACACTACGTACACTGCACACTACGTACACTGCACACTACATACACTGCACATTACATACACTGCACACTACATACACTGCACACTACATACACTGCACACTACATACACTGCACACTACATACACTGCACACTACATACACTGCACACTACATACACTGCACACTACATACACTGCACACTACATACACTGCACACTACATACACTGCACACTACATACACTGCACACTACATACACTGCACACTACATACACTGCACACTACATACACTGCACACTACATACACTGCACACTACATACACTGCACACTACATACACTGCACACTACATACACTGCACACTACATACACTGCACACTACATACACTGCACACTACATACACTGCACACTACATACACTGCACACTACATACACTGCACACTACATACACTGCACATTACATACACTGCACATTACATACACTGCACACTACATACACTGCACACTACATACACTGCACATTACATACACTGCACACTACATACACTGCACACTACATACACTGCACACTACATACACTGCACATTACATACACTGCACACTACATACACTGCACACTACATACACTGCACACTACATACACTGCACACTACATACACTGCACACTACATACACTGCACACTACATACACTGCACACTACATACACTGCACATTACATACACTGCACACTACATACACTGCACACTACATACACTGCACACTACATACTTACTTATTTCTTGTGAAATTTGATTATACAACGATTTGTATCACGAAGTTTCTTGTTTGGTTTTAAATCTATAACGCGCGAGAGTGGTACATGGGCACCAGCTAAATAGTTCTCACGAGCATGCCGCTACCTAGTTAACTATCATTGATCTAAACGTATGTGTACCATTTTAAATACGCGAATGTGTACCATTTTCTTACGCGAAGTTGAATAAGATACTGCCATAGACTGTACTGCAGAAGTAAAGTTACGGATATTATTGAAAGAAAACGCAAATGACTTGATGCACATGCGCAGGCATGACATGTCAATGAGTTTTACTGAAAATGGTATGAAATCTAAAAAAAATCCCAAAGGAATGTTTTTCTTCTTATGATGATGGAACATAAACTAGTTTAAGTAATACAGTACAGAACAGTGGAACTAGACAATGTGTATTAGCAACTTTGTCGGAAACTATAACTTTTATACAGAATCAACCAAAGAATTATTTACGCCTGAAAGTTGCTTGCTCTACACGTACACCTCGATCAAAAGAAACAATCGCATAATGCAAATATTTTAGAATTAACGGAAGAGAAAGTCAGTGCAAAAAAAACCCTTTTTAAACTGCCAATGATATAAATTTCATCGCATCGTAGTTTACAGAATATATAAACAATGTTAAACGACGATAGAAGCTTTACCCATAACAATAATCAAATAGCAGTGAAAAGAATTTAAAAAAAAATGCGAGATGAAAGTTCCTGGCAGTGCATCGGACACGGTGGGGCGATGTACCGCTTTCCCGTCGAGCGCGGTGTTCGTGGCTCCGGGGAGGGACTACCGGGAGTCTGCCCGTCTGGCGTGCGCAGGCGTGGCACACGTCGTCACAAGGATCCGACGGTTGGGACTCGAGGTGGCGCTCGACAAAACCCAGGCCCTGTTGTTTCACGGGCCGGGACGAGCGCCGCCTCTGGGTGCCCACCTCGTGATCGGAGGCGTCCGCGTCGGGGTCGGGGTGACCGGTCTTCGGTACCTCGGCCTCGAACTGGATAGTCGGTGGAACTTCCGCGCTCACTTTGAGAAGTTGGGCCCTCGACTGATGGCGACGGCCGGCTCTCTGAGCCGGCTGCTTCCAAACGTCGGGGGTCCCGATCAGGTGGCGCGCCGCCTCTACATGGGGGTGGTGCGGTCGATGGCACTATACGGGGCTCCCGTATGGTGCCACGCCCTGACCCGCAAGAACGTCGCGGCGCTGCGACGTCCGCAGCGCGCGATCGCGGTCAGGGCGATCCGAGGATACCGCACCGTCTCCTTCGAGGTGGCGTGCTTGCTCGCCGGGGCGCCACCCTGGGACCTGGAGGCGGAGGCACTCGCTGCCGATTACCGGTGGCGTAGCGACCTCCGCTCTAGGGGGGAAGGGCGCCCCAGCGAAGGTGTAGTTCGAGCGCGGAGGCTCCACTCTCGGCGGTCCGTGCTGGAGGCGTGGTCTCGCCGCTTGGCGGACCCGTCGGCCGGCCTCCGAACCGTCGAGGCGGTCCGCCCGGTTCTCGCGGACTGGGTGGGCCGCGACCGCGGATGCCTCACCTTCCGGCTAACGCAGATGCTTACGGGCCATGGTTGTTTCGGCCGGTACCTCTTTAAGATAGCCGGAAGGGAACCGACGGCGCAGTGCCACCACTGCGCGGACCGCGACGAGGATGACACAGCGGAACACACGCTGGCGCGTTGCTCTGGATTTGACGAGTAGCGCGCCGCCCTCGTCGCGGTCATTGGAGAGGACCTCTCGCTGCCGCGCGTCGTGGCTACGATGCTCGGCAGCGACGCGTCCTGGAAGGCGATGCTCGACTTCTGCGAGTCCACCATCTCGCAGAAGGAGGCGGCGGAGCGAGAGAGAGAGAGCTCTTCCCTTTCCGCACCGATCCGTCGCCGTCGAGCCGGGGGCCGGAGGCGGGAATATGCCCGTACGTCCCGGCCCCTGTAGGTGGCGGCCTCCCCCCGGTGAAGGTCAAGGGGCGACCTGAGGGGGTGAGGCCGCGCGGCGCGCTACCAGCACTCTAGCGCGCTGCCGTGGAGTGAATAGAGCGACCGGTCGACGGTGTATCGCGTCCCGACCCGGCAGGCTGGTTCTGGTCCAGCGGGGTGTTCCGGGACACCAGCGGCACCGTCTGGGCGGCCCGACGGGCTGCCGTACCGAGACGGCCGACGTTTCAGAGCCTTCGATTCGCCTCGAAGGCTCCGTCGGCTGGGCGTCCTTGGGGTGAGCCGCGCCGTCTGGTTGTAGTGTTGACCGCGGTAGCCCCCCTACCTCATCCGGGTTCTGACCTCGGAGGGGATCGGACGTCGGGTGTAAGAGTGCAGGGGAGTCGTTTAGTGGGTGGGTCCTAAAATCCTTGGGCCCGCGGTCTGCTCACAACACCATGCAGATCGTTGAGTCTCACATACCCCGCGCGCCCCTTTTGCGCGGGGACCTCGTAGGAGGTTCGGTCCTCTACCCGAAAAAAAAAAAAAAAAAAAAAAAAAAGATGAAGAAGTAAAATATTCAAAAATTTTGGTAAATCACATACCGTTAGTGGATACAGGAAAAGAGAGAAGGGAAAAGTTACGGGAGATCCGTGTACATGAAATAAAAAGTGTAACGAATAAATAGATAAATTTGAAAGGATTGTTATTTTCAACTATTATTGGTGTTTGGGAAATTCTGAGCGTCAGTAGAACTACATTTTATTATAAGATTTGTAAAACCTAAGCCTAAACGTATGACACTGGTAGATTCGAAAAGATTGATGGCATCGATTTTCGAATCCCAAAAAGTTTAAATACTGAAAACGTAGTAACTATTTGCAATAGATTTACATACTTTGGATATTGTGGCGGTAGCCATCACATAAGCCCCAAACTGGTGACCGGCGACGAGATTCCCACGCAACCTTCTGATTCATCATCAGCGCAAGTTTGTAGGTATACGACAAAGGGGAGATCTTCCACCGAGCGGGTGATATTGCTCGGTAGACCGACGGTCCGAATGTTGTTCGGAACTCAAATATCTTGCGTTGTATGATGGCTACCCGCCACAATATAAATGATAAAATTGTCTACACAGTGCTTGATGAATAACGGATGGAGTCAGTGAAAGATTTGCGAGGATATCATTCTGACCGGCCTAAAAAAGTTGATGATTTAAATAAAAAGCTTTATTGATCATATAAATCAATTTTCAAGAAACTCAAAGGGAAAACTTGGACGAAAAGCTTACTTATGCTAAAAGTGTTTATGTCTAAATTGGATAAAAGATCAACAACTTTGTCAAAATGTTAAGCCAGCAACACTATAACAATAGACCCTTGCCTTATTTTCAACACAAAATTCAACATCGGATTCTTCTACCCTAAAATATATTTATGCGTTACATGAAGGTGTAGGAGCAAGCGGATCATGAAAAGAAAAAAACAATTGAAATACGAATACGAGAATTATTTAAACGACAAAAAAAAACGGGATATAAAAACACAGAAAAAAAAAAAGCTAATTCAAAAGAAAAACCAGTAGCAAGCTTGATTTAGAAAAAATTTTTAGCGCACCTCAATCGGAGGTCGAAGTTTTTCGCAAGAAAGAAGAAGTATAAAATTTCACTGTTGATCATATTTTAACTAAAGGTGGTTATTGCTATATGCGGCTTACTCAAATTGCGAAAGGGGAAGCCAATGAAATATATGTCTATGGATTTTTTTTTAAATGAACCATCAGGGAATATCAGTAAATATCGTTCTATTCGGAGAATGGTTCAGGAGAAAACCGAAACTATTTTATTTTTGCACTATATACCTATGTACATATTGATCTAATATGTCGCAAGTAGAAATTATCCACGGCTTTTAAAAAAAATCTCATTCTCAGAATAAAAGAGACTCGATGCAGCATGTAGAAACAAAAAAAAACAAGTTTATTATGTACCAGACGAAAAGCACTCAATTGTTCGCAATGCCAAAGTAAATACAAAGAAGTATATATTGTCAAACACATGACACAAGAGGATTTCTTTAACTATAAGCGATTAGTTGAACTTGCTAAACATCATCTCAGAGGATACCGCTGCCAACTAAGTTTTCTATACTAATATTATAAAGAGGAAAGATTTGTTTGTTTGTTTGTTTCGAATAGGCTCCGAAACTACTGGACCGATTTGAAAAATTATTTTTCCATTAGAAGCCGACATTGTCCCTGATGAACATAGGCTACTTTTTTTTTATTTTTTTTTATTTTTTTTTTGTGTCATGTGTGTTTTAATGTTTCCGAAGCGAAGCGAGGGCGGGTCGCTAGTGTGTTATAAAATGAAATAATTATTTGCCGATCTTCAAAATCCTGTAATTATTAAGTAATTTGAAATATGACTTTTATGAAGAAGAACCTAATACCAATGCTAATACCAATGCAATAGTGTTAATACCAATGCAAATTACAGAAAGTGAAGGCAGAACAGAAAGGCTCAGAGTGAAAGTAACCAAGTATTATCAGTACTAACGCGGTTACACAATGGTCTATTTCCAATTTCTAGAAATTTCTATAGAGACTTGATAAGTCTTTGTAACGGCAATAATATACGATGGCATTATCATGGTTTTTATAAAAGATTACGTATTGAGAATTTTACTGACTAATTTACTTTTAAACATTATTATCAAGTCCTTTTGTTTGATAAAGCTGGTCGATTTCATTTAGTATGTTCATATTATCAATTTAAATTTAATTACTACCTTAAGCATTAAATTTTCACATAATAATAGCAAACAAATATTGTTGTAGTAAAAAATTACGGCTCATTAAATATATTTTAACGTTTTTTGTCAGAGTAGAATAAGTAAGTTGTTGGTAATACAGACATATTTATTTAGTAATTAAACTTGTAATAAAAACATAAATTTATTTACTATGATTATTTCTATTTTAATTCTTCCGGAACAAAGGCGTATTTTATTATACACATACATAGGTTAGGTGAATTTTGTCGGCAAGAAATACGTAACTAAAATTACGAAGATATGACCCGTGTGAACGCCGTAGCAACAAAGCGGTTACTTTACTTATTCCTAAAAGTCATAATATCATGTCGGGGATTAAACCCGTAACAGATTAATTTCAAATTATTTCGAAATCTACTCAATATTGTTTTAAATCAATTACAGACAGCAGACAAAGATGCAGCTTAATTTTATCCATAAAGTCTCTTAAGAACATTTTCATCTATGATTTAGCATTCTATAACAAAACAGTTTTTTTACGTTCCTGTAAAGTTCGAGTTTTTCACTTGGGTCCTTTTTCCACGAATGGTGCGTTTTATGAACGGCGGGGATTATTTTCGCAATTTAATTTTATCATCATTTACATGTCAAAATTAATTAAATTTTGAAATGAGACTTTTGTTGAGATAAGATACTATTTTTGCAAGTATAAAAGATACCGAAGCGATGACTGACAACATTCTACTCGAGGGAACCTGTAAACTGGTAGTAGCCATGAAGGTCTTCGCAGCAGTACTGATGGCGTTGGCGGCCGTGGTCGTGGCAGAAGAGGCCATCGAACTTGACTACCACAACAAGATCGGTATCCCCCGGGCTGAGAGTCTTAGACGCGCCGAGGAAGCCGCTGACTTCGACGGTACCAGGATTGTGGGTGGTTCTGCCGCCAACGCTGGTGCTCACCCCCATCTTGTAAGTACCTACTGCTATCCAATACGCACTAATCCTACCGATTTTAAACTTTTATTCAAATTTCGATCGAAACATAGCATATTAGCCATTTAATTATTATTATTATTACTATTTTTCTACCTAATCACTGGTAGCCTAAGGGGCTGTTCCAACTTCCCGCGGACGAGTGAGTGAGCTCACAGGCTTAAGTTGATAGAATTCACTAACACCAGTCCTAGCAAGAGCAGTGCTTCACAGAGTCTATCAACGGATCGGAATCGCGTCCCACTCGGAAGATCCGGCGAGATACTCAGTGGCTGTGTCCACGTGTCTATCGCCGGATCCATAACTGTGTTAGTCCAGAGGAGAGTCGGCGACGTATACCCTCTTGCTGGGACTCTCCGGCTGTTAGCGCACTTCTCTAAAAGATCAACTAAATTGTATATTGTTCCTTGAAATGTACAATGTTATTCTTATTATCATCATCAAATCGCATCAAAATACTTAATTTTTCTTATTTTTCTCATATCATAGGCTGGACTTGTGATCGCACTCACGAATGGCAGAACTTCCATCTGCGGAGCTTCCTTACTGACCAACACCCGCTCTGTGACCGCGGCTCACTGCTGGAGGACCAGGAACGCCCAGGCTCGTCAGTTTACTCTCGCTTTTGGTACAGCTAACATCTTCTCCGGAGGAACCAGGGTCACCACCTCCAGTGTTCACCTGCACGGCAGCTACAACATGAACAACCTCAACAACGACGTCGCCGTCATCAACCACAACCATGTTGGCTTCAACAGTCAGTACCATTATCTGTGCTTTGTTTAAATTATTGATTATTTTAGAGTTCCTACACCTGTAATGTGATTCTGTCTACTTCACCTCATTACAGACAACATCCAGCGCATCAACCTAGCCAGTGGAAACAACAACTTTGCTGGTACTTGGGCCTGGGCTGCCGGCTTCGGGAGGACCTCCGATGGTTAGTATTTATCATTACTGAAAAAAAATATATATTATTCTCTCATTTTGTATTCTGCGTTGACTCCGCGACTAGAAGGCGCCATGAGAGAGTTTTGATAAAATTCCTTGACTATTCCAGCTGCTTCGGGAGCCAACAACCAACAAAAACGTCAAGTGAGCCTCCAGGTCATTACCAACGCCGTCTGCGCCCGCACGTACGGAAACTCTGTGATCATTGGCTCCACCCTCTGTGTTTCCGGCGCTAACGGTCGCAGCACCTGCAGCGGAGACTCCGGCGGCCCTCTCTCCATCGGCAGCGGCGGAGGCCGTCAGCTGGTCAGTACACTAGTTTTGTTTAACTTTACTGCTTTAACTGGTTGCCTATAGATTCTCTGTTTTTTGTTTATTTGTTTATTTACTAGGGTAGCCTTTTATGACTCACTACATTTCCCATTTGTTTCTTGTACTTTCCAGATCGGTATCACGTCGTTCGGATCAGACAAAGGCTGCCAGAGAGGCTACCCTGCCGGTTTCGCTAGAGTCACATCCTTTAACTCCTGGATCCGGGCTAGAATTTAAATGACGACTGACGAATGCTGAATGATTCATTAATAATAAAATAATTTCATTTACAAAAAAACCTTTCTTTATTTTCGTATTCCTCAATCTCATCCTCTTTGGGAAACTTGAATAAGTACTCAATAAAAAGTTAAACAGTGTGGATTCACGGCAGTGTGCTCGGAGTGTATTCCTTTTGTTTTCTCGATCGGGCTACTCGATAGCGTGAATGTTGACTTAAATTTGTAGGAAGTTCCTTAGCAGCAGGTAGGTTTGCTAGTTCTATTGAGTGAGTGCGAGGTCTTCGATCGCCTAGGTACCGTCGGTCTACCGAGCAATATACCCGCTCGCTGGAAGATCTTTCCTTTGTCGATATATTTTAGTATATAACTAGTCAGGTCATAAGTATTGTCACACAGTAAAAACTTTTCTTTTAGAATGCTGGTCACAAAAAAGTTTATTGAATTCGAATTTCGAATTGTTCATGAAAATAAAAATGTATACTTTTAGAATTTTACTCATTTTTAAATATGGAGTGGACGCTTAATGAAGACCGTGTTGCAGTTATTGCGTTGCATCGTTGCGGTTACGCGCCAATTCAAATTTTTAACATACTGAAAAATTTTAATATAACCAAAAGATTCGTTTATCGTACCATCAAACGATACAATGAAGACTCTAGTGTAGATGACAGGTCAAGAAGTGGTCGCCCTCGGTCTGTTAGGACTCCAGCAGTGATAAAAGCTGTGAAGGCGCGAATTCAAAGAAATCCCAAACGTAAGCAGAAACTGTTGGCCCTTCAGATGGGGTTAAGCAGAACCACGGTGAAAAGGGTGTTAAATGAAGACTTAGGGCTTCGGGCATATCGAAGAAAAACAGGACATCGTTTGAATGCTCGTCTAATGGACCTGAGACTGAAGAGATGCCGCGCTTTGTTGAAGCGGTACACGGGAAAAAAATATCGGGAATTTCTTTTTTCGGATGAAAAAATTTTTACCGTAGAAGAGAGCTACAACAAACAAAATTATAAGGTGTACGCACACAGTAGTGAAGAAGCGAGCAACCGTATTCCGCGTGTCCAACGAGGTCATTTTCCATCCTCGCTCATGGTATAGTTGGGAGTTTCTTATTGGGGCTTAACAGAGGTACATTTTTGTGAGAAAGGTGTAAAAACGAATGCAGTTGTGTATCAAAATACAGTCCTGACGAACCTTGTGGAACCTGTTTCTCATACCATGTTCAATAACAGGCACTGGGTATTCCAACAAGATTCGGCACCAGCTCATAGAGCGAAGAGCACACAAGACTGGCTAGCGGCGCGTGAAATCGACTTCATCCGGCACGAAGACTGGCCCTCCTCCAGTCCAGATTTGAATCCGTTAGATTACAAGATATGGCAACACTTGGAGGAAAAGGCGTGCTCAAAGCCTCATCCCAATTTGGAGTCACTCAAGACATCCTTGATTAAGGCAGCCGCCGATATTGACATGGACCTCGTTCATGCTGCGATAGACGACTGGCCGCGCAGATTGAAGGCCTGTATTCAAAATCACGGAGGTCATTTTGAATAAACTTTAATGTCATAAGAATCTATGTTTTGTTAAGTTCATTTTGGTATATGAATGGTTACATAATGAATAAACTTGTTTCAATTATTTTACATTAAACATGTGACAGAATTTATGACCTGACTAGGTATTATCATAATATTAAATAACAACCCTAAAAAAAATTTTCAAACCCACGAAACAGAACGAAAATGATAAGGTAAATCCAACGTGTATAACCCCGTGAATATAAAAACATATTAAGTAACTTGATATGAGGAGCAGAGATACTACAAAAGTGTGTCAACATACTACCAAAAATAATTTTACGAAGGAGAGGAGTGTAGCTTAAAATCCTTGATGTGCCAGTTTCCTAAATTATTTCCAGACATGTGCTCGACGGTGTAAACTGATGGGGAGTGCTGGGCTACTATTTTGCATTTAAAAAAATTCGGAGCTAATTTTTTCGCGAAGTGTGCATTCTTATCGCTTTGGAAATAGCACCGCTTCCATACTATGTCGTTAAAATCTACAGGTTTTACAGAAATCTACGGAGATTTATATGCACATGTACATGTATCACAAGCTGTCACAAATTTAGCAGTATCGCCGTACATACCTGGCCAATAATAGCGTAACTTAAGTCTTTGGTAAGTTTTAAAAATTCCCATATGTCCTGTAACGGTAAGCGTTACACCAACCGGCAGCTGCAGTGGAGAGTATGAGTTCTATATAAAAAAAAAATTCTCAGGGCACCTTTTAAATAAAAAAAATTAAGTGCAGTCACACAAATACTTTGCTATCCCTAAAAAGTTGACATTTTAACTGAAGTTAACTGATAAATTAGCTTTTTTAAGTTTTTCCAATACGCCCAACAGCAGGGACACGTGATCATGGAACGATTCGCTAATTACAATAACGTCATCTAAGTAACAGAAGACTTTGTGCTCGAACTCCGGTCCAAATAGGGTATCCCCTAATCTTTGTTGTGTAGCTAGCGCATTGGTCAACCCAAAAGGCCTTACATTAAAAACGAAAGTTCCACGACCCGGAACGTAAAAACTAGTCTTCTCTCTGTCCTTTTCAGCCAATGGAATTTGCCAAAAAGATTTTGACAGATCAATCGATGACAGGAAATGAGCGTCGCTAAGGTTGTCTAAGATCTTAGATATATACGGTAGGCTATAGGCGTCTTTTTTGGTGACCGAGTTAAGCTTCCTACTGTCTAGGCATACCCGAGGTTTACCCTCTTTTTTCTCTACTACTATGACAGGGGAAGACCACGGACTCTCGCCTGGCGAGATTACGCCAAGTTTCAACATTTCGTCTACCTGCTCTGATACGTCTTTTTATTTTACCGGGAACAACCTATACGAGTGCTGCCTAATAGGAAGTGCATCTCCTGTATCGATCCTATGGATAACTAGGGATGTTCTACCTAAACCTATACGTTCAAAAGAGATATATTTAAATTGATCAATTGATTACGCTATTTTTTTTTTATGGTTCTAACGTGTCATACGAATGAAGGCCTTTTGAGGAAGTAGAAGACGTAATATTATAAGTTTTAGGGTCTGTGTTACTTATAAAATCAAATTTAGGTAGATATTTAGGACAAATATATATGTCGGAGGAGAAACGCTGAAGGAATGTTTTTAAAAAGTGTGACGTCACCATTGCTGACGTCACGGTCATTAAGTTCTCGACGATGACTCATGTTTGGGCTTCCGAAACAAAACTTCACGAGAACTTTGTGCGTGGCGTATATTTCACGAGAAGCGTAACAACATTCCAGAGAGATCCGTACTGTACGACGGCTCAGACACGAATGAATCAGCGCTAGACAGCACGGCCGTATTTATAGGACTCTGTACACGTCACTTTGACGTTTGTGTATCGTTGATATTCCGAACTATTGACCCGGATGCGACACGGCCATCCTGTGTTACACACGTCCTCGTGTGTTAATCTGAAGCAAAAGCAAATACCGCACAGTATCATTCACGCTCGGCCATATCTGACCACTCTACTAAAATAAAAGTCTGTGTCATCACAAATTCTATAACGACGAAAGATTACACAAACGAAAATAAGTGATTTACTACAGCTGCAAGTTCTCCCCGTACAATTCATGTACACAGTAACTAAGTCATCCCTGTGACTCTCTAATCGACAGTCATCCCTGTGACTCTCTAATCGACAGTCATCCCTGTGACTCTCTAATCGACAGTCATCCCTGTGACTCTCTAATCGACAGTCATCCCTGTGACTCTCTAATCGACAGTCATCCCTGTGACTCTCTAATCGACAGTCATCCCTGTGACTCTCTAATCGACAGTCATCCCTGTGACTCTCTAATCGACAGTCATCCCTGTGACTCTCTAATCGACAGTCATCCCTGTGACTCTCTAATCGACAGTCATCCCTGTGACTCTCTAATCGACAGTCATCCCTGTGACTCTCTAATCGACAGTCATCCCTGTGACTCTCTAATCGACAGTCATCCCTGTGACTCTCTAATCGACAGTCATCCCTGTGACTCTCTAATCGACAGTCATCCCTGTGACTCTCTAATCGACAGTCATCCCTGTGACTCTCTAATCGACAGTCGTCCCTGTGACTCTCTAATCGACAGTCATCCCTGTGACTCTCTAATCGACAGTCATCCCTGTGACTCTCTAATCGACAGTCATCCCTGTGACTCTCTAATCAACAGTCATCCCAGTGACTCTAATCAACAGTCATCCCAGTGACTCTAATCAACAGTCATCCCACTTCTGATGTCGGAGGAGAAACGCTGAAGGAATGTTTTTAAAAAGTGTGACGTCACCATTGCTGACGTCACGGTCATTAAGTTCTCGACGATGACTCATGTTTGGGCTTCCGAAACAAAACTTCACGAGAACTTTGTGCGTGGCGTATATTTCACGAGAAGCGTAACAACATTCCAGAGAGATCCGTACTGTACGACGGCTCAGACACGAATGAATCAGCGCTAGACAGCACGGCCGTATTTATAGGACTCTGTACACGTCACTTTGACGTTTGTGTATCGTTGATATTCCGAACTATTGACCCGGATGCGACATATATATTTTTTCCAACAATCAATGCCAAGAATTAAATACGAATCTATTTCTGGTATTACGTGAACATTTAAAATTTAACTATACTTTTGAAAACTATAGGTAACAAAATATTTCCAATAGAATGATAAGACTGACCGCCTGCAGTCGTAACTGTTAATATATCAGCAGTGTTCATTATGAACCCTGCTTT
Source organism: Bombyx mandarina (assembly GCF_030267445.1). NCBI lineage: Eukaryota > Metazoa > Arthropoda > Insecta > Lepidoptera > Bombycidae > Bombyx > Bombyx mandarina. The sequence continues at coordinate 85,938 of NC_143224.1, read as the reverse complement.
TAAAAGTTTTTGTTGTTGTGTACTCATTTGTGATTCTTTATTACGACGTAATGAAACCGAACCATTTTTGAAGAAGCTGATAACTGGTGATGAAAAGCGGATCATGTACGATAAAAATGTTCACAGACTGTGGCGAAACCCGGGTTAACTCGTAACAAGGTGATGCTGTGCGTGTGGTGGAATCAGAAGGGCATTATTCATTATGAGCTGTTACCACCAGGCAAGACCATCGATTCTGAACTCTACTACGAACAACTGATGAGATTAAAGCAAGAAGTTGAGAGAAAGCGGCCGGAATTAATCAACAGAAGGCGTGTGGTTTTTCATCATGATAACGCTAGACCTCACACATCTTTAGCCACTCAGCCAAAATTAAGAGAGCTTGGCTGGGAGGTGTTAATGCATCCGCCGTATAGCCCTGACCTTGTACCTTCAGATTTCCACCTGTTTCGGTCTCTTCAGAATTCTTTAGGCAGTGTTAGGTTAACATCACGAGAGGACTGCCAAAACCAATTGTCGCGATATTTTGATCAGAAGCCAAAAAATTTATATAGCAATGGGATCATGTCCCTACCTACAACATGGCAAAAAGCTACCGAACAAAATGGTACCTACATACTTTATTTAAATGTAATTAAACTATATTAAAATGCTGTGAATTTTCTTAAAAAATGCAAAGAAACTTTTTCCCCAACCTAAAATATACCTAGTCAGGTCATAAATTCTGTCACATGTTTAATGTAAAATAATTGAAACAAGTTTATTCATTATGTAACCATTCATATACCAAAATGAACTTAACAAAACATAGATTCTTATGACACTAAAGTTTATTCAAAATGACCTCCGTGATTTTGAATACAGGCCTTCAATCTGCGCGGCCAGTCGTCTATCGCAGCACGAACGAGGTCCATGTCAATATCGGTGGCTGCCTTAATCAAGGATGTCTTGAGTGACTCCAAATTGGGATGAGGCTTTGAGCACGCCTTTTCCTCCAAGTGTTGCCATATCTTGTAATCTAACGGATTCAAATCTGGACTGGAGGAGGGCCAGTCTTCGTGCCGGATGAAGTCGATTTCACGCGCCGCCAGCCAGTCTTGTGTGCTCTTCGCTCTATGGGCTGGCGCCGAATCTTGTTGGAATACCCAGTGCCTGTTATTGAACATGGTATGAGAAACAGGTTCCACAAGGTTCGTCAGGACTGTATTTTGATACACAACTGCATTCGTTTTTACACCTTTCTCACAAATGTAAAAAAATGTACCTCTGTTAAGCCCCAATAAGAAACTCCCAACCATACCATGAGCGAAGATGGAAAATGACCTCGTTGGACACGCGGAATACGGTTGCTCGCTTCTTCACTACTGTGTGCGTACACCTTATAATTTTGTTTGTTGTAGCTCTCTTCTACGGTAAAAATTTTTTCATCCGAAAAAAGAATTTCCCGATATTTTTTTCCCGCATACCGCTTCAACAAAGCGCGGCATCTCTTCAGTCTTAGGTCCATTAGACGAGCATTCAAACGATGTCCTGTTTTTCTTTGATATGCCCGAAGCCCTAAGTCTTCGTTTAACACCCTTTTCACCGTGGTTCTGCTTAACCCCATCTGAAGGGCCAACAGTTTCTGCTTACGTTTGGGATTTCTTTGAATTCGCGCCTTCACAGCTTTTATCACTGCTGGAGTCCTAACAGACCGAGGGCGACCACTTCTTGACCTGTCATCTACACTAGAGTCTTCCTTGTATTGTTTGATGGTACGATAAACGAATCTTTTGGTTATATTCAAAATTTTCAGTATGTTAAAAATTTGAATTGGCGCGTAACCGCAACGATGCAACGCAATAACTGCAACACGGTCTTTTTTAAGCGTTCACTCCATATTTAAAAATGAGTAAAATTCTAAAAGTATACATTTTTATTTTCATGAACAATTCGAAATTCGAATTCAATAAACTTTTTTGTGGCCAGCATTCTAAAAGAAAAGTTTTTACTGTGTGACAATACTTATGACCTGACTAGTTATATTAACATTAGTTTTATTTTATCCTGTATCGGCAAATATTAAATTCAACATTATTTTGTTCGGTAATTGATTATGTTTGTTTTTAGCGGATTAAAACAAGCCTTCACGAATTTCGGTGTTTTGATTGGGAGTTTTGTTTTAGTGTTGTATGACTTCTATAAAGGAATTACGGTTGCTACAGCCGGAAGTTGCAAAAAAAAAACGAACGTTTATTTAAACTAAATTTAATTATAAGAATTACAATTTAAAAGTATACTGAGTTAACCTAGGCTGGAGTGTCTTCTATTCGTGCACCCCGAACGCTGCGACGGTGCGCTCTCACTGCGCTCGGCGCGAAGCTCTGCAAGGGGCTGCGCTTCGAGCGGTCGAGAGCCGCCACTGTTTGCCCGGGATAGTACCGGACGATTTGTGAGCCGGAACAAGGCTGATCCGAGGACTCGGAGGAAGCGGAAGACGGTCAAACGACCAGTGACTCCCGCTCTCTCCGACTCCTCGGAGATTGAGCTCGCGCCTGCCAAATTTTTGGCAGTCGAGGATGGGCCGGCGGATGCTATAGGATCATCTGCCAAAGAACGCGCTCGACAAGATCTTACGGTGACCTACGGAGAACCGGCTGTCACCACCTCGGTGCGGACCGGAGCCTTCCGCCGTAAAGAAGCTGGTCTGGTGAGAGAAGGCGAGGTCGAGCGAATAACCCGCTCCCTCACAGAAGTGGACACAATGGACCCGCGGAAGGCGGTTGAAATTTCGCTGGAAATTGTTTCCAAGGTGGCGGCCAAATCAGGCTCCCTGAAGGGCACGTACGTGCGGGCCCTGAAGTGCGTGGCTGCTGCCGTGGAGAAGCTATTGGACGAGTTTCTACGACGCACTAGCACGGAGGAAGTAACCTGTCTGCGGTCGCAACTGGAGCGACTGTTGGCAGAAAACTCAGGCTTCGAGCGGAGGGCGTGCGGGTGCGGGAAGAGATTGGCCGAAATGCGTGCATCCCTTGACGGTTTCTTGGGACAGCAGGGTAGATTAGCCTCTCCGTCGCCCCCGTCCCCATCAAATGAAAGAGCGAAAAATGAGAAGGACAAGGAAATAGAGGAACTGAAGAAACGAATAGCAATCCTCGAGGCCCGCGCCTCCAAGGTTGAACGCGCAAGGCCTCCGCTGGCGCACGAGCGCCAGGCGCCTGCGCTGTCACCGTGCGACGCCTTAGCTGCACTGTCACTCACAAGGGCAGCAGGTACCAGGGTGGGTGCGGCACCTTCGGCACGCGCGTCCACCAAAGTGGCCGCGTCAAACAAGCCCGTTGGACGGCGAATGGCGGTCCAGCCCGTGAGGCCTCAGGCTGATGCTTCTGCCCCGCTCCAGCCTGCGAAGGCGGGGCCTGGCAGAAGCCGCAAGAATACAAAGGGGTGTGTGAATGCCGCCCAGCCGGCGCAACGCCCACAGCCCCGTCCACTACCTCCAGCCCCGTCCAACATGGAAGCAGCCTGGACGACGGTAGTGAAACGCGGTCGAAGGAGGGCGCTAGACGTTCCTAACCCCCGTCCCGTCCCGACGGTTAACGCTCCCCAGGTAATGGGTCGAGCAGTGACTGAGGGAAAGAGAAAGGGAGGGCGCAAGGCAAGGAAACCGCGCGACCCGCAGTCGGCGGCTGTCGTATTGGAGCTGCTGCCGGCTGCCAAGGAAAAGGGCCTCACTTATGGGGAGGTGATGTCCCGGGCGCGCGTTAGCGTCGACGTGGATGCCATGGGCGTGGAAGGTGGCCTCCGAGTCCGGCACACCGCCAATGGGGCCCGGTTGCTGGAGTGTCCTGGTGCCAACACCAGCGCGGTCGCGGACAGGGTAGCAGCCCGGCTCCGCGAAATCCTGCCGGACCCAGAAGTGGTGCGTATAGACAGGCCCGTCAAGATGGCGGAAGTCAAAGTGACGGGCCTGGATGAATGCGCCACTAAGGAGGAAGTGGCCGCCGCCATTGCATCGCAGGGCAATTGCGCCCTTACGCAGGTGAAGGTAGGAGAGCTGCGAAGCTCTTACTCTGGAGCCTTCACTGTGTGGGCGCGTTGCCCTATGCAGGCAGCCACACTCCTGGCTACGCCTCCACAAGGTCGGCCCGCCGACTCACCAGGGAGGCTACGCGTAGGCTGGGTGATAGCCCACGTGCAGCTACAGAAGGCCCGCCCCTGGCGATGCCTCCGGTGTTTTGGCACCGGGCACGGCCTCGCCAGGTGCCCGTCGGCTATGGACCGCAGCGGTCTTTGTTTCCGCTGCGGCCAGCCCGGTCACAAGGCGGGCTCCTGCACAGCCGCCGCACCGCACTGCGTGCTATGCGACGCGGCGAAGCGGCGGGCCGATCATCGGGCCGGGGGCCCGTCCTGTCTTTCCGCACCCTCCTCCACAAAGAGGAGGCGTGGCGGAAAAAAGAAGAAAAATATAGAGGAAGGGCCGGCTGCCTGTGATACAGCCGGCCGGTCAGTTCCCGCCGCGGCTGTCGGGCCGCAAGGCGGGACGGAAGACGAGGGAGCGATGGACGTGACACCTCAATAATGGATCACGTCCATCGCTTCCTTCAAGCGAACATGAACCACTCCGCCAGGGCGCAGGATCTCCTCGTCCACACCATGGCGGAGTGGTTCATCGACATCGCGATCGTTGCGGAGCCATACTTCGTACCTCCCGACCGGGAGGATTCCTGGGCCGAAGATGTTGATGGCTCCGTGGCGATCTTGATGCGACAGTCTGCGGCGTTACCCCCCCTTGGAATGGTGGCCAGGGGATCCGGGTACGTCGTCGTTAGGGTCAACGAAACCGTCGTGATCGGGGTGTACTTCTCTCCGAACAGGAGTCTCGCTGAGTTCGAGCGGTTCCTGGGCGGGCTCGAGGCGTTGGTTCATCGCTTCGAGTCTCGCCCGGTGATACTGGTGGAGGACCTCAACGCTAAATGTACGGCGTGGGGTTCTCCCCGCACGGACCCGCGCGGCGAGTTTTTTTTTTTTTTTTTTTTTTATTGCTTAGATGGGTGGACGAGCTCACAGCCCACCTGATGTTAAGTGGTTACTGGAGCCCATAGACATCTACAACGTAGACGCGCCACCCACCTTGAGATACAAGTTCTAAAGTCTCAGTATAGTTACAACGGCTACCCCACCCTTCAAACCGAAACGCATTACTGCTTCACGGCAGAAATAAGCAGGGCGGTGGTACCTATCCGCGCGGACTCACAAGAGGTCCTACCACCAGTAAACCTACCACCAGTTCCTGTCGGAGTGGGCTTTCGCGACCGGCCTCTGTCTTCTGAACAGATGTTCGGTCGCGACCTGCGTGCGGTGGAACGGGGAATCACACGTGGACGTGTCGTTCGCGTCTCCGTCCGCCGCACGCCGTGTCCGTGGCTGGCGTGTTCTCGAGGGGGCGGAGACGCTCTCGGACCATCGGTTCGTCCGATTTGAGCTCTCCGTTTCCACCTTGTTGAACGCGCCGGACGAAGACACCCGCGGTGAGGAGGAGCTCCCGCGTAGTGCTCCCCGATCATTCCCGCGATTGGTACTGAAGCGCCTGAACAAGGTGCTTGCGGTGGAGACGGCCACAGTGGCCGCGTGGGCGCCGATGCCCGCGCGTCTAGTGGACGTGGAGTTGGAGGCCGAATGGTTCCGGGGTACGATGCGTCGCGTCTGCGATGCTGCGATGCCCTGGGTCAGCGGTCACGCTCCGCGTGGCGGTGTACCATATTTTTCGATATTAAAATGGAGTGGTGTGATAAAGAAAACCGAATCGCTGTGATTGCATTACACAAAGTAGGTATGGAGCCAAATGCAATATTTAAAATTCTCCATACGCTTGGTATTAGTAAAATGTTTGTGTACTGGGCTATTAATAGGTGCAATGAGACCTCCTCTGTTTGTGACAGAAAAAGATCTGGCCGTCCACGTAGTGTTCGTACGAAAAAGGTAAGGGAAAGAATTCGAAGAAATCCTGTTCGAAAGCAAAAGATTTTATCTCGGGATATGAAGATAGCACCTAGAACCATGTCGCGTATTTTAAAAGATGACTTAGGACTTGCAGCCTATAAGAGACGTACTAATAATTTCTTAACCGATAATTTAAAAGAGAATAGGGTGGTAAAATCGAAACAACTACTGAAGCGGTACGCAAAGGGAGGTCATAGAAAATTTTTGTTTACGGATGAGAAATTTTTTACAATTGAGCAACATTTTCACAAACAAAATGAATGTGTTTATGCTCAAAGATCTAAGGAAGCTTCCCAATTAGTCGACAGAGTGCAACGTGGGCACTATCCGACTTCAGTGATGGTTTGGTGGGGTATTAGCTATGAAGGAGTGACTGGGCCATACTTTTGTGAAAGAGGTATCAAAACATCGGCACAAGTGTATCAAGATACCATTCTTGAGAAGGTAGTGAAGCCACTTAACAACACCATGTTCAATAATCAAGAATGGTCCTTCCAGCAAGACACGGCGCCAGGTCATAAAGCTCGGTCTACGCAGTCTTGGTTGGAAACGAACGTTTCGGACTTCATCAGAGCTGAATGAAGACTGGCCGTCGTCTAGTCCCGATCTTAATGCGCTGGATTATGATTTATGGTCAGTTTTAGAGAGTACGGCTTGCTCTAAACGCCATGATAATTTGGAGTCCCTAAAACAATCCGTACGATTGGCAGTGAAAATTTTTTCCATGGAAAGAGTGCGTGCTTCTATTGATAACTGGCCTCAACGTTTAAATGACCGTATTGCAGCCAGTGGAGACCACTTCGAATAATTTTTTTATACTTTAAATTTAGCAGGCTGAAGTGGCAATGGGCCGGTCACATCTGTCGAGCCAGCGACGCCAGGTGGGGGAGGAAAGTCCTCGAATGGAGGCCACGGATGGGTACAAGGAGCGTGGGGCGTCCCCAACCAGGTGGACTGACGACTTAGTGCGCACGGCGGGAAGTCGTTGGATGTGGAAGGCGGAGGACCGCATTATGTGGAAGGCATTGGGGAAGGCCTATGTCCAGCGGTGGGCAGATAAAGGCTGATGATGATGATGATGATGATGACTTTAAATTGTTTTATATTTATGTATTAAACTAACACACTGTAAAAGTAATAAATGTTATTTGCCATAGATTTTTTTTTGTTTTCTTTTGTAACAGTATTTATGGCCAGGCTAAGTATTGTCCATATTCCAGACAGATCCTGTGGTACTGAGATAGCAATAGTCGAAATTTTCAGGCACCTACGTTGTGGGCGTTTGTTATCGGATGTTCTAGAAAGAAATTGATTTCCGGTACCAACGAATACCTTATATGGTCATTATGAATCTATCGCTAGTTAAAGCGCGCGGTTTTCATTCATTGTAACAACTAGTTATTTTGTTTGTTTGTGAGTAATTATTTTTGTATTAATTTAATATTTTTAAAATTTTGTTACGACGTAGCAATATCCCCTCTCCAAGAGAAAGGATTATACGTAGTAAAATCCGCTGCGGTAAGCGCCTAATAAGGATAGAACCACCCAGTAACAAATACCTACCATGCGACCTAGCAGACGACCTGTCATAGTTGTCTGAGGAAATTTATAATCAACAGACTACCATACAACTAGAATACAACTCTATTAAAAGATTGTACTCGAGAACAGCACTGCATGACAAAGAGCGTCTAAGAGGAAGAATACTGTGTACGTGTAACATTCGGAACGAATCGGCACTGTGAAATACGTTTGGTCTTTCATGAATTTGTTACAGTCACGACCCGCTGTAACGAGAATATTAGTGTAGGCTTACTTGGTAACGCCTGAAAATTTAATTTTGTTTTTTTTTTTTAAATTAACGTCATCTAGCGTGTACGTGGTGCAGTGTGGAGAAATCAAATTATTTTAAAAACACAAATAAGTTCACTCACTCGACATTGCATGTCGTGACTGTGCGATCTTGTCTATTGTTCGAAAGCAAGGTTTGCACATCACTGGCATGCAGAATCTTCGAGAACCGACAGACAATTACTATAAAAAGACAAGTCACTTTGTCCAAGTCCTTTTTCTGTCAACATCTCTCGAGCTGCGAGGTGATAGTATTCTTAAGCATTTGCCAAAGTTAATTGAATAATTCCTTGGTGTTGTGTAATAAACCAGGGTAAGTGTTTTATAATTTATTCTCCACACTGTGTCCACAAACTGTAATTAAATAAAATTTAACATCACTATGTCTTATCGCGTAGGTCCTAGTAACTGGTACATAATATGTACAACAGTTAAGGTGCGGAGAGTGACCTTCAGTTCACCTTCAAGATCCCACAGTACCTTACTGTGTGGACGCTGCCGGAAGCGAGGTGCTCTGGCTAGGCGATCCAAGAAGGATACTTGACTACGGTAGACTAAGAACACACCCGCATTCACAGCCTTGCTTGAATTCAGTAACCCCAGTTGCTGGGAAGCGATCCGGTGAAGCCTTCATTGTTTCTTGTTAACTAAGTTAAATCGGTGAAGCCTTTATTGTTTCTTTTTAACTAATTTAAATTAATTTTCTTTGTGTAACTTTCTCGTGTGTTCGGTATACCTACCTGTACCTACCTACTGTACCTGTAACATTGTACCTGACCATTCACTAGAACTTTGTAAACTATTGTAATAATTTTAACCTTAATATTTGTGTGGAATAAACACAACATTGTTATTTTTAATTGTTTTAATTTATTGGTGTAAGTCTCCCAGAGCGGTAAGTGGTGGCGCCCTGAGATCCTCCTCACAGATCTCCTGTTCACCGGTTGTCTACCGGTGGTGACGTTTCTTGAAGTGGTGCGACTCGGCCCCGTGTCTCTCGACCCATAGACCACCTTTTGGGGAGACGCGACTGGGCCTCATGTAACATCGGCATACCAGGGGCACCCTTAGACACAGGCACGTTATAACTTAAAGAGTCACTACCCGCTCTATACGCCCAGAACATAACACAACAAGACGAATAAGACCCATACTAGAGGTCGCAAACCGCCATACATGCGCAAAACGCAAAACAATAAACGAATTAGGCCCACAAAGCAAGCAAAAAAAAAAGAAACAATCTCCCAACTAAATTTTAACCTTCGTGTAGGCTTATTTTTTTAATTCATCACATAAACGTAGACAGAGACCGAAGCGTAACAACTTTTTAAATTAAAATTTTTGTCGATGAGAGAAAGAAAGAAAGAAAATCTAAACCAATATTCCGAAACACTACGTATCAAGGAAAACAAGAATCGAGCCGTTAACGGTGACGACTATGATAAATATACGAACAATTTATTAAAACAAAATTAAATAAACTAAGCGGCATTGCGAGTATGTTTAGTCTTTAGCAAATTTGTTACACTACTCATCACTTATATTGTCGATCATTCTGACTTTATTTTAAAAAAAAACTTTGTATAATTTTAAGCACTCGATTAATTTGAGAAGATCTGAAATTAATGAAGATTCATACTGTTACCAACTTACTTAATTATAATATAATCTTAAGCGTGAGAGATTAGATATGGCATCGGCCAGCGCAGTCCTGTATAAAAGCGAGAAGTGGAGCAGTGAAACCGTCTGTCCCTTCGCGTTCCAAGATGAAGCTCTCCGCTATAATTCTGTTGAGCCTCGTGTCCGCAGCCCTCTGCTACGAGGAGCCTCTGCGCTACTACCACGAGAACGTGGGCATCCCGGAGGCAGCGCGCATTAAGCAGGCGGAGGAAGCTGTAGACTTTGACGGCTCCAGGATTGTGGGAGGATCTGCGGCCAACCTCGGCCAATATCCTTACTTGGTATGTTCAATTAATTTTCACTAAATTGAATAAAGTTGATCTGCTTATAAATAAGAAAAGATACACTTCTGTTCAATAATAAATTTAAAATGCAGATTTCTACATCAAGATATGTACCTACAAAATTTGTTGCCAGAATTTAATGTAGGTATTTACCTGCATAAAATTATAATATAGTGGATATTGTTTTCAGGGAGGTCTTATTATAACCTTGACGACCGGTGCACAGTCCGTCTGTGGCTCCTCTCTGCTGACCAACACTCGTCTGGTGACGGCCGCTCATTGCTGGTTCGATGGCAGGAACCGAGGTCGTCAGGTCACCGTCGTGTTGGGCTCCGTACGCCTCTTCTCCGGCGGCACTAGGATCAACACGCCCAACGTTCAAATGCACGGCAACTGGAACCCTTCCACGATCGCCAATGATGTTGCTGTTATCTCAATTAACCACGTGGGCTTCTCCAGTGAGTTGATGCATCAGCTATGTTTGCTAAGACTTAAAGGGTTTGTCGAGAAATCGAAGTAAATGAAGTGACTTGAATCGCTCCACAGACACGATCAACCGCATCAGCCTGGCGACCGGTAGCGCCAACTACGCCGGTACCTCGGCCCAGGCTGCTGGATTCGGACTCACAGCTGACAGTAAGATAGCGTTCATTATGTAATTAGATGGAATGTTATAAATAATTACCTTACGTTACGTATACTCGTATGTTTCAAGCTACGAGTTATAACGACGTATGTGTTGCTAGGCGAGATATAATACATTTGCAGATGCCGCTATCACCACGAACCAGGTCCTGAGCCACGTCACCCTGCAAGTTATCACCAATTCCGACTGCAGACGGACTTTCGGTACCAGAATCCGCGACTCGACCATCTGCACCAGCGGAGCCAACGGCCGCAGCACCTGCCGCGGAGACTCCGGCGGCCCGCTCTCCATCTCCAGCGGCGGACGGCGCCTGCTGGTCAGTCACTCTTCACGAATGAGTACAATGCTGTATCTATGCAGATACCTCAGTGTTTTCAATATCACTTTTACTTAGTAAATATGTACAGATTACTGGTTGTTACAGATCGGCATCACCTCGTTCGGTGCTGCTTCCTGCCAGCGCGGTTTCCCTGCTGCTTATGCCAGAGTTACGTCCTTCGCTTCCTGGATCAACTCCAGACTTTAAACGGAACTCATCAATTGCTTCTTCTCAATAAATTACTATAAAATTTAAGTAGAATTTCTCATTTTATTCTTGTTCTTTATTCACGCTACAGGTCATATTTTCGTCGAGCTGCTACTAATACCACTTAAGTTCAAACTGTTTAGTTTCCGAGTGACGAAAGAAACTGACTGACTGAACATAAAGGATATTTAGCGCTTAACGCTTCCTATCTTTACAAAGTGTGTGTGAGATATCACAGAAATTGTATTATTCGTTTGAAAGACCTATTGTCGGCATTATGCGTGGAATATACTATAGCATCGTTTAAACCTCCGCCACGGCTTTTCTGGGTGGAGTACATACGAAATGTCCAATTTTCCACGACTCTGGCGCATAAATCAGGCTGAATTTGACCGACAGTTTGGGCTGTGTTGGCTTTGAAGACCGCTGTGGTTTGTGGCTTATTATACACCTGCGACTTAAGGAAACCCCATAAAAAAGTCTAACGGGGTCAAATCACCGGATATCCGTGGTCAGTTCACATCAACTCCACGTCAGATGAGCATACCCTCAAATCGCCAATGCCGTGACGCTCAATGACCTACAAGCCATTAGTATGCTGCCTAAGAATTTGCAGGAAGTAGTATCTTCACAGCTAATTAACTATATCGAGAAGCGTAACATATTATATAACTATACTGAGACCTTAGAACTCATATCTCAAGGTGGGTGGCGACATTTACCATACGGATGTCTATGGGCTCCGGTAACCACTTAACACCAGGTGGGCCATGAGCTCGTCCACCCATCTATGCAATTAAAATATTGCCTGAATACCAGTCCGGGTTCCAGAGACCGCGCGGTACTGCAACTGCTCTTAGATGTGACTAATAATGTGCTTGCTGCACAAGATCAGGGTATGTATACGGTTCTGGTACTTCTGGACTTCTCTCGGGCTTTCGATAGCTTGAATATTGACTCTTTCTTCTTTACCCAATTGAGTTACTACAGCTTAAGTGCGGATACCATCAACTGGTTCCCCAGCTGTTTGACTGACCGACTAAAACTGGCAGGAATTCGTAGTGGTGAAGGTAATGTCCGATCCAACATGGCTAATGTTAATAATGGGGTCCCACAGGAGTCGATTCTGGGTCCACCGCTGTTTATAATATTGTTGACCACACTCCACTCCACCGCACTATTGTTAATACTACATACCTATATGGTCGTGCATTCAAAACATCCGAGTCGTCACTAGCTCTAGCAAAAATTACAGCCGACTTAAATACTTAAATCACTCTTCTTGAGTCCCAGCAAGACTAGATATAGTGTGTTTAGAAATGAATGTAAAGTTTCAAGACATGAAATTCCAGAAACCCGAAAATTACTTTCATCGCCACATAAATTGCTTAGGAGTTGGTGGTCGGCAGTCAGGTCAGCGTTCGCAAATGTTAACGACTCTTGGACTCTGCTCTGCTGCTTTTGAGGTAGCTTCCGTTGCCTGGCATCTAAATGTTGGAACATTATTCCTCCATCTATCCGGCACCAGGAAATAAGTTAAGTTATTTTAAAACGTATTTAAAAATGCATCTTCTGAATACGCAGATAAATTTGAAAACATAAATATCAACTACATATTCCTTCCTATAATTGAGTATTGTAATTGGATTGTATGTGTACTGATTGTCCGGAGGCCGTTCCAGTTTCACCAGGACCGGTGGGCGAGCAAAGGCTCAGCTAGGAGGGGTGGGATTTCCTAACAGTTGCTCGAGCGCCTCTGAAGGAGATCTGACAACTCACGAGCAGCTGCTTCGCGAATGAATCTACTACCGGATCGGAATCGGGACCCGCTGAGAAGATCCGGCGAGAAACTGAGCGGGCTGATGCGTGGGTAATTGGAATTTACAAACAATACAAATGTATGTTAATCTACATTAAGTACTATTGGAATTAGTAATAATGTAACATATTTAATTGCTGTTATTGCTATTTTCTTTCACCATTATTTTTTTATTTTACATCGTTGTGATGTCATATTGCCATATCATTGTCATTCATATTGTCATATCATTTAAGTCAGAACCATTTTACTTGTATTTCGTTTGTTTTATATTTTGGACTACCTACCTTTGAAAAAAGATTCCTATTGATATATTGGAATGATTGGTCGGCCGGCTTGATGCCGGCGGGAGATCAGCGTCGCAGTACCGACTGAGTGTATGTATGTAAAGAATATATGTTGGAGTATTTCCACTTTCGGGTAGCGACATGGTCAGCGGGTGGTCTTCGTAAGTCAATAAAACCAGAAATGTTAACTCAGAGCGTATATTACGCAGGAGCGTTCTGTCTGATACGGTGACTCGCTCGCTTCTTTTTTTTTTTTTTTTTTCGGGTAGAGGGCCGAACCTCCTACGAGGTCCCCGCGCAAAAGGGGCGCGCGGGGTATGTGAGACTCAACGATCTGCATGGTGTTGTGAGCAGACCGCGGGCCCAAGGATTTTAGAGCCCACCCACTAAACGACTCCCCTGCACTCTTACACCCGACGTCCGATCCCCTCCGAGGTCAGAACCCGGATGAGGTAGGGGGGCTACCACGGTCAACACTACAACCAGACGGCGCGGCTCACCCCAAGGACGCCCAGCCGACGGAGCCTTCGAGGCGAATCGAAGGCTCTGGAACGTCGGCCGTCTCGGTACGGCAGCCCGTCGGGCCGCCCAGACGGTGCCGCTGGTGTCCCGGAATACCCCGCTGGACCAGAACCAGCCTGCCGGGTCGGGACGCGATACACCGTCGACCGGTCGCTCTATTCACTCCACGGCAGCGCGCTAGAGTGCTGGTAGCGCGCCGCGCGGCCTCACCCCCTCAGGTCGCCCCTTGACCTTCACCGGGGGGAGGCCGCCACCTACAGGGGCCGGGACGTACGGGCGTATTCCCGCCTCCGGCCCCCGGCTCGACGGCGACGGATCGGTGCGGAAAGGGAAGAGCTCTCCCTCTCTCGCTCCGCCGCCTCCTTCTGCGAGATGGTGGACTCGCAGAAGTCGAGCATCGCCTTCCAGGACGCGTCGCTGCCGAGCATCGTAGCCACGACGCGCGGCAGCGAGAGGTCCTCTCCTATGACCGCGACGAGGGCGGCGCGTTGCTCGTCGAATCCAGAGCAACGCGCCAGCGTGTGTTCCGCTGTGTCTTCCTCGTCGCGGTCCGCGCAGTGGTGGCACTGCGCCGTCGGTTCCCTTCCGGCTATCTTAAAGAGGTACCGGCCAAAACACCCATGGCCGGTTAACATCTGAGTCAGCCGGAAGGTGAGGCATCCGCGGTCGCGGCCCACCCAGTCCGCGAGAACCGGGCGGACCGCCTCGACGGTTCGGAGGCCGGCCGACGGGTCCGCCAAGCGGCGAGACCACGCCTCCAGCACGGACCGCCGAGATTGGAGCCTCCGCGCTCGAACTACTCCTTCGCCGGGGCGCCCTTCCCCCCTAGAGCGGAGGTCGCTACGCCACCGGTAATCGGCAGCGAGCGCCTCCGCCTCCAGGTCCCAGGGTGGCGCCCCGGCGAGCAAGCACGCCGCCTCGAAGGAGACGGTGCGGTATCCTCGGATCGCCCTGACCGCGATCGCGCGCTGCGGACGTCGCAGCGCCGCGACGTTCTCGCGGGTCAGGGCGTGGCACCATACGGGAGCGCCGTATAGTGCCATCGACCGCACCACCCCCATGTAGAGGCGGCGCGCCACCTGATCGGGACCCCCGACGTTTGGAAGAAGCCGGCTCAGAGAGCCGGCCGTCGCCATCAGCCGAGGGCCCAATTTTTCGAAGTGAGCGCGGAAGCTCCACCGACCGTCCAGTTCGAGGCCGAGGTACCGAAGACCGGTCACCCCGACCCCGACGCGGACGCCTCCGATCACGAGGTGGGCACCCAGAGGCGGCGCTCGTCCCGGCCCGTGAAAGAGCAGGGCCTGGGTTTTGTCGAGCGCCACCTCGAGCCCCAACCGTCGGATCCTGGTGACGACGTGTGCCACGCCTGCGCACGCCAGACGGGCAGACTCCCGGTAGTCCCTCCCCGGAGCTACGACCAACGTGTCGTCAGCGTAACAAATTACGCTGAGCCTGGGGAGGGGTCCCCGAATGACGCCCCGCAGGACCCAGTCGTAGCCGATGTTCCACAGCAGGGGGCCCAGGACAGACCCCTGCGGAACACCGCGCTCGACGGGGAAGCGGTACATCGCCCCACCGTGTCCGATGCACTGGATCGACCTGCCCTCGAGGTAGGAGCCGATCAGTCGGCGGAGGTATGCGGGGACGCCGTGATACTCCAGCGCCCCCGCGATCACCGACCAGGGCAGGGTGTTGAAGGCGTTCCTTACATCTAAGGATAACGCCATCGCCACCCCGCCCCGGGATACGGCTTCATCGGAGAGGGCCCGCACGCGCAGAATTGCGTCGATAGTCGAGCGGCCCTCTCTGAAGCCGTACTGCTCCGCCGAAAGATCGGGACCCGTCTCGGTCAGGTGCCGGACGATGCGGGCCGCGACGATCCTCTCGAGCATCTTGCCCGCTTCGTCCAGCAACACGATGGGGCGATAGCCCGCGGGTGAGTCCGCGGGGCGCCCGTCCTTCCGCAGAAGGACCAGTCTGCCCGTCTTCCATTTCGACGGGAACCGTCCCGACTCGAGGCACGCTTCGAAAAGCCCCCCGAGCCGGTCCCCTAGGGCCTCGAAGGCCAAGCTCCAGACCCGGCCGTGAACGCCGTCAGGGCCGGGGGCCGCGTCCTTCGCTCTCATTTTGGACACGGCCGCATGGATCTCCGCCCCCGTGATAGGGGGAGGGGGCTCCTCGGCAGCGGGAACGCTGGGGCGACGCGGCGGCGTGCCCCACGTGGCGTCCATCTGGGGGGGCTCAAAGTCCCCCCCCGCTGCCGGCGGGAAGAGTGCCGCAACAATTTCCCGCAGCTGCCGAGGCTGGAGCCGCTCGGTCACCGGGAGCGCCCACGGTTGCAGTTTCCTGCGAACCATCTTGTATGGGCGCCCCCAGGGATCTTCGTCGAGCGACTCCAGGAGAGTCTTCATGCTCTGCTTCTTGGCCTCGCCGATGGCCAGCTGCAGCGCCGTCTGCTTTTGACGACAGTCAGCGTGCAGCTGGGCCGCCGTCTCCGCGAACGCAGCGTCGCGACGACGGCGGCGCGCTCCGGCGGCGCGCCCTCACGCACTCCTCGCGGAGTCTTGCGATCTCGGGCGACCACCAGAACGCACCCCCACGTGGTGCTCGGGGGCCGACCCGGGGCATGGCGGCATCACAAATGTTTGCCATGGTGCCCCGGAACCAGTCGACCTCCGCATCCACATCCGCGAGCCGCGCGGGTTTTGGCGCCCACGCAGCAACAGCGGCCGCCTCCATCAGCAACTCCTTGTTCATCCGTTTCAAGGCCCACCTGGGGAACGAACGGGGCGCACCTTGCGGGAGCTCCTCCTCGCCGCGGGCGCCCGCGGCTGACGACGACAAGGAGGAGGCGGAGAGCTCGAATCGGACGTATCTGTGGTCCGAGAGCGTCTCCGCCCCCTCGAGTACGCGCCAGCCGCGGGTGCGGCGCACGGCGGACGGGGACGCGAACGTAACGTCCACGTGAGATTCCCCGTTCCACCGCACGCAAGTCGCGACCGTACCTCTGTTTAGAAGACAGAGGCCGGTCGCGATCGCCCACTCCGAAAGAGCCTCGCCTCGCGAATCCGTGCGGGGGGAGCCCCAAGCCGTACACTTGGCATTGAGGTCCCCCGCGACGATGACAGGGCGGGACCCGAAGCGGTGCAAGAGCACCTCGAGCCCGCCCAGAAACCGCTCGAACTCGGCGAGGCTCCTGTTCGGAGAAAAGTACGCCCCGATCACGACGGTCCCGTCGATCCTAGCCGCGACGTACCCGGGTCCCCTGGCCACCATATCCAAGGGGGGTAACGCCGCGGACTGTCTTAGTACGATGGCCACGGAGCCGTCGACGTCCCCGATCCAGCAGTCCTGGTCGGTGGGGACGAAGTAAGGCTCCGCGGCGACAGCGACGTCGATTGACCACTCCGCCATGGTGTGGACGAGGAGATCCTGTGCCCTGGCGGAGTGGTTCAAATTACATTGGAGGAAGCGATGGACGCAACCCATTACGGGGCTACGTCCATCGCTCCCTCGTCTGTCCCGCCTTGCGGCTGCTCTGGTGCCGCGGCGGGAGCTGACTCACCGGCTGCCCTTTTTGCAGCCGGCTTCTTTTTCTTTCCACCCCTCCTCGTTTTTGTAGAGGAGGGGGCGGATTTACACGCCGGGCCCCCGGCCCGGTGGTCGGCCTTCCTTTTGGCCGCGTCGCACAAGACGCAGTGCGGCGCGGCTGTGGTGCAGGAGGCTGCCTTGTGCCCCGGTTGGCCGCAGCGGAAACACAAGCCGCTGCGGTCCACGGTCGAGGGGCACTTGGCGAGACCGTGGCCGGTGCCGAAGCACCGAAGACAGCGCCACGGCCTGGCATCCTGCAGCTGCACGTGGGCCACTACCCAGCCCACGCGCAGCCTTCCTGGGCTGTCGGAAGGCCGACCCTGTGGAGGGGTGGCCAGGAGGTTCGCCGTTGCGATGGGGCAACGCGCCCACGCCGTCCGGGTACCAGAGTAGGTTGCCCGGAGCTCCCCGACTTTGACGTCGGCGAGGGCGCAGTTGCCCTGCGACGCGATGGCCGAGGCGACCTCCTCCTTTGTGGCGCACTCGTCGAGGCCCGTGATTTTTACTTCTCCCATCTTCACGGGCCGCGCGATGCGCACCACCTCGGGGTCCGGCAGGATCTCCCTCAGCCGGGCTGCCAATTTTTCGGCCGCGGCGTTTGTGTTGGGGCCGGGGCACTCTATAAGACGAGCCCCGTTGGCCGTCTGCCGGACCTTGATGCCCCCCTCCACGCCGAGGGCGTCCACATTCACGCCGCCGCGCGCCTGGGTCATCACCTCGTGGTAGGTGATGCCCCGTTCTTTAGCGGCCGGCAGCAGCTCCACGACTACTGCAGCCGACCGCGGGGCGCGCGGCCTCCTTCGTCCAGGTCGGCCCCTCGGCTCCGCTCGACCCTCTTGGCGGGGAGCGGTGGCCGCAGGGGCGGGCTTGGGGCGCGGCGCGGCAGGCGCCGCTACCTTTTTGGGCCCTCGCCGCACCACCGTCGTCCAGGCCTCATTCATGTTGGCCGGGGCGGGGGGCAGTGGGCGGGGCTGGGGGGTCGGGGCCGGTTTGGCGGCATTGGTCCTCCCCTTCCTTTTTTCTCTGCTCCTGCCAGGCCCCATCTTCGCAGGCTGGGACGGGGCAGGAGTAGACGCCGATTTCTTTGGGGGGGCGGATCTTGTTGCCCCCGTAGCTGCAGACGTAGACGCTCCGGTTGTAGGAGTCCCAGCCGGAACAGCGGCAGAAGTGGCCGACCGTGTCTCGGGTGCCGCAGCTTTCTTCTGTCCCGCGTACGTTTTAATAGTAGCCGCTCCTTTGGTCTTTCGAGGTGCCGGCACAGGGGCACCATCTTTCGCCTCGTGAGCGAGGGGCGGTCTTGCGCGCTCAACGGTCGAGCTCCTTGCCTCCTGTATAAGGAGCTGCCGCCTCAGCTCCTCGACCTCAGTGAGGCCTTCCGCTTCGGGCGGAGGAGGGACAGGGGCCGAGCTGCGTTGCCGCTCAATGAGATCGGCAACCATTGTTCGCAGCTCGGCCATGTCGACGCGGAGCTGACCGTTCTCCGCCCGAAGATGGCCATTCTCTTCTGACACTTGCTCGAGGCGGGCGTGCATCAGATCCAGCTCCTTGCGTTGGTCCATTGTCTCTTCATTTGTTGTGCGGCTTACTATCTTTTCCATGCGCTCTGCCAAGGTGGCGGCTGCCGACTTCATGGCACGCACGTAGTCGCCCTTTAATCCCTTGGCCGATTTTGTAGCTATGGTGGCGACCATGTCCTTCACTATTTCGAATGCTCGGAGGTGGTCATAGGGACCCACCTCCGTTAGGGAACGCTCCAGGCGCTCGACCTCTCCTATTTTAATTTTTCCTCTTGCCTCACGGCAGGCGGCCCTGGAATGCGCCGAGGAGGCAGCAGCCAGTCCGCGAGGAAGACTATCTTCACAATCAGTGGCGGGCGGCGCCGCAGCAGCCGCCGGCCCTTCCGCCAACGCCATGTATTTGGCGCAGGCAGGCTCACCCTCCGAGGAGTCGGACGGAGCGGAGGACGCCGGCTGACGAGCCGACTTCCGCTTCCGCCGAGTCCGCTGCCGAACACAATCAGCAAACAGAGCTGGCGTCTCCCGCCCACTAGATGCGTCGCCCCTTGCGGAGCTCCGCGCCGAGTACAGCGAGATCAAGCTCTCACAGCGCTCGAGGCGCACGGTGGGGACTCTGTCCCTTACGCGACCCGTGCTGTCGCCCCCTACATCTTGGCATTGTTTGCCCCCCCCAGAAACGGTGGGGCAGCGTGCGGCCGATCGCTCGACCGCACGGAGGGATTCTCCCCCCGCAGAGCGGGAGGTACCCTCCTGGGGTAATAAATCTTTAACAAGTGCCATTTTCATTATTCCTTTTTGATTAACCAGGGGTCGGTCCCCTGGGGTCTGGTTGGTACCCTCGGGACTGGACTCCCTCCAGCCATTCATCCCATCGCCGGGCACCAGAGCTTAGGATTGGGGCATTTTTTAAAGAGGTTTACGTCCTCGCGGCCCCGTGCCTCGCGGCAGCGGCCCCCGTCCCCCACGCGGTGAGGATTACGGGTTGGCCGGCGGCCTGCCGAGTGCAACGAGCAACACGACAGACCACCGCCCGACGCTCAAAAGAGCAACAACCACGAAGCCACGCCGGTATACCGGTACCCCCCTCTGGAGGGCGTGCCCCTGTAGCCGAAGCCGGGGACATGGCGACCAGCGGCCGGAAGATGCGTAAGCAACGCCGGCTCACTTCTCCATCGACAGGTAGGCCAAAAGTGGCCCACCATCACCCATGGGTTACGTCCGAAACGGGTCGGACGTCACCCGAAAAACAAAAGGGGGAAGAAGGGGGAAGAGAGAGGGAGCCCGAGCGTCTCCAGGAGGAACACCCTTCAGCGAGTGAAGGGCGTGGAGAGCCCGCAACTCCCCCTGCTGGTTTTGGTCCGCGTCATCCGATCTCTTTCGTTGCAAGGCCTAACTAGGCTACCCTACTCCTACACCTAACCTACCTCCCTAACACCTAAGAATCCTTGCAACGAAAAAGACCGGACGATACCCCTGGGAGTGGGACTGTTCCCAGAGGATCCCGTTATCCGCCACCTACGGACGCGCCCGGTGGAAGTCCAGCAAAACTCCCCCACAGACGGAGCCCCCGGCCACGCAAAGTGCGCGCCGGGGGGCCCGCCCAGGTCCCTCGGGGACTCGCTCGCTTCTGAGCTAAGGATTTTTTTTTTTTTTTTCCTACCTATGCTGATAGCCTTGAGAGGCTATTTCAGCTTCACCCTAACGTTTGTAGGTGAGCTCGCGGGGCTCAACCGGAGAGTTGCTAACACTGACCCTAGCAAGAGCAGTGCTTCGCAGAATCTACCACCGGATCGGAAACGCGACCCACTGAGAAGATCCGGCGAGAAACTCAGTGGGCTGTGTCTATGGGTTAGTTCGCTCGTCGAGCCCTTCGTCGCAAGCGACGGGTTCGACGAGGACGGTGACCGGTGCTTGTGGTGCCTAAGAGCACCGTTAATGGATCAGGAGGATCCGTAATGACGTGCTTTGGGCGACGTCGACGGTTTACCATTCGGTCTACTGGGTCGGGTATGTAATTTCCAGCGGCTACGATGAGAGGGTTCTCATGTCGTGCCGCCTTCTCAAAATGGCGCAGCGATGCCGACTGTAGATACTTACTAAATGAGTCGAGCTCCAGGTCATCGTGGAGATCCACATTCCTAAGGAACCATGGCGCTCCGACGGCTATCCTGCAGAATTTTGATTGAATAACCTGAAGGGATTTCAAGTGGGTGCGGGCTGCGTGAGCGAACACTACGCTTGCATACGTCATGACGGGGCGTATACAAGTTTTGTAGAGAGTTACCTTATTGCGGAGGGACAGTTTGCTTCGACTACAAAGCATTGAATAGAGTCGTCCTAGAATAAACGCGGCGCGGTCGCGTACCGTTTTTATATGGGGACGGAATGTCATCCCTCTGTCGAGGGTGACGCCTAGATATTTGACCTTCGAGACCCACGGTATGGGCTGGCCAAAGAGAGTGATGGGACTAACGGCGGATGTGTTTGCGCGCCTACTACGGAGTGGGATGCTCGAAGTGATGTTCGGAGGGCGACCCCTTTTGAAGAGCACCGCTGCGCTTTTCGTGGGGTTGATGTCAATTCGCCACTTCCGGAACCACTGTCCCATGGTGGCTACTGCGATCTGGAGTCGCCGATGAAGCAGCGACATCTTCCTACACGAGTAGTAGATAGCCGTGTCATCGGCGAAGAGCGCTAGATGGGTCTCCGGAGACCGGGGTATATCATTGATATACAAACTAAATAATAACGGGGAGAGCGCGGAGCCTTGCGGGACTCCGGCAGTCAGTTGACGGGGTCGAGAACGAGTTCCCTCTACTCGATATCGAAACGAACGGTTCGACAAGAAGTCTCGTATGATGAGCACGAGTCTGTCTGGCACTCCCATGTTGTACAGTTTGTAAATTAAACCGTTGTGCCAGACTTTGTCGAACGCCTTCGCGATGTCGAAGAAGAGGGCGCCGGTCGGGATTTGTTTACGCCTATTTAGTCCTATCAGGATGTGCTCCGTGAGGCGGTGCACTTGTTGTACGCACGAGTGTTTAGAGCGGAATCCGAACTGTTCGTCTATGAGAATTTTGTTCGCGGTAACAAAATCCCAGAGGCGTTTCCTAAGGAGCCGTTCGTAAATTTTTCCTATCGTCGGGAGGAGACTAATCGGACGGTAACTAGATGTTTCGTTTGTCGGTTTGCCCGGCTTATGTATACCGATAACGTCCGCTTCTTTCCACACCGCGGGAAAGATGCAGTGCGTCATAGCGGCATTTAAAATTGTAGCCAACATTGCTATCAGTTGGACTGGCAAGAGTTTTAGCGCGCGGTTGCGGATGCCGTCGGAGCCGGATGCCTTCCTAGGTTGGAGATTGTGGATCGCGTCTCTAACTTCGTCAGTGGTAATGGGGGGTAACGCGTCAGAGGGCGGCAGGGAAGCTCTGCGCTCGACTTCCCTGTCGACTAACTCGGTGTGTTCGGGGTCCGCGTGTTGAGTGCTGGTGGTGCACTGCTCTTGCAGTGCATCGGCCAGCAGCTCAGCCTTGTCATCGTCATCGAATGCCGGTGGTTGGCCTGAAGGGCGTACGAGGGGAGGCATAGTAGCGGTAGTTTCGGATTTGAGAGTCCTAGCTAGTCGCCAGTATGCTTGGTGGGAGGGCGCGAGTTCTAAATAACTATGCCAATTATCGTTACGCGCGTCGCTTAGGCGGGAGTGGACTTCGCGTTGTAGACGACGCATCCGAATCCGGTTTGAATGCGTGGGAAGCCGATCGTAGGCCCGGATTGCCGCGTTCCTAACTCTTAAGAGATTCCTAAGTTCGGAGGATAGTCTGATGCGGTGGAAGCTGTCCTCCACATCGACTTCTTTTGAAGATCTAATGATCGCGGAAGAGATGTGATCGGTAATGATGTTTATGGATTCGACGGTGTCCTCGGGGGATAGATTCGAATCCGGGCCGTAAGGGAGGATTGGCGGAGCGGCTTCGGCTAAGCACGTGCCCAGCTTATTCCAATCCACCATGGTCCTCGTAACAGTAACTGGGTTGTGAGGGCGACCGAGCTGCATAACGACAGGTCGGTGGTCTGAGTCGAGCTCTGACAGTGCTTCGATGGAATGCAAGCGCAGAGTTACGTTCCTAAGCAATGCCAGGTCTATAGTGCTCGGACGGAGCGCGATGTTATACGGATAACATGTTGGAGTTGGGGGGCCGACTACTTCGAAGGTGAGGTCGTCTATAAACGCGTCGAGACGCCTACCGTTGACGTTAGTACGATGGCAGTTCCACCTAGTGTGGTGGCAATTTAAATCGCCTGCCAGGATGACGGAGTCTCCCATGCCGAACAGTGACTCGATGTCACTGCTCAGGAGGGGCTTGTCCGGGGGGAGATAAACGGATGCGATGACGATCGGCTGGTGTCCCGTCAGCGAGATACGGCACACTGACGCCTCGATATGTAAGAGCGAGGGAGTATCGAGAGGGACAACGTGCAGGGCCCGCCTATAGTAAATGGCAGTCCCGCCTTTGGAGGCGGTGAGTCTGTCATTCCTAACCATGACGTAATTCGCGACTTTCGGGTCACGACGCGAGGGCTTCAGACAGGTCTCCTGCACTAACAAAATATCTACAAGATTGTCGCGGAGGAATTCGAAAATTTGATCGCGTTGCCGCGCGAGTCCGTTAGCATTGTAGAATGCTAACGTAAGGGAATACGGTTTTTCTCTACCTTTTTGCGCCATTGATTACCGGTAAAGAATTTTTATAACGTGCGAGACACGGACTCGTAGACGTCCATGTGATCGAAAGCGGCCGCGAGCCGCTGTTCGGGGGTTACCGACCTACGGATAGCATCTGCGAACGATCGCAGACGGTCAAAGTTTACCGCGGTGACGAAGTCGCGCACGAGCACGACGCTACGGCGGCGGCGTGCGTACGTGCGGTTGAACACGGACCGGCGGCGGGGCACGCGAGGCATGCCTGCGAGGCATGTTTGGCGACGGCGGCGAGAGATGCGGGGGGAGAATATTTACCAAATGAGGCCCTATAGGCTTCGAATTCGGGCGCGATTGACGGATATTTTTCCCGAATGAAGTCGATGAAAAGTTTTTCCTCCATCTTCACGTGATTTTCGCCCGGGGGGGGCGGCCCCGGGACTTAAACACGCGCTCGCCTTGCGGCGAGGCCCCTGCGTCGGTAACACTAAATTGGCCGAAGCGATTCTAGGAATTTTAGAAATTTTAGTGAATAGAGTAAATAGAATAGAATTAGAGTGAATAGAACCACTGCACAGTTCCCGGGCGGCAATGCCTTGCAATTAGGCGCAGGTACAAATTCCGAGAAACACTTGGGCCACAGATGTGCCACGAACAATGATCTATTATCACCGGTAGTCACTTCCGACAAAACAATGAGCACGTCCACGCGCGTCGGTTGCTCAAATCGGAATGCGATGGCGCCTACTCCGGTACCTTTTCTCCATAACACACACACCGCCGAAGACCCATACAAACCACATCTATACTGGTGACTCAATTCCCCTCTATAGTCTAGTCAACAAGTTCAAAAACGTGAAAAATAGAGATAAAGGTCCTAAAAATATGAGCGATGGCTCATTCGATTCGGAATCACCTCTAGAAAAATGTTTTTGAAGGATTTTGGTGCAGGTTAAAAATTGCAATTGTTATTAACAAAATAAGATGAAAAAAAAAATGATATTTCGTTTTTTGTTAATAACTTGAAAAATATTAACATTGAAGCAACTTTGAAAAAAGCTCGTTAAAGAGGAGGAAATTTCCAATAAAAAAGTCCTAACTCCCGGAACTCTATCTCCATTATTTATAATTTTAATTAGAGGGCTCCGCGCGGCTGTTACAGCATGCGCGCGCCGCCGCTAAAGAGAGTTCAGCAATAAAAATAATTTTTTTAAAGCATAAAATGTCATTTTAAGAATTTGAAAAAATTCTAGTATCTTCTTAACAGTTGAAAGAATCGAGCCCTGAAGAAAAAAAAGTTTAATCATCATTTTTCAAAAAGTTATTCAATTGTTAACTAACAAATTTTTTCCCAATCTCCATTGGCATAAACAATCGAACTGTAACGGATGTGACGTCAGCTGTCATGCCGTGCCGCCAAGCCATATTAACACGCCCCCTTCCGCCACAGCCACCGCCACCGCCGCCAGCCAAAGCCAACGAAGGGGGGATAGTGTTAATAAAACAAGCCGTGCCAGCCATTTCTACCTGCTTTCTGCATTCTCGCACAAATAAAAGAACTTGTCGTTACGCTGCTGGTTTTTATTGTCACATCATTTGCAACAATCAGAAGTGGCATAAAGAAATGAAACAACGTCATATACACGCTCAGATCTCTCGGTCTTCTGACAAGTTTGAAGAAGATGAAGCTCCTATTCCACTGGCGAGGAAGGTGTTGAAAAATTGCTTCAGAAGGAGGTCCACAAGGCGATACTTGAGCTACAGGATGAAGAACCTGGAACAATCAAATCAAAGGGACTTCGACGTCGTCGGACCAAGAGCGCCTGCCGCCCTGTCCTTCCATCATTCTGGTTCACGTGGAGGGAAACTAAAAGAGCAGCAACGTGGTTACTCCACTGCGGCACTACGAGCTTCACGGCGCTTCACGAGATTCACGGCTACGAGCTTCCTTCTCCCTGCCTGCGACGCTGCTGCACGGCGAAGACAGCTACGTCAAAGTCATCAACATGAGCTCGGAGACCATCATGTGGCCGCCGGGCGAGATCCTGCCGAGGGCCAACAGCTGCGAGGAGCCACAGCCAAACAGCCAGGTGTGTTGCATTTCTACTTGCCCTAGCCATGCCATTACAAATATTTCGAGATTTGAGGGTAGAAATAAAAAAAATTAAAAGGAGCCATTGAATAACAAGGGTCATTCAGATTTAAAAAATACAGTATAAGCATTGCTTTGCTACGAATACACATGATTTAGGTATTGCCAATTTAGTCCAAATGCAAATTAAGCTTACTAGTGATCAGCCCGTGTATCGCCACCTTTACTTTCTCATAATGAACAAACGATAGTTAAATCTAAAGCTAATTAACTTTTAGATGCCGGCATTATAAAATAATCTGAAGCTAGTCATGCTTCACCAGTGGTCTTATTAAGAAACAGAACGGCGACAGTAGGCTATGCGTTGATTATCGTGCGTTAAACGCTATGGTAAAATATAAAAGTATCCACCGAACAGTACTTCAAGAGTTTAGATTTAGCCCAGGGCTACCATAAATTAAGCATTGTGCCAGACACACAACTGCTTTCATTACGCCGCAAGGTCATTATTTCGAGTACAGTAGAACTCCTTTTGGTTTAGCATATGTGCCATCTGTATTCATGCGTTTCTTCTTTTTGTCCACATTATTCTTCAAGATGGGGTGGTTAAATACGTTTAATTAATAAAATAATTGAGTCTGTGGGTAGAAAAGAAATGGGTAAAAATAAATGTAGGTCAAATCGAGATACTAGCAATTTTAAACGATTTACCTCTACCCTCGGTTGATATAAAATCAGGTTCAATAGTTATTGAGAAAGTACTTGGGAAATTTTATGGTGGAGACTTAAAATTAAATATGAGTAAATGCTCATTCTTGGAGAAACAAGTCACTTATTTAGGTCATGAAATATCTTCAGACGGTATACAGCCGGGTGCAACAAAAATTGACGGCCGTTTCGCAGTTTCCTGTGCCAAATAATGCTCATAGTGTGCGACAGTTTATTGGTTATATGTTACTTGCGCGTCCATTAACTGAGTTAAGAAAAAAAAAAAGAAGATAAATCATGGGTGTGGGGCCGTGAACATAACGCGAATTTCGAACAACTGAAAAACAGTTTATGTTCCAAACCTATGCTAGCTCTGTATAATCCTATGCTTCTTACAGAAATACAAACCGATGCGTGTAACTTAGGAATTTCTGGTATACTATTACAAAAACAAACTGACAACTCACTGCGGCCTGTTATGTATTTTAGCCGGGTTACTAGGAAGGAAGAATGTGTATCATAGTTAAGAGCTCAAAACCTGGCGGTCGTACAATCGCTACGTAGGTTCCGTGTTTATGAAGTAGGTAAGCATGATATAGTAGAAACTGATTGTACTGTGGTTTGTGCTACGCTTACCAAACGCGGCATTATACCACGCATGGCGCGATGGCGAGTTTTGAAAGAAGATTATGACATTAGTGTTGAGTATAGACCTGGTGAACGTATGGAACATTTGTAGACGCGCTTAATAGGCATCCTGTTGACATGATGAACGTAAATTATCTTAAAGTTACTAATTGATTCTGTACTGTGCAATGTCAGGACGAAAAGCTTAGTTCGATTATAAAGCAATCTATACTAGCATTATAAAGCTGAAGAGTTTGTTTGAACGCGCTAATCTCAAGAACTGCTGGTCCGATTTGAAAAATTCTTTCAGTGTTAAATAACCCATTTATTGAAAGGTTATAGGCTATATAAAAGGTTATAGGCTATATAACGCTAAGACCGCTAAGACCATCATTGTGTCACGCTAAGGCCAATACAAGCGAAGTACCAGTAAATAATGTTTCAAAATCGGGTTATTTTCCCTTTTAAGAGCTTCCGGTGCCAGCGCTGCAGAAGCGGTTAAAGTTTCGCTAAAATAATGTGACAGAATTGTTCCCCTTTAAAAAAAAAATGTCCGCGATAGCATATATCTATATGTTAAGGTTGGCTCACTATAAGGTTTTTTTATGCTAACCAAATTTGTTCTAAAATAAAGCATTATTTGTGAACTATATTCCACGCGGACGAAGTCGCGCTGATGTTAAAGATAATTATGAACTAGTTCGAAAATTTTTTAAGGGAAACAGACTCTCAGTCCCTTCGACTAAATGGAAAATTGTACAAATGCACTATGACGACATTTGTCACGTGGATCTAAATCAGCTTTGACTAAAAGCCAATATTGGTTTCTTAAAATGACACGCTTTATTAGGAAATACGTGGCAGCATGTCTTTATTGTACACATGAGAAGGATAACTATGTTAGAAAAAAGAACTGTCTATCCGATCTCTAAACCTTTTTTTTTTTTTTTTTTTATGATTGAAGTATTACTGGTTGCCCGGAGGCCTTTCCAGTTTCACCAGGACAGGTGGGCGAGCAAAGACTCAGCCAGGAGGGGTGGGATTTGCTAACAGCTACCCGAGCGCCTCCGAAGGAGACCTAACAACTCAAGAGTAGCTGCTTCGCGAATGAATCTACTACCGGATCGGAATCGCGACCCGCTGAGAAGATCCGGCGAGAAACTCAGCGAGCTGATTCATGGGTTAGGTTGCACGGCGAACTCTTTGTCGAGTTCGACGAGTACGGTTACCGAGGTCCCTAAGCCTGCTCCTAGAGCTGAAGGCGTCTAGTGCAAAGGTTATTGGATCTGATGGATCCGTAAGGACGTGTCTAGGGCGTCGACGGTGACTGGCTCCTGCATGATCAGGATTCGGGGAGTAGTCAGCGGCGGCTACGATAAGGCGATTATCATGACGCATAGCCTTATCGAAGTATCGTTCCGACGCTGACTTCATGTATTTCCGAATTGATTCGAGGCCCAGGTCGTCGTGTAGGTCAACGTTCCTCACGAACCACGGAGCCCCGACAGCTAACCTGCAAAAGCGGGATTGTAGGGATTGGAGGGTGTCTATGTGTGTGCGGGCCGCGTGAGCGAACACCACACTCGCGTAAGTCATGACGGGCCTTATGCAAGTTTTGTAAAGTGTCACCTTGTTCCGAAGGGACATTTTACTCCGCTTACAGATCATGGGGTAGAGTCTACCGAGAATAAACGCGGCACGGTCACGGACTGATTTTATATGCGGGTGGAATGTCATCGATGCATCCAGGGTAACGCCCAGGTACTTGACCTTCCTGGCCCAGGGTATGGATTGACTAAAGAGAGTAATCGGGGGTGTGAGATTCCTCCTCCTAATACGGGAGGAAATCCGTGTGGAGCTTCCCCTCTGAAATAGCACCGCAGTACTTTTCGCTGGGTTGATGTTTATGCGCCATTTTCGGAACCACTGTCCTAGGGCTAGGGCTGCGCTCTGAAGCTTCTTTGCGATTAGGGACTTGTTTCTACTGGAATAGTAAACAGTCGTGTCGTCGGCGAATAAAGCTAAATGGGTCGGCGGCGACCGGGGAATATCGTTAACGAATAAGCTAAATAGGAGGGGTGAAAGGACAGAGTCTTGCGGGACTCCAGCTGTGAGAGGTCGCGGGGAGGAGCGGGTTCCCTCGACTCGATATCGAAAAGAGCGGTTCGACAAGAAGTCCCGTATGATGAGCACGAGACTATCCGGCACACCCATGTTAAATAGTTTGAAAATCAAACCGTTGTGCCAGACTTTGTCGAACGCTTTTGCGACGTCGAAGAAGAGAGCTCCCGTGTATAACGGTTTTGGTCGATTAAGCCCCACAAGAATGTGCTCGGTGAGGCGGTGCACCTGTTGAACGCATGAGTGATTTGTACGGAATCCGAATTGTTCATCGATGAGAATGCCCTTGGATGAGTCGAAGTCTCTGAGGCGTTTGTAGAGCAGACGCTCATACAGTTTGCCTAGAGACATGAGGAGGCTAATCAGGCGGTAGCTCGTCGGATGATTTTTTGGTTTACCGGGTTTATGTATGCCGATAACGTCCGCTTCTTTCCACACCGCGGGAAAGATACAGTTCGCCATAGCGGCATTGAAAATAGATGCCAACATCACGATGAGTTAGACGGGTAGAAGTTTAATAACGCGGTTGGATATACCGTCGGAACCGGGAGCCTTGCGAGGACGTAGGTCTTTGATCAAGTCTTTAACTTCCATCGGGGTGACGGGTGGTAACGCATCCGAGGGTGGCAAGGAGACTCTGCGTTCTACCTCACTGTCTACTAATTCTACATGAACAGGGTCCACGGATTGAGTGCTGGGCGTGCACTGGGTTTTCAATGTATCGGCCAGCAACTCTGCTTTTTCGTCATCATCAAACGCCGCGAGTCGGCCTGAGGGGCCTACGAGGGGGGGCATAGTTACTACCGTATCCGATTTGAGAGTACGAGCTAAGCGGTAGTAAGACCTTTGGGAGGGCGCGAGTCCTTCTAAGAAATCAGACCATCTGGCATTTCGGACTTCGGCGATGCGAGACTTTACGTCGCGTTGTAGGGCACGCATTCGAATACGATTTTCCGCGGTAGGATACCTGTCGTAGGCGCGTATCGAGGCGTTCTTAGCTCTAAGGAGTTCCCTAATATCATCGGACAATTTGAAGCGGTGAAGGAAGTCCTCCGCTACAACTTGTTTCGATGATCTATCTAATGTTGAGGTGATGTGTGACGTTAAGATGTCTATGGCTTCAGCGGTATCCTGAGGAGACGGGGTAGAGTCCGGGTTAAACGGGAGGGATGGTGGATCAGATTCAGCCAGGCTGATGCCCAGCGTGTGCCAATCCACCACAGTCCTCGTGACGGGAACGGAGTCGGGAGCGCGACCGAGCTTCATAACGACGGGACGGTGGTCTGAATCTAACTCTGAAACTACTTCGATCGAGTGTAAGCTCAGAGTTACGTTTTTTAATAACGCTATGTCGAGTATATCCGGGCGATGCGCGATATTTAGCGGGTAGTGAGTCGGTGTTAGCGGAGCGACGATATCGAAGGCGAGTTGTGGTGTGTGAGTTCCACCTGATGTGTTTACAATTTAGGTCGCCCGCCAGAATGACAGAGCTCCCCATGCCGAGCAGCGCCTCGATATCACTGCTTAGAACGATCTTATCCGGTGGAAGATAAACGGACGCGATAACGATCGACGCGTGTCCCGTCAGTGAGATTCGGCACACTGATGCTTCGATATTAGCGAGCGCGGGAGGATCGAGCGGGACGCAGTGCAGGGCTCTTCTATAGTAAATGACGGTACCACCACCACGAGCAGAGAGCCTGTCGTTCCTGACCATGTTATAGTTCGCGATTTTAGGGTCACGGCGCGCGGGCTTAAGTAGGGTCTCCTGCACTAAAAAGATATCAATTTGATGGTCACGCAAAAAGTCAGAAACCTGATCACGTTGATTTGCGAGACCGTAAGCGTTAAAAATCCTATCGTCACGGATAGGGGCTTTATTCTACTTATATACGCCATTGATTACCGGCGGAGTGAGGGGAGGACGTACGTATTTAATGACGCGTATACGTCGGCGTATTCTTGCACAACGGCGATAAAGTGTTGTGCAGTGGAGGCAGCGCGAATGGCGTCGCCCAAAGCGTTAACGCGCTCAAAGTTGATCGACTGAAAGAAGTCGATCGCTAAAGCGAGATTGTCGGACGCGGTCGGAGGGCAAGTCGCGGGAGAGGGACGAGTTGCGGGGGCGGGACGAATCGCGGAGGAGGGAGTTGTAACCGTGTTCGTGTACGGCAGCGGTTTCGCCCAAGCCGAGACACTGGGCACCGGCGCCGGAACGAACGCTGGCTTAGCCTGCGACACAGAGGGTGCCGAGGCTTTGATGTCTGGGCCGGAGGCTCGGAGGCGGTTTTGGCGGGCGACGCGGCGATTTATTTTCGGGGCTCGGGGGCATCCGCGGTAATTTGCGGGGTGACCCTGTTTACGACACAGGACGCAGCTAGGCGGTTCCGTCGCGGTTTTTTGATCGCGAGTGCAGAGGGCCGTGGCGTGATCTCCTAAACACTTGACGCATCGGGGGCGCGCGTGACAGTTACGGGAAGAATGCCCGTATAATTGGCAGTTATGGCACTGGCTAGGTGTGCCTTTCTTGTGTGGGGTTTCGACGGCGATTCCGGAAAGGCTACAGACCGTTCGGATGTTGAATATTTGCTTACCCTCGGGGTAGGCTGGAGGGCGACGAGAACCATGTTATATGGCTCCCTTCCGCGACCTGTGTGCATGCGGTGTACGGAGTTAACCGGTAGGCCTTGTTCGAGAAGGTCGGCCTTGACTAGTTCGGCATCCAACTCTTTAGGGATGCCACGTATGACGGCACGGAGTTCGCGCTCCTCCTGGAGCGTATACGTGTGGAAACTTATACGCTCCTTACGGAGGTAAGAAGAGAGGGCCCTATGGTCGTCGGGTGTTCGAACCTTAATTTGAATGCCGTTCGCGAGGTTACGGGCATTCGTGAAGTTGATATTTTTGGCCTTAAGGGCCAGGGAAACTCGATCCCAAGCTGCCTTCTCTTGGAGGATTACCGGGGGAGGGGTCTGGGTTTTATTTTGTGCCACCGGACGCGGCGACGGAGTGGCACGGGCTGGAGGCGCAACGGGAGTCTGAGGGCGGGGGCGCGACGCGTTCGCGGCTTTGCTAATTTTAGCGGCCGCGGGAGCTCGAGACTCCGCGGCACGCTTCTTACCCTTTTGTACCAGGGTGAATCCATCCGTCGATGAGGCGGGAGCGAGGTCGACCTCCATCTCCGAGTCAGAGTCGGAGGACGAGGAGGCGGGCGCAGGTGACCTACGAGCAGGTGTTTTGGAGGGCACGACGGAGGCTGCGGATGATCGCGCTGCTGGAACGGTGGCCACGGCGGACGACGCAGCAGTTTTACTCGCCAGTATCGTATCGTACGTCGCCTACGCGGGAACGGCAGGCACGACGGAGGCTGCGGTACTCGATGCAGAAGCTTTGCACGCAGGTACAGGCGACGCAGGAGCAGCGAGCTCGGCGGAGTCCACGAGAGGGCTCGCGGTGTGATCGGCCTTGAAGGCCAGAAACTCTGAG
The DNA here is from genome assembly GCF_030267445.1 of Bombyx mandarina. NCBI lineage: Eukaryota > Metazoa > Arthropoda > Insecta > Lepidoptera > Bombycidae > Bombyx > Bombyx mandarina. The sequence goes on along the minus strand of NC_143224.1, from coordinate 53,500 downwards.
GCGAGCTGTTGGTGGCGAAGTCGGAGGAATTCCGCGAATACAGCGTCCATGATCGCTGAGAGCCCAGGTGGGGCGGCCCCGGGTCTTGAAAACACTCGCCTTGCGGCGAGGCCCCAACTTCTCGGACCTGAGCGGTTCTATTGAACACAGGTGGCGATGCGGCACGATTACTACAGGACAAAGAAAAAACACAACAAAACGGAAATAACAAAAAGAAACAGAACAATTAAACACTTCCAGGAAAACAGTTTGTCGGCAGATGTACCACGTACACAGAAACAACAAAAGGAAACAAAACAAATAAAAACTTCCAGAAAGAGCACTTAGTCGGCAGATGTACCACGAACACAGGCCGCGCGAACAATGGCCGGGCTAACAAAAGCCGGGCGAACAAAGACCGGGCGATCGAGTGGTCGATGAGCACGTCCGCACGTGACGGGTGCCTCTATCGGAATGATCTCTAAACCATCTGATACTATGCGCATGGTACAAATAGATAACATGATGCCCTTCTGTAGGACATCTAAAAGGCTACAACCAGTACATGATCGTAATGAAAGATGCGTTGTCTAAATTTGTGATAGCTGAACTAACGCGTATTGTAAACTCAATCGGGACCATTCGTGCCTTGAAGAAGATATTCAGTTTGTTCGGATACCCGAATCACGTGGTGACAGACCATGGGAAAGCTTTTACGAGTAGTTTCGGCATACCTTAAATGCTATTGCTTGCCCACGCGCTAATGGCCAGGTTGAACGAACTAATCGTACAATTTTAGATGCGTTGCGGGCAACTGATCCTAGTGAAGCTTCAAGTAATTGGGTGCACTCCATACCTGACATCATTTGGGGCATAAACAATACAATTAACAGTAGCAGCGGCTACAAGCCTTGTGATTTAATCTTTGCGCGCTCTGGTAGGTCAATACGTGATGTTTCGATTCCTGGTCGCGAACCAGAAACTGTTGACGCACGGCGTAAGATAGCTGCAGCTAGGATAAAACAAGCGAGTGCAATTATGACACACAACATTAATATAAAAAAAAAAAAATGCTCATGTTTATAAGAAAAGGCATTTTGTATCGTAGAGACAGGCGCCAACTGGTTAGTAGCGCCACTAGGATTAATACCAAATTAGACGATTTGTACTCAGGTCCGTATGTAGTAAGTAAAGTAGTAGGTAACAATCGGTATCGAATTAGAAGTATATCTAAAAGGTTTTCGAAGTTATAAAAATTTCACTGGCCTGGTATCAACAGATTCATTAAGGCCCTATAAAAGTATAGCCCATGTGTCCGATAGCGCTAGTAGTTCCGATGAGCAGCTCGAAACTGAAGACCTTATTGATTTATTTGAGAACTAAATGTTTTTGTGTGTTCCCCATTGCGGGAGCAATTGTTGCAGGATGGCCGAATGTAACGGATGTGAGGTCAGCTGTCATGCCCTGCCGCCAGCCAAGCCGCCAAGCCATATTAACACGCCCCCTTCCGCCACAGCCACCGCCACCGCCGCCAGCCAAAGCCAACGAAGGGGGGATAGTGTTAATAAAACAAGCCGTGCCAGCCATTTCTACCTGCTTTCTGCATTCTCGCACAAATAAAAGAACTTGTCGTTACGCTGCTGGTTTTTATTGTCACATTATTTGCAACAGAACGAAAAATTAAAATTAAAATTATTTTAGATTTTTAATTTTTCAATAGTTATAAAAAATCATAACTAACAAATTAATTAACTTTAATGAAAATTAACCGCAGGATCTTATAAAGTACATATATCGAAAGGGCTCCACGAAGTTTAAAATTTATAGGCCAATTATTTATACCTTTCATTCCATTGTTTATGCCAATGGAGATTGGGAAAAAATTTGTTAGTTAACAATTGAATAACTTTTTGAAAAATGATGATTAAACTTTTTTTTCTTCAGGGCTCGATTCTTTCAAGTGTTAAGAAGATACTAGAATTTTTTCAAATTTTTAAAATTACATTTTATGCTTTAAAAAAATTATTTTTATTGCTGAACTCTCTTTAGCGGCGGCGCGCGCATGCTGTAACAGCCGCGCGGAGCCCTCTAATTAAAATTATAAATAATGGAGATAGAGTTCCGGGACTTAGGACTTTTTTATTGGAAATTTCCTCCTCTTTAACGAGCTTTTTTCAAAGTTGCTTCCATGTTAATATTTTTCAAGTTATTAACAAAAAACGATATATCATTTTTTTTTCATCTTATTTTGTTAATAACAATTGCAATTTTTAACCTGCACCAAAATCCTTGAAAAACATTTTTCTAGAGGTGATTCCGAATCGAATGAGAATTGCTCATATTTTTAGGAACTTTATCTCTATTTTTCACGTTTTTGAACTTGTTGACTAGACTACTATAGCAGAAACGAATACCATAAGGAATTTTTTGGTTTTGTTTCTTTTTGTTATTTCCTTTTTTTGTTGTTATTTCTTTTTCTTGCAGTAATAGCGCCGCATCGCCACCTGTGTTCAATCGAATCACTAAGTTCCGAGAAATTGGGGCCTCGCCGCAAAACGAGTGTGTTTAAGACCCGGGGCAGCCCCACCTGGGCAATCAGCCATCATGGATGCTGTATTTGCGGAATTCTTCCGGCTTCGCTACCCAAAGCTCACTTCCGAGTTTCTGGCCTTCAAGATTGATCACGCCACGAGCCCTCTTGCGGCCTCCATCGTACCTGCCACTCCCGCGTCGCCTATACTGGCGAGTAAAGCTTCTGCGGCGTCCACCGTGGCCACGGTTCCACCCGCGCGACCATCCGCAGCTTCGACTCTGATTCGGACATGGAGGTCGCCCTCGCTCCCGCCTCATCTCATCCCGAGAGCTTACGCAGCGCCCGCTCGTCTGCTGCTGCAAGCGCTGCTACCGAGGCTGTCGTTACAGAGCTGTACAAAATAGGCAAACGTTCACCGACTAGTGTGTGCAAAGTGCAAATGTGAAGTGTTCCGTGTGTGCTTATTCGAATCACAAAGCCGCGGAGTGTTACACTTGTAGGAAATGCAACGAAAAAGGGCATTTGCGTAGAATGTATTAGAATAAACTTTGAAATTAATTGTAGGTCAGCTGTTACCGTTATGTCCCACGATACATATAAGAATTGGTAAAACCGTATATATTGTAAAATACTTTAAATCTTCAATGCAGTTGAGAAGGCACTCCGAGCAGCTCTTTTCGTGCAAAACTAACCTGGTGCCACTCAACCCTGGGACGTTGACTTGAGCAGTTCGATTGCTCCAACCGCTGCAAGTCCGGCGCCGGAGTCGATGTCATCGCCTTGTGAAGATAGTAGCGGCATCGGACTTCACACACACGACGGAGAGAGTGCGAGTGAGGAGAGCCGCCGTACAGCGATCTCTAGTGCATGTGATTATCAGCCGAATCGGGAGTTGCCGGAACCGAGCCACGTGACTGTCACGCGAGGAATGCGTCGACTCGCACAGTCTGAAGAGTCTGAAGAAGGGGATCTGTTCTTCGAGGCAGAGGAGGCGAGCTTGGAGCCTCAAAATATTAGGGCGCCCAGTGTTCCGAGCGTAACCGTCCTAAGGTTAATTATAGACAGTTTTACTAAATTTGTTATAGGATGTAATTGTTTAGTTATATAACTAGTCAGGTCATAAGTATTGTCACACAGTAAAAACTTTTCTTTTAGAATGCTGGCCACAAAAAAGTTTATTGAATTCGAATTTCGAATTGTTCATGAAAATAAAAATGTATACTTTTAGAATTTTACTCATTTTTAAATATGGAGTGGACGCTTAAAGAAGACCGTGTTGCAGTTATTGCGTTGCATCGTTGCGGTTACGCGCCAATTCAAATTTTTAACATACTGAAAAATTTGAATATAACCAAAAGATTCGTTTATCGTACCATCAAACAATACAAGGAAGACTCTAGTGTAGATGACAGGTCAAGAAGTGGTCGCCCTCGGTCTGTTAGGACTCCAGCAGTGATAAAAGCTGTGAAGGCGCGAATTCAAAGAAATCCCAAACGTAAGCAGAAACTGTTGGCCCTTCAGATGGGGTTAAGCAGAACCACGGTGAAAAGGGTGTTAAATGAAGACTTAGGGCTTCGGGCATATCGAAGAAAAACAGGACATCGTTTGAATGCTCGTCTAATGGACCTGAGACTGAAGAGATGCCGCGCTTTGTTGAAGCGGTACGCGGGAAAAAAATATCGGGAAATTCTTTTTTCGGATGAAAAAATTTTTACCGTAGAAGAGAGCTACAACAAACAAAATGATAAGGTGTACGCACACAGTAGTGAAGAAGCGAGCAACCGTATTCCGCGTGTCCAACGAGGTCATTTTCCATTCTCACTCATGGTATGGTTGGGAGTTTCTTATTGGGGCTTAACAGAGGTACATTTTTGTGAGAAAGGTGTAAAAACGAATGCAGTTGTGTATCAAAATACAGTCCTGACGAACCTTGTGGAACCTGTTTCTCATACCATGTTCAATAACAGGCACTGGGTATTCCAACAAGATTCGGCGCCAGCTCATAGAGCGAAGAGCACACAAGACTGGCTGGCGGCGCGTGAAATCGACTTCATCCGGCACGAAGACTGGCCCTCCTCCAGTCCAGATTTGAATCCGTTAGATTACAAGATATGGCAACACTTGGAGGAAAAGGCGTGCTTAAAGCCTCATCCCAATTTGCAGTCACTCAAGACATCCTTGATTAAGGCAGCCGCCGATATTGACATGGACCTCGTTCGTGCTGCGATAGACGACTGGCCGCGCAGATTGAAGGCCTGTATTCAAAATCACGGAGGTCATTTTGAATAAACTTTAGTGTCATAAGAATCTATGTTTTGTTAAGTTCATTTTGGTATATGAATGGTTACATAATGAATAAACTTGTTTCAATTATTTTACATTAAACATGTGACAGAATTTATGACCTGACTAGGTAGAATTGTTTCTAGTACCTATACGTCTTGAATTGTTAAGGGAGGAAATGTTATGTTTGAAATAAATGTTAGTGTGCCACTGGCCGTCTTGAGTATCACTTGTCCCCATACGTGCTAACACAACAGTAATAAAAATTAATTAAACTCGTAAAATTATAATTTGCGTAATTATTGGAGGTAGGATCTCTTGTGAGTCCGCACGGGTAGGTACCACCACCCTGCCTATCTCTGCCATGAAGCAGTAATGCGTTTCGGTTTGAAGAGTGGGGCAGCCGTTGTAACTATACTGAGACCTTAGAACTTATATCTCAAGGTGGGTGACGCATTTACGTTGTCTATGGGCTCCAGTAACCACTTAACACCAGGTGGGCTATGAGTTCGCCCACCTAAACAATAAAAAAAAACTCAGACCCCTCCCCCGATAATCCTTCTACAGAAGGCAGCTTGGGAGCGAGTTTTCCTGGCCCTTAGTGCCAAAAAAATTAATTTCACGAGTGCCCGTAATCTTGCGAAGGCATCCAAATCAAAGTTCGAACACCCGACGACCATAAGGCCTTAAGGATTTATGAAGGAGTGACTGAGCCATACTTTTGTGAAAAAGGTATCAGAACATCGGCACAAGTGTATCAAGATATCATTCTTGAGAAGGTAGTGAAGCCCCTTAACAGCACCATGTTCAGTAATCAAGAATGGTCCTTCCAGCAAGACTAGGCGCCAGGTCATAAAGCTCGGTCTACGCAGTCTTGGTTGGAAACGAACGTTTCGGACTTCATCAGAGCTGAAGACTGGCCGTCGTCTAGTCCCGATCTTAATCCGCTGGATTATGATTTATGGTCAGATTTAGAGAATACGGCTTGCTCTAAACGCCATGATAATTTGGAGTCCTTAAAACAATCCGTACGATTGGCAGTGAAAAATTTTCCCATGGAAAGAGTGCGTGCTTCTATTGATAACTGGCCTCAACGTTTAAAGGACTGTATTGCAGCCAATGGAGACCACTTCGAATAAGCTTTTTATACTTTAAATTGTTTTATATTTATGTATTAAACTAACACACTGTGAAAGTAATAAATGTTATTTGCAATAGAATTTTTTTTTCCTTTATCTCAGTATTTATGGTAAGACTAGGTATATTAGAAATAAAAAAGACCCAAAATGGAACCCTGAGGTACACCCATTTTCAACAGGGTGCCTGAAGATCTATTACCTTTTACATCTACTGTTTGTATCCTTCCTGATAAATAGGAAGTAATAAGTTCCAATGCACCATCCCTAATTGGTATTGATGTAGTGATGTAGTTTCCTCACCAATGTTTCATGTTCAACACAGTCAAATGCTTTGGATAAGTCACAGAAAATTCCAAGACAATCATGCGACTCCTCCCAAGATTGAAAGATATTTTTGATTAAATAAGCTCCTGCATCAGTAGAACGTCCCCTGGTAAACCCGAGTTGCTTATCATGAAGCAGGTTATTTGAATTGAAATGTTCTAAAAGTTGTGAAGTGAGAAGTGAGTGTTCTTAAAAAAGTTAATAGGGGAACGGCACAGTACTGACAAAGTATTTTGAGAGCCACGCTTTAGAGGTACTACAAACAATTCGCTATACAATATCCTAAAGAAATTTTAATAAAATCAATAATAAATTATAGACCCCGAAGCGAAGCCAGGGCGCGTCGCTAGTTTAGATATAATCTCGAATATGCAAATTTTGACACGTTTGTTGTTGTAGACGGTTTCCATGGTTATTATTATTATTATTATGTCTTATCTATGATTCTATCTATCATTATTACTAAGCTAAATTTTGGTCTGAGTTGAAAACGTTCCAGAATTGTATTAAAGAGTCCGTACAGAAGAGACAGCGATTTAGCATTTGAAACGTAACGAAGACCTCCTCTGTCAAGGCCTTCGGGCCACCAGTAATTTTTCAATCATAAAAAAAAAAATGCAGGTCTGTTTTACACTTGTATCGTTCAAAAAAATAAATCATTATGGTCTTTACCCGAGACTGACACACACTATAGCGTACGAAGTCCGTTTATCAGCCGCCGATAAATCAAACTTAGGAGTCCACACAGTAATATTATTTTATCAAAAAAAGTGACACCTATACGCATTATCGGTACTGATTCCACTACTTTTATCTGATAACGATTTTGATAATTCTCATTAGTAACTATTTTGCACTGACAATATCTGTTTCACTTCGTTTCTCTCACGGCTACGTAATCTCTACGTAGATAGCCGTATAGTCCGCGAAAAGGGCTAAGTAATTTTTAATTGGATAATTATACCAATTCGAATTAAAATTTTATAGTCAAGAAAGAACAATGTCCATTAGGTCGGCAAACAGTAGTTTCGTAGGCAAAATCCCATAGACACAGCCCACTGAGTTTCTCGCCGGATCTTCTCAGTGGGTCGCGTTTCTGATCCGTCGGTAGATTCTGCGAAGCACGGCTCTTGCTAGGGCCAGTGTTAGCAACGTCCTCAAGGTTAGAGCCCCGTGAGCTCACCTACTGGCTCGGGTACGCCGGCGTTGCAAGGCTCCCAGAATACGTAGGGAAAAAAACGATCAGTTTGTAAATATCTTTTTTAGTTTTGGGTGAATAAGGTGCTTTTCATTTAACAAAAAAAAACGCAAATAAGAAGTAAAATTTCTTTAATAGAACACAAACTAACAACAACGGCTACATTCTTGTTTCAGCTAATGTGCTCGATCGTCGCGGCCTCTACTACTAACAACTAGCGACTCACACAGACAGACAGACAGACTGGCGCTCCCAAACCTGTAACAGAGCCTGTGTGCCTACCGAATACTCGCCTCAGGGTTACCACACGTCACATTATCTGTTCTACAATCATTTCTGTACACGCACCGCGCCCCGCATGCACACAGTGCAACAGTGACATGTGGGACTTTTAGATTGTTATGACGCTATGCGCATCCCTTAGTACAGAGAGGGGGCGTGTGTCTGCGCACGGCTGCACGGCTGCACGGCTGGACTATCGACGTTTTGTTTCGTTCTGTTCACTCGCCACTCCCTAAATAAAATTACGATGTGAGGAGGCGGCTGCGGTCCTCGTAGCTCGTGCGAGCGATGCGGCTGTGGCGGTCTTCAAATCGCGCAGGTATTCTAATGAAATTCACACTGAATTTTTGTTCAAGAATGACTTCTTTCGGAAAGAATAACATTGTGTAATCGCAATAAAATTTGTGTAATGACTACCCAACAGGAGGGCCCCTGAATGAGTGCAGTGGGAGGGCGGGCTCGACCGGGAGAGACGCGCCGAGTCCACCCCTCCGACACACTAGTGCCTGAGTGCACATTACCTCCCTGTGAGCGTGGACCTCTGCTGCGAGTAATGCTGCAGCACCCGGACGTCGGTGCTGCCACGCTCACCAGCCGCGTTCAGCGTGTTGGGCCACCAGACTGGGAGGGCAACATCTGCAACGAATGAGATGTTCTTCAACAGCGCTCTCTGCTGTACACATAATTATTTTATGGCTTTTATTCAGAAAGAGAGAGTTTTATACACGGATATTTAAATCAGATGTTCAGTGGTCATCATGAAGTAGGTATATATTATAATAAAGAAAGAGAAAATAAAATGAGACAGTATTCCTTCCCAATTCATTTGAGTGATTGCCTAATGTGGTTGGTGCTCATCACTTCCCCCAGATACAGTGTGTATACCTGAGTCCCACCAGTCGTCTTGGATACGGAGCTGACTGTCGCGCCAGCGTCGTCATCAAAGAGTCTCGCAGGCGTACTTCCGAATGACGCGGAGGTCTTGTCGCTGGACCTCTGCTGAGCTGAAGTCTGTCTTCCCGAAGACCGAATGTGCTGCAGCTACTCCGTATCATCTGTTCTAACCCTCCTGAAAAATGTGTCTCAGTAGTCCTTTAATAGATCCTCGCATTGATAAAGTTGATGAATTTTGACGAGGAGCGTGCGTGTCGAGCAGTGTCGAGCAGCGGCGAGCCAGCCCGCGCGCGCTACTCACTGATGTTTATTTATAGGTTCTCCATCAGTGATCGATCACACACGATCGCTATCGGAGCTGTCCCCGCTTATCAAAATATTCCTATCGCCAGATATCGCGACGTATCGACTAAATGACAAATTACTTTAAGTAATTAGGTGCGTACTTGATAACGATGTCTTAAATTCCATGTTGTGGTGCCCAGCCCAGCGCCCAGCGCCCCGCGCCCAGCGCCCAGCGCCCAGCGCCCAGCGCCCAGCGCCCGAGCGGGCTCAACACGCTGCCTACTCCGCTCTGCCGTCAGCTGTGAGGTACATACATAAATGGACTATTGCGAGTTTGATATTGTTTCATGACAATATTCACTGGGCGAGTCATTCGTGAACACGTACCAAGGACGTAAGTGTTTAGCAATATGCCTGGTAGGAAGGTACCTGCCCGTTGGATTTGAACATCGGCGCTGTCGCATCGCTCCACAGATAAGATTTTGAACAATGAAATACTCCAAGTATGCAATTCTTTAGCGGGCACACTTTACAGAGACAACGTAATAAGTAAAATTTCAGTTGACACCAACCCCACTAAAAGCACAGCGGTGCTCTTCAAAAGGGGTCACCTTCCGAATAACACTTCGAGCATCCCACTCCCTAATAGGTGCGTTAACACCTCCTCCGTCAGCCCCATCACTCTCTTTGGCCAGCCATATACGCCCCGTCGTGACGTATGCAAGCGTAGTGTTCGCTCATGCAGCCCGCACCCATTTGAAACCCCTTCAGGTTATTCAATCCCGATTTTGCAGGATAGCCGTCGGAGCACCATGTGGTGGTAGGATCTCTTGTGAGTCCGCGCGGGTGGGTACCACCGCCCTGCCTATTTCTGCCGTGAAGCAGTAGTGCGTTTCGGTTTGAAGGGTGGGGCAGCCTGTAGTGTGTAGCTCGCCTAACCTTATATTTGTAACTGCACACACTAAATTAATTGAAACTTGAAACCAGCTGAGACGCGGTACCCTGTGATTGAGTTAGAACTACTTGCTATTATTGACAGTTCGACAATTTAGACCTTATTTATATGGGAAAAAGTTTTATATAGAAACTCACCATAAGCCATTGATTTACTTATTTAATATGACCGATCCTTCAAGCCGTTTAACTAAGTTTAGATTATATCTCGAGGAGTACGATTTTGAGATCAGCTATGTCCCAGGACGGCACAACGCAGCTGCAGATGCATTGAGCCGGATACCTATAACATCCAACAGTTTAAAGGAAATTCAACAGCATGTAGTATCCTGTACGTATTGTGTGTCGTATGTATATCGTAGTTACGTATTGACAACAATAACATGACTACGGAGGTATCCTCTACTCCAAGGCCTGATCACCCTAAAGTAGTGGAAATCCTCAAACGACCAATTGACGGCGTTGAATTGATTCTATTTTGTAATAAAAATACATTAAAACAAATAGAAAAATTCAAACATCTTACCAGTGATAGTGGTAACTGCAAATTCGTGCCTGAAAAATCAGCAATTTTTATAACTTCTCAATCGTTGTCTACCGTAAGTCTGTTAACGAGAGAATTACAACGTTTTTGCGAGCAAATCAAAATAAACGAGCTCGTAATAATTAAAAGCAAGCGCTGTGAACGACTTGTAAACAATTTTGTAAAGGAAATGAGCCATTTGAAAGGTTTTCCCAAGTTAATTGTCATTAAAAATGTGACAAGAATTACTGATAAAGACACAAAGACTGTGATCCTAAATGACTTCCACCTGTTACCCGCGAGTGGCCACGCGGGGGCAAACAGAATGTTAAATAATATTAGGAAGTATTATTATTGGCCAGGAATGACCAATGAAGTATCAGAATACATAAAGAAATGTAAAAGTTGTCAGATTCAAAAGCATTCCAATAGACATACGAAGGAGCCAATGGTTAAAATATTGTTTTATTGGATTTTTGTAAGTAAAGTATGAGGTTTAATAATATTTTGTGTAATTTAGTTTAAGTAAAAACAATAATTAATAATCATGCAATGATGACTTTTTTTTTTTAAAAAAGTGTGGAGTTGTAGTGTCCTGCTCGCCTAACCTTCTATTTGTAAGTGCACACACTAAATTACGACATTATTACACGAATTGTCGACTTGAACAGTTCTCTTTTATTTTGCCTCCACTACAAGCCGTTGTAACTATACTGAGATCTTAGAACTAATAATATATCTCAAGGTGGGTGGCGCATTTACGTTGTAGATGTCTATGGGCTCCAGTAACCACTTAACATCAGGTGGGCTTCACAGCCCTCTTCACAGCTCACGCTCGTCCCCCATCTAAGCAATAACAAATTAAATAAAAAAACCATGGTTTCTGAGGAACGTGGATCTCCATGATGACCTGGAATTTGACTCGGTCAGTAAGTATCTACAATCGGCATCATTGCGCCATTTTGAAAAGGCGGCACGACATGAGAACCCTCTTGTCATAGCCGCTGGAAACTTGTTGGACGGTTAAATTTGAGGGGATTGGGTTCTGTAGGTGAGAGGCTATTTAAAAAGACTGCTTCATGGTTAATATAATTACTAGATGATGATGATGATGATACTAGATGATGATACTAAATGATGATGATGATGGGTTTTTTTATCGTCTTGTTGCGTCTTTAAGGCGGTTAGTTGACCTCAATTAAGAAAAATAGTATTATTATTCGCCAATAGATGTCGGGAAGAGTTGATTATTGAAAACACGAACAAAACAACATTTTCTGAAAACAAATCGTAGCTACATCGATTTATCGCCCCCGAAATCCCCTGTATACTAAATTTTATGAAAATCGTTGGAGCCGTTTTCGAGATTTAGATTACATATATACTTAGTCTGGCCATAAATACTGTTACAATTAAAAATAAAAAAAATTCTATTGCAAATAACATTTATTACTTTTACAGTGTGTTAGTTTAATACATAAATATAAAACAATTTAAAGTATAAAAAGCTTTTTGTTGTTGTTGCTTAGATGGGTGGACGAGCTCACAGCCCACCTGGTGTTAAGTGGTTACTGGAGCCCATAGATCTTGTTGAAAAGTTGTACACCCAGCCCCCTAAAAGAGTTGCTTATTTTCTTAACTCGAGCCGCGGGTAACGCCAGCCTATGTTTGTTCCTAGTGTTCACATTGTCCAAATCGCAGACTCTGGGGAATTCTTCAATGTTTTTATGCACTTACAATAAATTTTCAAAAATGTATTGGGACGCTAAAGTTAGAATTTTGATTTCCTTAAACTTGCCCCTCAATCAGGGAATCCTCGGGTGCATATTATAAATAGCACGAATAGCCCTCTTCTGCAGGATGAAAATCGTTTCGACATCGGCAGCATTGCCCCATAGCAAAATGCCATAGGACATAACACTATGAAAATAACTGAAATAAACCAGACGTACCGTATCTTCATTAGTATACGTTCGTTTTTTTTTTACCCCAAACGCTGCAGAACTAAGTCTACTCGCTAACTTGCATATGTGAGGACCCCACTGCAGCTTGGAATCAACTGTTATACCAAGAAAAACTGTCGAATCCACAAGCTCCAGTGTCTCTCCACTTACAGTAATATTAGTGTCAACTTGTCTAACATTAGGTGTGGTAAATTTTATACATTTTGTTTTTTTGTTATTTAATAACAGATTATTAACACTAAGCCAATGTACCACGCGCGAGATAGCATCATTCACATCGTCATAATCTTCCAATTGTTGTTTAGTTTTAAACAATAAGGATGTATCGTCAGTGAATAATACGACCTCGTGACGGGTTTCACGGCCCTTCCGAAAGCCGTGCTGCCCCGCCGAGAGATCGGGACCCGTCTCGGCCAGGTACTGGACAATGCGAGCCACTGCGATACGCTCGAGTATTTTGCCGGCTTCGTCCAGCAAACCGATGGGGTGGTACCCCGCGGCTGAGGCCGCGGGACGCCCGTCCTTCCTTAACAGGGCCAGTCTGCCTGTCTTCGTATCCTGGACACAGTGGCACGACCTCCGCCCCGGAGATGGGGGATAGAGAAGGCGGCTAGTTCCACGTTGCATCCATCTAGGGGGGCTCGAAATCACCCTCTCCCCGCGGAAACAGCGCTGACACAATGTCCCGCAGCTGCCGAGGCTAGAGTCGCTAGGGCGCCGAGGTTGCCCACGTTTCCAACTTCCTGCGAACCATCTTGTATCTTCCTCCGCGAAAGAAGCTTCGCGTAGGCGGTGACGACGGTGGCGAGCGCTCCGGTGGCGCGCCCTCATTCACTCCTCACGGAGTATAGTGATCTCGGACGACCACCGCCACGTGGAGCTCAGGCACCGACCTGGGGCATCGGTCGAGACGTCTTATCGGTTATTAAAAGTGCATTGAAGTCTCAGTAAGCGCCCCTCACTTTACTCGAACATTATTTCGTCGCAATGAACATCAACATTTCATCTCGTTTCATTCTATAATCAATTTCAGATAAATCAAGTTCATTTCACTTTCTTCGAGTCACTGCTCGTACAGCAAAGTATCTAACAATTAATGAAGATGTGGCTAAAGAACTAGAAAAGAGGTGATTTAATTAAAAAGCAGGGTAAACAATAGTGCAGGATACCAACTAGGTACCAATAAACGTGTTAATGGCAGTGGCGCGTTTAAGAATGCAATTCCGAGCGACGGGCAGCGATTACAGAATAATAAATATTATTAAGCCGTCAGATACAATCTGCGCGCGTAACACTAACGATCATAATCCACCGGCCACCGATAACAGTTTGGAAAACCCAGGCGCTGCTATCAGTTTTCCTGTACTTGTCATCCTACGTGCTAATTTAATAATAAATTGTTTTAATCAAATACAAATCTTTGTCAAATCGGGAGGATCCGAAATGTCTTGTTTAGGGCAGGATTGGGAGTGTAGTTACCGGCTTCCACGACATGAGGGTTTTCGTGTCGCACCTTTTTTTCGAAATAGCACACTGATGCCGACTGAAGATCCTTACTGATGGACTCTAGGTCCGTATCGTCCTGGAGATCCATTTTTTTCACGAACCACGGTGCCCCGACGGCTGTCCTGCAGAAATGAGATTGAATAACTTGAAGGGGTTTCAAATTAGTGTTTTTTTTTTTACTTCATTATTTTAATTGAATTACTTTCATTTTTTATAAATTAATATTAAAATTAATATTAATTATTAAATTAATTAAATTTATAATCATTTTAAATAATATAAGTGATATTACCATTTATATATAAACATTATATATTAATAATAATTAAATAGTTTTTGGGTCGAAAAGCGCCTTCGAATCTATGGAGCAATATGCGTAAAGGACACAGCCCACACTTTTGGTAGACTAATAATAAATCACATATAAGTTTAGATGTGTTAGGGTGCTAGGAGATGCAATCTGCTTTAAGTTGCCACTTATAAAGCATAGCATTTAGTGGACTAAATTAAGAACAGTGCAGTCGCCCTCCACCGAAGGCTGCCACGCCGAGCAACTGCCAAGCGACCGCCTAGCGACTGTTGAGCGACTGCCAAGCGACCGCATTGCGACTGCTGAGCGACTCCCAAGCGACCGCATAGCGACTGTTGAGCGACTGCCAAGCGACCGCCTAGCGACTGTTGAGCGACTGCCAAGCGACCGCATTGCGACTGCTGAGCGACTCCCAAGCGACCGCATAGCGACTGTAGAGCGACTGCCACGCGACCGCATAGCGACTGTTGAGCGACTGCCAAGCGACCGCATAGCGACTGCTGAACGACTCCCAACCGACCGCATAGCGACTGCTGAGCGACTCCCAAGCGACCGCATAGCGACTGTTGAGCGACCGCCTAGCGACTGTTGAGCGACTGCCACGCGACCGCATAGCGACTGCTGAGCGACTGCCGAGCGACTACCGAGAGGCACCCATGGGCCGGTCGACGGTGCCCGACACTCAACTTACAGAGACATAAACTTAGTGTCCCAATAAACATACTTTAACAACTGGATCATGAATAAATCTTGAAACATTAGGTAAGGGCCGTAATTCACACGACACGCCGGGCCCGCCCGGACACAAACAAGGTCTCGTCAATTTACTATCTATGATGATTTTATGAGCAGTGGGATTATATTCGCAAGTTAATTTTATCATCATTTACATCATTTACCTGTCAAATTTATTAATTCCATGTTTAAAATGATACTTTAGATGAGATAAGATACTATTGTTTCAAGTATAAAAGACACTGAAGCAATGACTGACAACATTCTACTCGAGGGAACCTGTAACTGGTAGTAGTCATGAAGGTCTTCGCAGCAGTACTGATGGCGCTGGCGGCCGTGGTCGTGGCAGAAGAGCCCATCGAACTCGACTACCACATCAAGATCGGTATCCCCCGGGCCGAGAGTCTTAGACGCGCCGAGGAAGCCGCTGACTTCGACGGTACCAGGATTGTGGGTGGTTCTGCCGCCAACGCTGGTGCTCACCCCCATCTTGTAAGTACCTATTGCTATCCAATACACCCTAATCCTACCGATTTCAAACTTTCATTAAAATTTTGATCGAAATATAGCATAGTAGTCATTTAATTGTTATTATTACTATTTTTCTACCTATTCACCGGTAGCCTAAGAGGCTGTACCAACTTCCCGCGGACGGGTGGGTGAGCTCACAGACTTAAGCTGATAGAATTCACTGACAACAGTCCTAGCAAGAGCAGTGCTTCATAGAGTCTATCACCGGATCGGAATCGCGTCCCACTGAGAAGATCTGGCGAGATACTCAGTGCGCTGTGTCCACGTGTCTATCGCCGGATCCATAACTGTGTTAGTCCAGAGGAGAGTCGGCGACGTGTACCCCCCTGCTGGAGCTCTCCGGCTGTTAGCGCACTTCTCTAACAGATTTTTCTTATTTTTCTCATATCGTAGGCTGGACTTGTGATCGCACTGACGAATGGCAGAACTTCCATCTGCGGAGCTTCCTTACTGACCAACACCCGCTCCGTGACCGCCGCTCACTGCTGGAGGACCAGGAATGCCCAGGCTCGTCAGTTCACCCTCGCTCTTGGCACAGCTAACATCTTCTCCGGAGGCACCAGAGTCACCACCACCAATGTCCAGATGCACGGCAGCTACAACATGGACACCCTCCACAACGACGTCGCCATCATCAACCACAACCATGTTGGCTTCACCAGTCAGTACCATTATTTGTTTAATTATAATCAATCATTTTAGAGTTCCTACACCTGTAATGTGATTCTGTCTACTTCACCTCATTACAGACAACATCCAGCGCATCAACCTAGCCAGTGGAAGCAACAACTTTGCTGGTACTTGGGCCTGGGCTGCCGGCTTCGGGAGGACCTCCGATGGTTAGTATTTATCATTTCTGAAAAAAAGAAACAAATATTTAATGTTCTGATTTTGTATTCTGCGTTGACTCCGCGGCTAGAAGGCGCCATGAGAGGATGCTGATAAAATTGATTGACTATTCCAGCTGCTTCGGGAGCCAACAACCAACAAAAACGCCAAGTGAGCCTCCAGGTCATTACCAACGCCGTCTGCGCCCGCACGTTTGGAAACTCTGTGATCATTGCCTCCACCCTCTGTGTTGACGGCTCTAACGGTCGCAGCACCTGCAGCGGAGACTCCGGCGGCCCTCTCACCATCGGCAGCGGCGGAAGCCGTCAACTGGTCAGTACAGTATTTTTGTTTAACTTTACTGCTTTAACTGGTTATATTCTCTGTTTGTTTATTTGTTTATTTATTAGGGTAGCCTTTTATGACTCACTACATTTCCCATTTGTTTCTTGTACTTTCCAGATCGGTATCACATCGTTCGGATCAGCTCAAGGTTGCCAGAGAGGCCACCCTGCCGGCTTCGCCAGAGTCACGTCCTTCAACTCCTGGATCCGGGCTAGAATTTAAATGACGAATGACGAATGATTCAATAATAAAATAATATCATTTACAAAAAAAAATCTTTTTTTTCGTATTTCTCAATCTCATCCAGTGTAGGAAACTTGGATATAAATCCTAGTCTTGGCAGAGTAGTCGTGGCTGTCGATGGGCAGGGTTCCGTGTCGTCGCAACTGGGATAAGCACTCAATAAACATTAAAAAATAAAACAGTGTTGATTCACGCCACTGTGCTCAAACTGCTCAGAGTGTAGGTATTTCTTTTTTTTGTTACTCTATAGCTTAAATGTTAAGCAGTATATTATGAAAGTAGCATGTAAGCAGGTAGGTTTGCTAGTCCTATTGAGTGAACTGAAGATCTTCGATCGCCTAGGTACCGTCTCGGTCCTGTTAGTCGAGTAACTTTACCGAAGCGAGCACCTCGAATGACCTTTGTACAAGCGAGGGTGAGACTTAACAGCTCAAGGGCAGCTGCTTCATGCATCTACTACCGCTAAGAAGACGCGGCGAGAAGCTCAGCGGGCTGATTGATGTATGGGTTAGGGCGCGCGTCGAACTTTATGGCGAGTTTGACGAGTGCGCGCATCGGGGCTCTTATGCCTGTTCTTAATGCTAAAGGTGCAGGCGTCTAATGATCGGATGGATCCGTAAGGACGTGTCTAGGGTATTGACGGTGACTAGCTCCTGCGTGAGCCGGGGTAGAGGAGTAGTCAGCGGTGACCACGGCGATAAGGCGATTTTTATGACGAAACTCCTTATTGAAGTAGGGGGTACCGTTCCGACGTTGACTTCAGGTGTCTTAAGATGGATTCGAAGCCCAAGTCGTCGTGACCTGAGCTATTGATTGGCAAGAGCGTGCGAGAGATCGGAGTGTAAGATTCCTTCGCCTAATGTGAGAGAAAATTCCCGTTGATTTTCCCCTTTAGTACGGCAGTGCTGGTTTAATTAATATCGATTCGCCATTTTCGGAATTACCGTCCGACCCCGGTCCCGACCCCCTGCTCGGCGGCGGCGGGTTTCTGCGTAGTGAGGAGAGCTTTCCCTCACTCGCCCCGCCGCCTCCTTCTGCGAGATGGTGCACTCGCAGAAGTCGAGCATAGCCTTCCATGACTCATCGCTGCCAAGCATCGACGCCACGACGCCAGGCAGCGACAAGTCAGGTCCTATCTTTGCGACCAGGACACGGCGCTGCACCTCCCAAGCGGGGCAGACAGCGAGCGTATGCTCCGCCGTGTCCAGGTCGTGTCCACAATGGTGACACCTCGTCGTATCCTGCTGCACTGGGAGAGGTTGGATCTTTTTCGAGGCATTCTTACAATAAGTAGTACCTACTAACACAACGTTGTTTGGTAAACACGTACTTATCATACCTACAACTCAATTATAAATACTTACAGATTATTACACAGTTTAACTTTATTATAGTTTAATAACTATAAGACGTGTCAACCTGATCTTTGAACTATAGAAAATAAACGAAATGTGTCATAGATACTAACCTGAGCTAAAAAAAATGTACTTTTTCCAAAGGTCTAACTGTCAGTACTTCCTGATTTTTAGAACAATTAAAAAAGTAACCTAACTAATAAAGCTAGTTAAGAAAAATAACCTAACTTATATTATCACTGACCTAAGCTAACAAATATATATTAATAACAAATTACAATATATATTTTTTAAACATAAATATTATGAAATAATTTAAATTTAATATATTTTAAAGTAAATTGTAAGGTTTATAAAAAATCAAGAACTTGGAATCAAATTAACTTATACATACTATATGTCTTGTATGTATTTACAAGCCCTATAAACCCTAAGCAAATACATATGTTCTTATCACAAACGACTAAATTGTAAGTACTTTCAGATTTTGACACATAACATTAAGAAATACATAAAAACAAGAAAATAAATGCCTAACTTTATACACACTGTTTTTGATTGTGAATTTTCAGATTGTATCTCCTTTGTGATTTCTTAGATTAGGTGGTTTGTGAAGTCTGCCGTTAAATTACGAAATACTATTCAATTATTTTAAGGTTTTTAATGTGAAAGTAATATTGTAGGTACATAATAATACAGCGCGTCTTGTAGCTGGAAGTGAAGGTGGTTGTGTGTCGTACGCGTCGCGGCGCGGCGGCGTCGCGGAGTTATCACCGTCCCGCCGGTTTGCCGCCCCTCCCTCGCCGCGCTGTCTGCGTCTTCCCCGACTTTACGAAAGAGGAGTTGATGCGTAAACATATTGATTAGAGTAACAACTCAACAACGTCCAAAAAAATAACACGAAACATAAGTACTAAGCCCGAAAAAGAAGAATCCAATCAGATAGTAATACTATTTAAAAATATATAAAATATACATAATAATACTACGCCGGTAAGAGCAACGCCATATATCGTCGAATAAATAAATAAATAAGCCTTTTATTTCTTACAAGTGACATAAAAACAAAAAATTAATGCAATGCTTATCTAATAAATAATGTATCTGTCTGCAATCTTACGTCTTGTTTCCGATAGTCCTATGATGTCATATTTAAATTCTTTCAATGCTTCGTTTACTTCTATTAAACGAAGATATTTTTCTTGTGTATTTTGCTTGTTTTCTTGTGGAAGGGGGGTGGTAGTGTCTATATATTCTTGTTTTGGTTGTTCTGCTTAATCAGTGCGTTGTTAGAATTGTTTGTAGTGAGGAAGTTGAGCATGCCCTGTTTCAAGACACCCTCCGATAGACTAGATGATCTTTGTATCGGAGCTTGTGTTTTGTTCTTCTTGCTTGCTTGAATCTTTTTCTCATCTTGAGGGCGGGAATGAAAACAGGGGGTTTCGGGTGAAGCAGAAAGCATTCTTTTATTGGTATTTTTTGTATTATTGTTCTTAGTTATTACTAGCACTTTATCACACTTGATGATCGCAGTGTTGCCCTTTTCTCGCTCTTTCTGTATCTGTTTCTGTAGTTCCTTCCTTTTTTCCAAAATGCTTTGTGGATAATCCTCTTTTAAATAGTATGGAGTATCATTCAGTTTTCCTCTGTTTTTGTATATATCTATTTTTAAACCCAAAGTTACAAATGTCACAATAATTGGTCGAGGATTTCTCCTTTCTTACCTATTCTCTTATGCCCGTATCTTTAGACGTTTCGTAAAATAGTCCTCCACTCTTAACTCATCCGATGATGCTCGAGCATTCCCTCCAAACTTACTCGAGTTTGGTATTTTTAGTCGACCATTACAATATTCCTCAACTGTCCTCGAGTGAGGTAATAATGATGAAAATTTGATCAAGCTAGCATCAAACCCATAGAGTTCTGTAGTCTATGGTCATTGTTTAATGTCAAAGTCAAGCTGCCGCTGTCTGTTTGACACTAGATGAACTTGTTTGATGTTTTGGTTGCTGAGTTATTCGTAAATATGTGTGTGTGCGGTAAATCTGAAAGTGTATTATTTATTTTCTAACCTATCATTATTTTAGATTTCGGATCCGGCTTTGTATTTTTATTCGCCGCTTTTATGTGATTTTGGTTGCATCGTGTTGTTGAAGTGCTTTTCCACAACCACCAGTTTATTATTATATAAATAAAACTTATAATCGCATTGCCTTTATTTATCAGATAGTAAGCAAAATATGAATCTTATGTAGGTAAATAAAATAAAGAGTTTCAAATGTCTAACTTCGAACTATTTACTTTATTAATAAATATTATCAAACTTAAATTATCAAAATATGCGGGAATCATGCACAGATCGAGGCCATTGCACAACAATATCAAATATTTCCATTTGCGGTCCACATACTATTTGGACATTGATAGAAAACCAGCCTTGAGGAACGTTCAAGGTACGTCGCGACGTACCTTGACTTGACAGTTCGCTTACTTCACTCCGGTTAGGAAAATTTTCCAAGGACGTTTGAGTGAAGTTTATTTTTACAACTAAGCATACCAAAACGCGCGTTGGAGGTTGAGTCGAGTCGAGTTAAGCTCGTGTAAACGACTAAAGATACGGGGGTTAGCCTCCTGAATGTCTGTAGAATTCAGTTTAATAGATAAGTAACGTTCTATGAAACTGGCTAAGGTTTTTTTCCAAGTTTGAATATGAAATTTCCGTTTCTTCCACCCCAAAGAAGACAATATTCCTTAGTCTTGCTTGTTTTTCTAAAACATACAGTCTTTTTCCTTGATTTTGCACTTCAGCTTTGAGATTTTCTAAAACATACAGTCTTTTTCCTTGATTTTGCACTTCAGCTTTGAGATTTTCTAAAACATACAGTCTTTTTCCTTGATCTTGCACTTCAGCTTTGAGATTTTCGAATTGTTCTTCCCAGTAATTAAACTTTTCGTCCAGTATTTTATTTATGTTTTGAGTCACTTGTTCTGTCACGTAGATTTTTTTCCCTCGATCGGATCACAAAATGATACTCAACGATGTTCTTCTCACTCGAATATTTTTTACAATTATTCATGAAATCCTTAAACAATTGGCTGGTATTAACTGTTTAGCTTGCAGAGTACGGACAATTACGCGAACTTAAACTCACTTTTTAAGGAATGGCACTATTTTAATATTTTTAAATCACGATAAAATACAGAGACAATGTGTATTGTGGCAAACTACCCTACCCTCCATCTAATCCAATATAAGTCATATCGTCGAATAGCAAGCAGAAACGAATATAAAAAAACTAGAAAAATCGAAAATTCTCAAGTACAACGCCATCTATTGTCAAATGACGGAAACGCATATCGAACATACTTGACTTGTCAGGAATGTTCTCAGTAATTCTAGGGATGTAGTATCGACTATACAAGCGTTGCAGGGGTGTCACGAATTCAGTCAGTAATCGGAACTACTCGAAGCGAAACAGCGAACGGATCACCCGAAGCGAAGCGGAAGAAGTAAATTACGAGCTGTAAAGTGTTCTGTGAGTGTTCTAGGCTAGGTGCGCTATATAGGTACAGCTTTAATTTATAAATCGGTAGAACTTTTATTTATCCCGAACCCTAGCGCGTAATAATAAATTTATATATGATTACCGAGTCCAGGCAACCCCCAACCGAGAGCCAGCGCTAAACTATAAAATCGACCCCTCGCTGCGGCTTTGCCCCTCTATCCGATGATTTGCAACCGAAGTAAATTGTTCCTTAGAAATAAGGTGACACTCTACAAAATTTACATACGCCCCATCATGACCTATGCAAGTGTAGTGTTCGCTCACGCGGCCCGCATACACTTAAAACCACTTCAAGTAATTTAATCCCGTTTTTGTAGGCTAGTCGTCGGAGCCCCGTGGTTCGTCAGGAACATCGACTCGCATGATGACCTCGACCTAGAGTCCATCAGTCCCGATCCTGCGGACAAATGGAAAGCAGTCAACGTCATCCAAAACACGTCATTTCGGATCCTCCCGATCGGTGCTTTTAGGTACCTCAAGCACCGGTCATCGTTCTCGTCGAACCCGTCGCTTGCAACGAAGGGCTCGACGAGTAAATTAGCCCACAGACACAGCCCCCTGAGTTTCTTGCCGGACCTTCTCAGTGGGTCGTGTTTCCGATCCGGTGGTAGATTCTGCGAAGCACGGCTCTTGCTAGGGTTTGTGTTAGCAACGTCGTCAGGTTTGAGCCCCGTGAGTTCACTTACTAGTTAAGGTTACGCTGAAATAGCATCTCAGGGCTATCAGCATAGGTAGGGGAAAAAAAAGAAAAAAAAAGCATTTGCCCTTTTTTTGTGCGTGGCGTTCGTGCGTGCGGTTCTTGTTGAAACATGTTGAGACTTGTTGCGTTATCTTAACAGTTTTCGATAGTAGTAGATTGAAATCATTTTGTTAGAAGTTTTGGTTACTTCAGTGAAATATAATTAGGCCAGTTCTGTGTAATTTCTTTCCTTTTTATTTTTTACCACCTAACTCACTTCTGATCGATAGCAAAATTATAAATATAAAAAAGTGTTCATGCAACTTGGTGCACGTTAAAGAAGTGAAGCTTCATTTGCGGTGTGTAGTATTGTGGTTTTATTAATTTTTTATCCTTAATTTAATTTGTAACAGGGAATGCTGTGTATAAGAGAAACGACCTCTTCGCCATTTATATACCTTTATATTTTTAATTATATATTTTAAATTTTGAGTTATCGTAAAGGATAAAATGTGAGGTGCATTCGTATCTAGCGATGCAATAGGGTTCGAATCCCACAGACGGAATACTAATGAAATACGTACTCAACAAATGTTCACGATTGACTTCCACGGTGAAGGAATAACAGCGTGTAATAAAAATCAAACCCGCAAAATTATAGCTTGCGTACTTAATCACTGGTGGTAGGATACCTTCTGAGTCCGCGCAGGTAGGTACCACCACCTTGCCTATTTCTGCCGTGAAGCAGTTCGCAGCAGAATGCGTTTCGGTTTGAAGGGTGGGGCAGCCGTTGTAACTATACTGAAACCTTCGAACTCATATCTCAAGTCGGGTGGCGGCAATTACATTGTATATGTCTAGAGGCTCCGGTAACCACTTCACACCAGGTGGGTTGTGAGCTATTAGCTGTGCTTATAAAATAAATAATAGGTACCTAATAGTTTAAAATAAACGCGCAAGTATGCGACTAGGAGCGTCCGCGCGGGGCCTCATGCAGCGCAACATGACCGGTACACTCACGCTGACCGCGGCTCGTCACGTTAAGGAAAATCATTTTGAATCACAAATATTTATTATCGCCTGTAAGCTATCTGTAGTTATGTGAAGTTCTACTGCCACGCGTTGATGACCCAGCCGAAGTAGCCAGGGTTACCATCGACGTTTCCGTTGTTTCCCCAGAGCAGGCGGTCGCCGTACTTGTCCACGTGCGCGTCCAGCTTCAGACTCTGCCCGTACTCGTGGTTCTCTATGAGTAAGACGTTGCCGGTCTCTAGCACTACAGGCGTCAGCTTCCACAGATGGCGCTTCTCGTTCGAGTTGTTGGAGCCCCACGCTTGCCTGTCTCCGTACCCGTCTACGTTCACGTCCAGCTTCAGGTACATAGTATGTTCAGTGTTCATTATTTTATACAGTAGCTTGTTATTCTCCCATACCGGGATAAGCTTCCAGCTCACTCTGTGACTAGTCTTGTCCTTGCTGTCTCCCCAGGCCAGGCGGTCGTTGTACCTGTCGACATTGGCGTCCAGTTTCAGAGCTTGATTGTAATATCTTCCGATGATTTTCACCCTTTCTTGCTTGGTGATCAATTTTATTTCCGAAGGGAAAAAGTCATTGACTATATCGTGGTGTCCGGCGGACCACAACTTGTCCGCGTATGCGAACACGTTAGGTTCTCGTGCGCGCAAGAGTCTGTCGACCAGCTCCTTGATAACAAAACCGACGTTATCATCTTGCAAGGACTTCGTGATAGTCACTGCCTTATCGTAGTCCCCGGTCGACACGTACTTGAACAGCAGATCCATAAGAAGTTGCTTGTTGAGGAAAGCCACGTGCGAGTCCATCATTGTCGGTTCCTGTAAGTAAGCGGACAGCTCGTAGTCGGGACAGTACAGCAGAAACTTGTTCTTCAGCTCGGCAGCCAGGAGCTTAATACCCTGGGACTCTACCGGCATTCCGTAGATGACGACCATGCCGACGCGCTCGTTAACGATTCTCGTAATGTCTCTGGCGCTGTTCGGAATGATGGGCGCGCTCATGAGCGTCACTATTTTGACCGAGTCATCCTTGATGTAAGCCCGGGTGTCGCAGTCGTTCTCGTCGCGCACCGGGATCCTGTTGGGGATCTTGCGACCCTTGTCGGGCCCGTTGCTGACCTCTTGGTACTGTCGGTTCACGTTGTAGCAGTTGCGGAAGCCAGAATACAGTCCCCCGTTGACGATACTCCCCTCGCCCCAGTAGTCAACATGCTCGATCAGCTCTCCAGTGAAGGGGAGCTTGATCAGCTTGTACTGCCCTATATACGGCAGGTCTGAGTACGGATACTTCAGGTCCACGTTGGTCACGTAGTTGGGGAGCTTGTCCTGTGGATCTATCATCGTGTGCTCCTTCGCTCACTACCGGCAGACAGTATATCGTAGAGTCGTATGTCGGCTGCATGGAGTCGCATCGTTTATATATACATTCGACGTCAACTCTATGCCTTGTATTATTTTATGTTTTAAATGTAATTTGTTGAAAACCACAGCCGCAATGTAACTGGAGCGGTGATAAGAGAATTTAACCTTAAAATGGTGAACTTGAGAAAGGTCAATTGGTTTGATTGCATTTTAACCGATAATATAACTATCGTCTTCACTGATGTCTAATGTTTGCAACTTTTATTGCCTGTCGTCATATGTAAATAAAGCTTAAACATTCATAAGCATCCATCTGAGGTGGAAATGATCTGTACGCAGGGTCATCGCTCGCTGCTCCGTTATATTTGTTATGTGAAGTTATGTGAAGTCGTCGTGGCCTAAGCGATAAGACATCCGGTGCATTCGTGTTGAAACGATGCACCGGTGTTCGAATCTCAGGCGGGTACCAATTTTTCTAATGAAATACGTACTCAACAAATGTTCACGATTGACTTCCACGGTGAAGGAATAACATCGTGTAATAAAAATCAAACCCGCAAAATTGTAATTTGCGTAATTACTGGTGGTAGGACCTCTTGTGAGTCCGCGCGGATAGGTACCACCACCCTGCCTATTTCTGCCGTGAAGCAGTAATGCGTTTCGGTTGGAAGGGTGGGGCAGCCGTTGTAACTATACTGAGACCCTTAGAACTTATATCTCAAGGTGGGTGGCGCATTTACGTTGTAGATGTCTATGGGCTCCAGTAACCACTTAACACCAGGTGGGCTGTGAGATCGTCCACCCATCTAAGCAATAAAAAAAAAAAAAAAAAAAAATTTTTGCGAGGATGAGCTCTTCATCACAATAAGCATGTTGGACTATCAGAACGTATTGCGTCATGGCATAAACTGCTATCGGTTGCAGCGGCAGTGCTTTATTATCATAATAAAACTAATCTGCATCATCCTATTATTATCAGTGTTGTCAGCTGCGCGGCGACTTCCAGGCTACTAACAAGTAGAGAATGTTCGTATGTTCGTGAACCACCAGTACCGGGCGCCGACTTCATATCCGGGAACCGATCCGGTACATGTGTGACAGTAGCCATCACAGAACACAAGATATTTATTGACAGATGCCTGAATCTCGCTTACGACATTTTCAAGACAAGCTTGCATATATACAAGTTCCGAACAACAACGTTCGGACCGTCGCGGCGCGGCGTCGCGTCGGTCCACCGCGCAATATCAGCCGCCCGGTGGAATATCTTCCCTCCGTCATTAAGCTTTCCAAACACGCATACTTGTAATAATATCAATTAGGTAAGCACCAGCGCTACCCGTACACTGTGCCCGCCGCACCAGCAGCCCGCCCGTGTCCCGCAGTGGGGGGAGGGGCGGCCGTCGCACTGGACAGTTGACACTTGAACTATTATAATAAAAACAAACGAACAAACATTTGTTTTTTTATTTTCTTTTTTTTTATTAATATTATTATTATTATTAATTAGCACTTCATTATTATCTAATTATTATAGTATCAGGTTGCGGTTTGTAGTATCGTGTGAAGGCGATAGTGGAGCCCTGGACTTGAGTATATAAGAGGGGTCGTCTCGACACGGCGCACACGCAGCAACACGCGCAGCCTCAATATGACAACCAGTTTCAGTCAGTAAGTATACCCCTACTATTTCTATCTAACATATTATTATAAGCTATGCTATTTTCTGTTAAGTTTACGTGAAGCGCTAGGAGCCTCTCCTGGTGGAGGCAGACCTGTGAACTGGAGTGGGTACAGTCCTCGCGACGAAACAGTAACAGTAACGCGCCCTTTAGCGGTTCCTTCGTGATATCATTCATCACACGTGATTTAATGTATATTGCACAGTTCCCAGGTAAAAACACCGTCAGAGAAAAAATGGGAAGCCGCCTCTGAGCCAGACTACCACACAAATGAGGACCTGTTGTATCCGTACTCCCCAATACCCTACTTCGGTATGTACCACCTCGTGAAGATACCGATTGGTAGAGGGCTGGTACACCACGTCGATTACTGGGGAGAAGGAAAAGTGACTAACCTTGACAGGGTAAGAGGCTTCCGTCGGAGCTACAACGTGAACGAACAGTTTGCGCTCGTCAGTAAGGGCCACGGCAAAGGAAAGCAAATACCCAACAGGATCCCCGTGGTGTCTGTGGACGACAGCGACACTTCCAGTTACATCAGAGACGGCGGCGTTAAAACTGTTACCATCAGCACGGGGCCGATCAGTAAGCGGTGCGCTGCAGACGTCGCCAGGATTGTCAACGCCTCCGAAGGACTCGTCGTTGCCTACGGATATTCTGAAAATTCTGACGACATTCAAAATCTCGAGCGTGAGCTTGGGAAAAAGGGCTTATACTATGGAGCCGGGTACGAACTGCCCGCAGACTTGAAGACCCAGACGGAATTCAGCACAAAAATGGTCTTTGCCGACGCAAGGTCAATCAACGATCACTTGTACAACTTGGTTACGGGCGGCGACTACATCAACGCGGTGAAGACTGTGCGCAGCCTCGACGACAACCAGGGCTCCGGCGTCTGTCGCGACGTCATCTCGCGGCTCGTCTCGCAGGGCATCAAGAACGCCATGTCGTTCGCGTACAAGTTGTGGCACGAGGGCCACAAGGACATCGTCGAAGATTACTTCCCGAGCGAATTCCAACTCATACTCGACCAAAAGAGAGTTAAACTCATCGGCAACCATTACAATCAAGCTCTCAAACTGGATGCTAACGTTGACCGGTACAAAGACCGCCTAACCTGGGGAGATGGAAAAGACTACACCAGCTACCGAGTCAGCTGGCGACTCATCTCTCTTTGGGAAAACAACAACGTCATCTTCAAGATACTGAACACCGAACACGAGATGTACTTGAAACTGGACGTGAACGTGGACAGATACGGCGACAGGAAGACCTGGGGATCGAATGATTCCAGTGAGAAGAGACACACCTGGTATTTATATCCGGTGAAGGTAGGCGACCAACAGCTATTCCTCATTGAGAATCGGGAGTACCGGCAGGGCCTGAAGCTGGACGCGAACGTGGACCGGTACGGGGACCGCCTTGTGTGGGGGAATAACGGGACAGTCGCCGACAACCCCGAGTACTACGGCTTCATAATCCAGCCGTGGCAATGAAACCCTTCTACATCTGACCATGTTACAATAAACTTTATCACTGCATGTCGTGTTGGTTTATTGAGTCTCTACCACCCCGCCTATTTCTGCCGTGAAGCAGTAATCTGTTTCGGTTTGACCAAAACAGTAGTAGGGTACTACCCTCAGTAGTCCCTAAGGATCGAACTCTAAACACCACGTTGCGTCGCCGGTAGACACATAAAAAAATTGAGGTTTACCTGGGAACACGCACACATAAACATACATACATGTGCACATGCACATGATTCACATCTATGTCACTGTAGTAGGACCCCTTCTGAGTCCGCTCGAGTAGGTACCACCACCCTGCCTATTTCTGCCGTAAAGCAGTAATGCGTTTCATTTTGAAGGGCAGGGCAGCCGTTGTAACTATACTGAGACTTTAGAACTTGTGTCTCGGGGTGGGTGGCGCATTTGCGTTCTGGATGTCTATGGGCTCCAGTAACTACTTAACATCAGATGGGCTGTGAGCTCCTCCACCCATCTAAGCAATAAAAAAAAGGCAACCAGTTAAAGCAGTAAAGTTAAACAAAACTAGTGTACTGACCAGCTGACGGCCTCCGCCGCTGCCGATGGAGAGAGGGCCGCCGGAGTCTACGCTGCAGGTGCTGCGACCGTTAGCGCCGGAAACACAGAGGGTGGAGGCAATGATCACAGAGTTTCCAAACGTCCGGGCGCAGACGGAGTTGGTGATGACCTGGAGGCTCACTTGACGTTTTTGTTGGTTGTTGGCTCCCGAAGCAGCTGAGGAAAGAAGATGAGAGCGAAACGGACGAAGGGGAAGAAAATTGTTTCTTTTCCAATACTTCGGACTCAGAAAGTTTTACACCAGAAATTGATCCGTATAAACCTTTTCAGGTTGAAAATTATCACAGGAAGTATCCGGATAATTCCAACAAAAATGAATTTATCGTATTTCTTTCTCATATAGTTGATGATCGCACATTCACTGACAAAGACCGCATGTATCTTTCTCAATGTATTCGCAAACACGGCGTCTCAGGTGTTTTACATTTGAGAACAATCAATAAATTTAAAGTTGGTATTACTTTTGACCTGGCCAATAACGCAAATGTTTTCTTGCAAAATAAGAAGCTATTAGAAGAGCTTCGGTTAAAAGCAAGCATACCGGCCTCCGATACTGAAATTACTGGAGTGTTAACTTCAGTACCAGTAGGATTATCAAATAAAAAAATTTCAACTTTAATAGGTAGCTCTCGAAATATCATTCAGGTTCGTAGGTTTATGCGTAGGGTCAAGAATGACAACGGGTTAGTCACATTTCAACCAACACAGACAGTGGCAGTGACATTTGCTTCTACACAACTCCCACAGTACGTATACTTGGATTCTTGGCGACATGAGGTATCTCAGTATATTAATTATTAATTAATTAATTAATAAGCCTTTATTGCTGTTCTTATTTTTACAAACTATATCAAATTACTTAAACATGCCAAAACTTAAATACTAAGTTCCTTATGGAATTAAATTAAATATCGGCAAACGGTGGTTGTGGTATCGCAGCTTGTCCTTCGACAAAGGCCTCCCTAAAGATTTCCACTGTGTCCTGTCCTTTGCTGTACGCGTCCATGTAGTACCAGCTATTTTTATAATGTCGTCCTCCCATCTTTTAGTCTGTCTACCTCTATTCCTTTTACCATCTCGTGGATACCATTCAGTTATTAAACTGGTCCATTTCTCCTTTTGCTCTCTGATCATATGTCCAGACCATCGCCATTTTAGCTGTTTGTAAGTTGTGTATGCGTTCTTAAAGTTTGTCTTGCTCTTTATGTATTTTAGTTTTATTCGGTCTTTCCTTTTTACGCCTATTGTACTTCTCTCTATTTCGTTTTGACAAATTTTTAATTTGTTTGATAGTTCTTCTGTCAACGCCCAAGTTTGACACCCGTACAGTAAGCATGGAAGAATACACATATTAAATACTTTTCTCTTTTGTTTTATAGGCATGTCTTTATTTTTCATTACTTCGCTTAGCGACCAGAGCCGTTTCCAGGTATTAGCAATTCTTCTTTCTATTTCCTTTTGCATGCAGTCTTCTTGAGATATAAGTTGTCCAAGATATATATATTCTTGTACATATTCTATTACCTCGTCATTTATTTTTATTTCTATATTTGTAGAATTTGACATTATTTTAGTTTTTGTTAAGTTCATTGACAGGCCTGCTTTAATACTTTCATTCGATAGCTGTTGCAACATGCTTTCCAGAGTTTTTGGGCAATCCGAAAACAAAATAATGTCGTCTGCAAAGCGAAGATGACTTAGATTTTCACCATTTATATTTAGTCCCTTTGTCCATTTTAGGTTCCTAAATATCATTTCAAGGACGGCTGAAAATAATTTTGGTGATATAGGGTCTCCTTGGCGTACACCTCTTTTAATAGGGAATTCGTCTCCTGTCGATTCTAGCTTCACTCGAACAGTGCTTTTTGTGTAGATATTTTTAAGTATTCTAATGTATTTTGTTTCGACGCCTTGTGCTTCAAGTGCGTTCCAAATAGAACTGTGTTCTAATGTGTCGAATGCTTTGTCAATGAACCCCAGGTAGTAAGTTTTGTTATATTCTTTAAATTTTTGTAGTATCTGTCTCAAAGCGTGAATGTGATCTATAGTTGAAAAATGTCTACGGAATCCAGCTTGTTCTTTGGGCTGATTTTCTTCAAGGGTATTTGTAATTCTAGAAAGTATAATTTTTGAAAAAACCTTGTAAATATTCGACATCAGGCTAATGGGCCTATAATTTCCTATGTCTCCTTTGTCGCCTTTTTTATGGAGCAATATAATTGTTGATTTAGTCCAATCATCGGGGATGTTTTCCGTGTTAAGTATTTCATTAAATATATCTGTAAGCTTTGGAGCAATCACTGGTAATGTAGTTTTTAGAAGCTCGTTTGTGATGAGATCTGCTCCAGGTGCTTTATCAAGTTTTTGTGTTTTAATTGCTTGCATTGTTTCAATAGTTAGTATTTTCGGTGTCTGCTCTGCATCTGTTGGTATGTTGTATTCTTTTTGAGTTTGTTCAAATCTTTGGCTTGTGTACAAATGGCGGTAATAATCCGTAGCAATCTTTAGTATATCGAGTCTGTTACCTGTCGTTATACCATCCTTCTTCTTCATCCTTGGTATCCGCTCTTTCTTGTGGTTTAGTTCCTTCCTTGCCTTTTTTATTCCTCCTGTTCTTTCTATAAATTTTTCTATTGTAGATAGTTTTTTTGTTTTCCTTTCTTTTCTAAGTTGTTCACTTATCTTTTTGCTTATTTCTGTAATTTTTTGGCGGATTTCTTTACTTTTCTTCTGTTGTATAAGTTCTTTACGTTCTTGCAGCAAATGTTTAGTTATGAGTGATATTTCTTTCTTATTGTTTGTGTTGGTTTTTCTTGTTACAGTTTTTAGTTGGTTGATTAGTCCGTTGTATTTTTCTTCAGTTGAGGTAAGTTCTTTTTTCCCATGTCTGTCTTTCTTTAGTGATGTTTGGAGGTTTTCAAGAAGTAAATCTGTATTGCCTGTATATTCAATAGTGGTACACTTATTGTGAAATTTTCTTAGTTTCTTGGGACGTCTTCCTGTCAGTGTTACCCGAACCATTCTATGGTCTGTGTTGAAATTCAGATTGTTTATTATAGTTATGTTTTGGAAAAGTTTTTGATTGTTAGATAAAATGTAGTCGATTTCGTTCTTATAAAGCCCACTAGGCGAGATCCACGTCCATTTTTTCTGCGGTTTTTTTTTATAAAAGCTATTCAGAATGCTTAATTTGTTTTCAGTTGCAAAGTTTACTAATCTTGTGCCGTTTTTACTTCTGAAGCCAAATCCATATCTTCCTATGATGTATTCTTCTCCATTTTTCTGTGTTCCTATCTGACCATTGAAGTCGCCCATGACAATTTTATTTTTGTGAGCGCTTTCCATAGTACTTTGAAGATCATTATAGAAGTTTTCTATTTTTATTACATCTTCCTTTTTGTCCGATTCAGTTGGAGAATATGCCTGAATAATCGACCATTCTTCATTTTTTCCTTTTACAGATAGTTTGATATTAAGGATTGCAATACGTTCTGAGATTCCTCTGAGCTCTTCTATATTGTCTGCAAGATTTTTCCTGACCATGAATCCAACTCCATATAGTCCAGGCGTCTCGCCTATATAGTGCAATATGTAGTTTCCTCGATCTTGTATGCCCTCACCAAACCGTCTCATTTCACTAATCCCAATAATATCCCATTTTATTTCTTTTACTGCCAGTTCAAATTCTTTAAGTTTTTCTGATGTTCTTAGTGATCGACAGTTGATGGTTGCTATGTGAATATGTTTTGCCTTTATTTCTCTTCTCTTTTCCGTATCTATGATATTCATATCTGAGTGGTTTGAGGTATTTTTATCCATCTTTAGAGGGTCTTGGTCATTTTCCCCCACGAGGACCAGTCGGCTTGGGGGAGAGTGTTTTATATTTGTTAATTTGTTTTTTTGGTTCAGTGTTTGTTTTAGTTTCCGTTCGCCGATAACTGATTGCTATTTTTTATCTGTTAGGTAGGTTGTAAGGGAGTTGGACCGATTCCTCATCAAGTCAAATGCATTCGCTCGGTTGTTCCTCGAAAAGGAGGCAGTTTGTTGTTTCTTTGGCTGTACATTAGTTAGCGGAGAAACTGAAAGTTCCCTTTTTCTATTTTCCTTGGCTTTTGTACCTTCCTTGACTATGAGTTTATCGAATTTTAAGTAGGCGATATTCCCTTTGTTTCGTTCTTCTATCAGTTGTGGTAATAATGCCTTCCTCTTTTCTAGAATTTCTTTCGAGAAGTCCTCCGCGACAAATAGTTCCTTAGATTTTTTTCTATTTTTCAAAACTTCGTTCTTTTTCCATCCACAAGTGAAGGACAAAAGTACAGGTCTCGGTTTGTCGCCTTTGTTTGGTTTTCCAATGCGATAGATTTTGTTTATATCGTAATCCTCTAAGACTAAATTTAATTCCTTTTGGAATTTATTTTTCGCATTTTCTATAAGTTCTCTTGTAGATATTTCCCCTTCTTTCAAACCATATAATATAATGTTGTTGCCTTTCTTGTCTCTTTCTAAAAACTCTATCTTCTTTTCCAAGTTTTCAACTTTAAATATTAACTTTTTGTTTTCCTCTAAGACGAGTTTTAGTTTTTCGTCTATTCTATCCATTATTGTATTGGATATAGAAACGGCTTGGTTCTGCATTTCGATTTTCATTTTTTCAAAAAGAAGTTGGAATTGTTCATCCATTTTTCTGCGTATGATAGAACGTAATTTAGTAGTAATTGGTAGGGATTAGGATATTCACAATGGCAACACTAAACTTTACTGGTAGCCGTCAATGTCAGTTGTCACGTCACTTTGTTTGACAGATCAATAGTGCCAACATTGTAATCGAATGAATTTCTTGAGATCAAATTCCAACCTCAAAATTACTTCGGTTTTCTTCTCAAAATGATGTGAATTCCAGTATTTAGACCGCGAAGATGACTTCCAACACTCTGTGTCACTTAGTTTAACACTTAGAAACGATGTGATTGTGAAAAATTAGGTTCTTTATATTTAATTTTGTGGTTATTTTCGGAGCAACCATACTATGATGTTTACGAGACCAGCACCGGAAACGGAAAACCGAAAATGTCTTGTAATCTACTGAGATTATCTATCATCTACATCTTAGACATTGTTTTACTTGGGGAATATACTGATATTCCCCAAGTAAAACAATGTCTAAGATGTTTGAAGTATGGTCACATAGCTAAATATTGTAAAAATGCAGAAGTGTGCTCAATATGCACGGAAAACCATAACTTTAAATCGTGCACAGTGGCAATAATCAATGCCAAATGCGTAAACTGTGGTGGGAACCACGTTGCCATCTCATCTCAATGTCCTATTAAAAAGAAGAAAGTAGAAGAAAATAAAATAAAGTCTAAAACTGTTACCTATGCAAATATATTTGACGAAAAATCTTTTCCACAACTTACGAACAGACATATAGAAACTCAATTACAAAACTTAACTAAGTCCGAAATTTTCATGAATCTTTTAACCAAATCAATTCTTAAAGTAATTAATGACCAAAAAAATGATATACCAATTAACACTGGTTCCATACGTAACATCCTGCTTGAAACTTTCAGTCAAAAAACCTTATTTCCTTCTTAATGGATCATTTGAATATATTACAATGGAACTCACAAAGTATCCTTTGCAATAGATTATATTTAATACATTTCTTATACGAGCAAGATATTCATTTAGCAATTATATGTGAAACTTGGCTTCGTCCAGAAACCGTTTTCAAAATTAAAGGTTTTAACGTTGTTAGACATGATTCAGGCAATAAGCACAATGGAGTGGCCATTTTAATCAAAGATACTATTCAGTACAAGCATTTGCCAACTTTTTCAGACAATGGTCTCCAAAACATAGGTGTGACAATTTTTCTTAATAATAAAGAATTAAGTTTAATTAGTCCTACTTATAGTTATCCCAGATTCGATAAAACTAAATTAGATAATCTCATAAAATCTATTCCACATCCTTTTATTTTGGCCGGTGATTTCAATGCTCACAATACATCTTGGGGTTGTAATTCAACATCACGTCGTGGTAGAGACATTTTAGATGTCATCAATGATAATTGTCTAGTTCTGTTGAATGATGCTACTTAGCTTACTACAGGCAGGTTACTACTGTTGGATATTCATCATGGCGTCCAAATGCATTAGACCTTACAATAGTTTCTCCAGAACTTGCCATGTCTTGTGAATGGTCTGTACATAACGATCCTCTCGGCAGCTATCATCTTTCAGTAATAATTAAATTCCATTTAACAACTGCAGCTGATATCCACAACACACTTCACACAACTCTTCCTGTTTATCCAAATTACAAATGTGTCGATTCGAATTCTTATAAAAATCGTGTAGATGTTGGTCTTCAAAAAATAAATTTCAGCCAATATTCATCTTTAGAAAGTTACGATATATTCTGTAAATTATTGGTCGATTCAGCTCAGGCTTGTAGTGGCGTTTCTCGAAGTAAACAAAATATATCATCTCGTAAAGGTCCTATTCCACGACCTAGACTACCTTGGTGGAATTTGAAATGCTTTGATGCTGTTGTAAAATCTAAAGAGGCATATGTGAAGTTTAAAAATTGTCCATCACAAGAAAATTATATAAACTTTAAAAAACAACAAGCTTTTAAAAAACTTACATTAAAAATAGAAAAACATAACAGTTGGGTCCGTCTTTGTGAATCATTCAATCGCTCAACACCATTGTCTTTGATCTGGAAACATATGAGGAAATTTGGTAAAATTTATAATTCAAAAGGAGAGCAAGATGGTTGGGTTTTGGAGTTTCTTGAAAAATACAGTTGTGTTTATCAAAATCAGCTACAAATTGAAAACGTTTTGTCAATTAATAACAACAGTTTTTTTATGTGATTCTTTATTTATTTTACTCTCCAAGAGTTGAAATCTGCAATCGCTTCTCGTAAAGATACAGCATTCGGTTTTGATGGTATTCCATACATTTTGTTTAAAAATCTCAGTGATTCTGCTGTGAGAAAAATATCTGTCATTCATAGGTTAGGTTAGGTTTTTTTTTTTTTTTTTTTTTTTTTTTTTTTTTTTTTTTTTTTTTTTTTTTTTTTTTTTTTTTCTGCCTTTCCCCGTTCGTAGGATCAACGGGATCTTGTTGGTCTAAATTTTCTCATTCATATCAGTTCTCGCATTTATGCCTCTCGCACTTTCACGCTTCATACTACACTTTCATTCATCACCTTTTATTCTTCTTCGGGAAATTACTCCCGCTAATTTATACTACTTGTACCTTTATTTCTTAATTTTATCAGGGGAATTAATTTTTTCAGAGTTCTTACTTTTATTCCAAAAAAAACAGTTTTGTTATTTAAACTATAGCCTTTTGGGATCTTTACATAACCTTACATTACTAATTGCTTTGTACAGTGTTCTCTTAAATTCTAACATTTTGTATTTTCTTATTCTATGCTTAGTGTCTATTTACATTTATATTCTTATTTCTATACATTGTTATACTTTGTTATTTGTATTTTTGTTCTTATATCTATGTTACAATAATATGTTTATCTGTGGACACTGTTATTAGCCAGCAGTTATTAGTGCATTTTACTATAGTCTTGTAACCCAGTTGCTCATATTTTCCTACTCACTTATTTCTTTTTTTACTTAATTATTAGCTACTTAATTTATGACAATAATATATAAATATACATATTATATCTATATTTATTGACTTTCTTTTACTTTTTCTATATTTTATCCTATTTTCAGTTGTTTGTTGGGGCACGATTTTTGAGTTTGTGTGTGTGTCTGAGTGTGTGTTATTGATATAATCATATATATTCACTATATATTCAGTATATCTGTATTTATTTGTTTTTTGTTGTTCGGTTTCCATCGCTTTGTCTGTTTCACCGTTGCGCTCCTGTTTTTTGTACTCCCGGTTTGTGTTTGTGCATGTCATGTTAGTGTGTGTTTGTGTATGTTTATGTGTGTTTGTGTGTATTGCTGTGTGCGTTACGTACCCGTCTTGGTGTGAGTTAGTAATATGCTGTGTTAGCGCGGGCCAGATAGTCCCATTTTTGTCGAACTGGGCACTCTGCGCTGAAGGCGTTGTGGTCTGTTTTCTGCAGCTTTGAGTGCGAGCAGTTGCAGCACTGCGGTTCGTTTCCCGCGATATAGTCTGCGCATTTTTCACGCAGATGGGGTCCGCCGCAGTGGCTGCATCTGTCCGCACTTTCAGTACAAAATTTTCGGCCGTGACCAAAAGCCAAACATTTCGTGCATTGGATGAGCGGGGACTGGTCCTCCACCCTGATCCTCTGCAGGTCAAGGTAAAGAGCTCCAGCCCCCGTCATCCTCTGCCATACTATTGGTCTGACCTGGACCACAACATGCGCTGTTTTTGGGTTCTTCGTCCTTTTCTTATACTTTACTGTAATTTCTCTGTCTATTTGCTCGAGCCCTGCAAAGATATCATAGTTTTGCGAGTGTAGCGCCTTGACCATCTCGTCGTCCTCACTATCCAAAAAGACGTCCTTAAGGACGACGAGAGGGTTTTTATTTTGCATTCGCGCTACTACTAACCCTTCCCCTTTGCTTTCGATTCTGGTCTTAACTTTTTCGAGGTCGGCTTCCGTGTCGCATCCTAAAATTACCGTCTGGTTTTTCGCCTTTCTCACCTTATTAATTTTTAAACCTGTTGTCCTGGCGTCAACTGCCTTCTTCACTCTTTCTAGCACCTCTTCGGCAGTTTCTAGGTTTCCTTCAAGAGTGACTGCCACAGAGTGAAGTGCCGGCCTGTGCCTTGACCTAGTGGCGGCTACGCTGGCATATGACCTGGAGATGGGTCTTTGCTCGCATGTGACCACACCTTTGGCGACTTCGTCAATAAGAGTTTTTGCTGACGCGACATCACCGGCAATACCATCGATCCTATCGCCGAGGGTATTCTGGGAGCAGACCATGACTTTGACGCTCTCGGCGGTTTTGTCAATAGTCTCCCCAACCTCGTCGACTCTGTCGATGATCTTGTCGATGATGTCAGCGCCGCCGTCGTCGCGGAGAACATTTTGTTCTTCGAAGGATGCGGTCATTTTGACTTCCAGGTCATTTAGTCGTGCCTGCAGGTTTGTCTCCACTTGGCCCAGGCGTTCCAGGATGTGATATCCGTATTCTGAAGTTGTAGCAGAGGGCGACCGTGGTTTTGTCGCCGCTTCCGAGCACGTCAACCGCTTGCTGAGTTCGTAGAGGACGCGCTGGCCCCTGTCCGACCGAACCTCCAGGAAGTTCTTAATGTCCCTCCTCATTTGAGGGTATTCACTAACCTTTGAGGGAATATCCTCAAAGGTTTTCATTAATTCCTGGAGGAGTTGGTCGCTCGGCATTGCAGCGTAGTTGTCTTGCTGCTTCTTATAGGTCTCCATATTGTCCAGGGACCTTCTGCTTCGTTCAGGTCTGCGAATGAAGGTTCTGGCAGCGTCCTTTACTGCGCTAGGTGCGGCAGAGGGGCTAGGGGTGACGGGTTTAGTCGCGGCGCCAGACGTCGTTGGAGTGCGATACATTCTGTGTAGTCTTGTTTGTGTTGGTGGTGGCGTGTGTATGTTGTGTCTGCTTGTGTGTATTGCGAGTGTGTAGTGTTTTGTGCGTAGGCTATGCGAGAAGAACAGGGAAAATTGTCGATATCCGTCTAACCCTGTATATGGGGGTCAGCGTCAAAATAAAACGAAAAATTGTATGTATAAAATAATAAAATAATTAACTTAAGTCTAAGTTTTAGGTAGATTTATAGGTCTAACTAAATCTGTTTTGCAACTATAATGGTCCTCTGCCCATTATATACGGTCTAATGTCACAGGAAATTAAAAATATAAGATAAAAAAAAAAAAAAACTTTTTGTTGAAGCGGGGGTGAGGGGGTGTCAAAACTAGGGGAGGGGGTTCCCCGTATAGGACTTTAATCGTGGTGTCTACGACACCACGAAGGTCAAATTTACTGTTCGTTTTTCGCTATCTCCCTTAGTTTCCGAGCTATCGGGTTTTCTAGGTATAGAAAACCACTGGATTTTCTGAGTTTTAGGCCTAGTTTATTGATATTCAGGTAGTGTTTTTTGAAAATTTAAAAACATGGAGAGTGGTTTTGGATCACGTCCTGCCCATTTCTAATGACAGAATTTAAAAATATTCATTATTCAAAAAGTCGATTTTCGATTCGCGATCTCAATGCCGACTTTGTTGTGCGGTTTTTACGGCATATAAACAAAAACGTTATTGAGTATCGCGAATCGACTTTCGCTCCTAAAATTATAATTTATACACTATTTTATTCACTATGGCCTAGACTATCTTATGAACTAATTTGCGTCTGCGCGTAATTATAATTTGACCCTATTTTAAGGGTTTACTTCAGTGCCACCTTTCCGCCGTGACCGCAAATGTTATTGTTTTTATAAAAATACTAAATTAACTTGAAAACTAATTAATGCTTTTTGTCAAGAACCTACTTTACCACAATTGTAACAAAATAATTTCGAATTAGAGTTAGGAAGGGGGTAGAATATAGTATAAATTAAAACTTATTTTTATGCACAATTTTGAAGTATCAGTTTCAGAAAAACTACCTGGCCAAAAAATCTAAAAATTTGGGAAAGTGAAGTTTAAATGAGATATTATATAAAACAATTTTAAAATGGGGGGGTAAAAGATCTATTTTTGGCGGAAAACGACACTAAACATTTACAAATTTTTTCCGACCTTTGAGGAGCTGCAGCTTCGTCCAGGATGATCCGATCTTCCAGATGTTGATGTCAGACGACTCGCCTCATTGAGACGCGTCTTTTGATGTGTCACACACCTGTCAAGCTGTGCTGGAAGCTGAAGTCGGTGCCACGTGGTTTTCGGAAAAACGTGATTAAGTCGGCAGTTTTCCACCGGAAAAATCCAGAGTGCAGTCCAGGTGGTAGCATCCGTCGAGACGAGTGTATATACCCCAAAAAAGTGGGGTGTTGTCGCTCTGGAATTTGCAGCGTATGCCGAAAACACTAATAACAAACGGTTTTTTAATCACAACTTTCTCGTGCCTTCGCCGAATTTCACGCGGTTTTCACAATTGTATTCTCCTCGTTGAGACGCGTACGGAGACACCAAACACTTGTATATTATCACTAAAAATCCTTTTTCTGAGAATTTAATAGACGGAGCGTGCAAAAAACGTGGCGCTCGCGGTCGTGGCTGCCAGCAGACTGGTTAGGTTAGGTTAGGTTAGGTTAGGTTAGGTTAGGTTAGGTTAGGTTAGGTTAGGTTCCCGGGACCTGGGCGGGCCCCCCGGCGCGCACTTTGCGTGGCCGGGGGCTCCGTCTGTGGGGGAGTTGTGCTGAACTTCCACCGGGCGCGTCCGTAGGTGGCGGATAACGGGATCCTCTGGGCGACATTCCCAGAGGTATCGTCCGATCTTTTTCGTTGCAAGGATTCTTAGGCGTAGGTTCTAGGCTTAGGATTAGACTTAGGTGTAGGATAGCTTAGTTAGGCTTTGCAACGAAAGAGATCGGATGACGCGGACCAAACCAGCACTAGGGGGAGCGGGAGAACTGCGCCCTCCTTCTGGAGAACGCAGCTTCCGCCGGCAGCGGACTGCCGGCGTGCCGTGAGCGGTGGCACTCTGTGCCCTGTTGTCGTAGGAGTGAGCCAGCGTTGCATTTATGCGACTGCTGGCCGCTGGTTGCCATGTCCCCGGCTTCGGCTACAGGGGCACGCCCTCCTGAGGGGGGTACCGGTATACCGGCGTGGCTTCGTGGATTATTGTTCACTCGAGCGTCGGGCGGTGGTCTGTCGTGCTGCTCGTTGCACTTGATGGACTGCCGGCCAACCCGTAATCCTCACCGTGTGGGGGACGGGGGCCGCTGCCGCGAGGTACGGGGCCGCGAGGACGTAAACCTCTATAAAAAATACCCCAATCTTAAGCTCTGGCGCCCGGCGATGGGATGCATGGCTGGTGGGAGACCAGTCGTGAGGGCGTCCCAGGGGACCGCACCCCTGGTTAATAAAAACAGGAAAACCAAAAATGAAATGATCAGTTATGAAGATAATCTACCCCAGGAGGGTACCTCCCGCTCTGCGGGGGGAGAATCCCTCCGTGCGGTCGAGAGATCGGCCGCACGCTGCCCCACCGTTTCTGGGGGGGGCAATAACTGCTCTAAGGGGTCCGACAAGGACGGCGGTAGTGTGTCCGTGAAGGACGGAGGAAACGATGTAAGTAGAGGAGGGTCCGTGAAGGACATTGAAGTGATTAGTATCCTGTCAGACGACGGCATGGCCACTGCCAGCTCAACCCGTTCGTCCCCGACCAGGAACAGAAGAAAAAGGAACAAAGCATACAGTCCGGACAGAACTGGGAGCAGTTCAGGTGAAGATACGGTGCGCTCGCCCAACAGAGCCACAACATCCAAGACATCGTCCAAAAGGGGTCGAGGAAGACCGTCCACAATAGGGCAATACGTTGGCCTCACGGCCGCCAAGGAGGCGCACCTGAAGGCCCAACGCGAGGAGATGGCGCTGCTCGCCGAAAAGGAGATTATGGAGAGCGTCCGGAACCTCAGGGTGAAGGAGAACTCCGTCGCGGGCAGTACCGGGGAATCCAGACCCGATCCTGAAAATAGACTGGAGGAGACCGCAAAATTGGCCGTCACTATTGCGGCAAAGTCAGGAAACCTGAAGGGCACATACGTACGTGCCCTGAAGGAGATGGCTTTCGCCATTCGGGAGGCCAAGGAAGAGATGGCAGCGAGGACTACCGACGGTGAAAATAAGAGGCTGCAGGAGCTCTGCAGGAGGCAGGAGGCGGAGATCCTGCACATGAAGAAGGCGATCGCCGACATGAGGTCGGAGATGGCGCGCCTGGCCCATGCAGTGGGATCACCGGCAGCCATACCCGCCCCCGCCCCGATCCAACGGAGCGACGATGAGGAGGAGCGGCGCCTCCAGCGCATCATGCGTGCCGTCGGAACGATGCTAGACGCGCGCCTCGCAGTGATGGAAGCACGGCTGCCGCCGGAGCCAAGGCTGAGGCCACCGCTGGCCGCAGACCACAGGAGGAGCCGCGCTCAGGAAAAGACGCCGACACCACCAACGGCAGCAGAATCAATGCCGACGCCTGAACCAACAGCTGCGGTCGCGACCGCGGCACCCAACGGTGGCGGCCCACAGAAAAAGAAGGCGCCGAAAAACAGGCAGCAGCCGGTTCCCACAGAACCACGGACATTCCCCCCTGCCCCAGCTGCTCTGACGGAAGCGTGGACGACGGTAGCCCGAAGAGGCGCCAAGCCGAGGATGGCAACGGCGACTGGCACCGTGCCCGCTCCACCGCCCCTGAAGGAAAAGAAGAAGAGACTCCGGCCACCGCGCTCGCAGGCGGTTATTGTCAAGCTGCAGCCGGAGGCCATCGAACGCGGAGTCACCTATCGGTCAGTCCTCGCTGAAGCCAGGGCTAAAATCGATCCGGCAGAGCTGGGGATCCCTATCCAGCGGATACGCTCGGCGGTGACGGGAGCAAAGATATTGGTCGTAGACGGCGCCGACCAGAATGAAAAAGCCGATTTGCTGGCGAATAAATTACGGCAGGTTTTGCCCTCGGACAGCATTGTCGTCTCGAGGCCGACAATAACGGCCGCTGTCAGACTGAGCGGCCTCGACGAATCCATATCCCGGGAGGAACTTGGTGCCGAGGTCGCCAGGATTGGAGAGTGCCCCCCGACACTGTGAAGGTCGGGGAAATAAAAATGGGCCCCGGAGGCACTGGCCAGGTCTTGGTCAGATGCCCCATAGCGGGCATCAAAAGAATATTGGCCGTCGACAAGCTACGGATCGGGTGGAGCGTCCTTCGCGCGCAACTCCTCGAGGCGAGGCGCCTGCAGTGCTACCGTTGCCACGCACTGGGCCACGTGAGTGCCCGTTGCCCATCGTCGGTGGACCGCAGTGGTGAGTGCTACCGCTGCGGCCAGACCGGCCACAAGTCCGCGGGCTGCACGCTCACCCCGCACTGTACGATCTGCGCCGGCACCGGTAGGCCTGCAGCGCACGTCTCCGGGGGCAAGGCTTGCGCCAAGCCCCCGAAACAGAGACGACCGATGATGAGCACCGCCGAAGAGAGTCAGCGGAGTCGGCCCGGTACGGCTACGGCGACACCGATGGACGACGGACGATGACCAGCAGCCCTTTTAATATCCTTCAGGGCAATCTCAATCGCTCCGCCAGGGCTCAGGACCTGCTGATCCAGAGCATGGCGGAGCGATTGACCCATCTAGCGGTCGTCGCCGAGCCCTACCGGGTCCCTTCGGTTCCCGACTGGGCGGGAGATGTTGACGGCCTGGTGGCCGTGGTCCAGCGTCGGTCGGCGGTGGGCGCTCCGCCCGAATTCGACGTCGTGCAGAGGGATCGGGGCTACGTGGCAGTCTTCTGGGCAGGCTTGCTCGTCGTCGGGGTGTACTTCTCCCCCAACCGGCCGCT
Organism: Bombyx mandarina; assembly: GCF_030267445.1. Lineage (NCBI taxonomy): Eukaryota > Metazoa > Arthropoda > Insecta > Lepidoptera > Bombycidae > Bombyx > Bombyx mandarina. The sequence goes on along the minus strand of NC_143224.1, from coordinate 10,377 downwards.
CGCCGAATTCGAGTCCTTTCTAGACGAACTCGGTCAGGTAGTGGGGAGGTCGCGCTCAAGGCGCGCGCTCGTTCTCGGGGACCTCAACGCGAAGTCGTCCGCTTGGGGTTCCCCGGTCACCTGTCCCAGGGGACGGGAGATGGAGGAGTGGTTGGTCGGGAGCGGTCTCGTTGTCCTCAACCGCGGCGCCGAGAACACATGCGTCCGTCGTTCGGGTGGGTCCGTGGTGGATGTGTCGTTCGCGACCCCCGACGTCGCGCGCCGCGTCCGCGCTTGGAAAGTGTTGTCCGACGTGGAGACGCTCTCCGACCACCGCTACATTCGTTTTCGTGTAGCCACGGCCCCGGAGTCTTCGACGGCGACTTTGCCCTTTGATGGTGGCGCGGAGGGTCCGCGCTGGGCCCTGAAGCGCCTCGACGTGGAGCGACTGCAGGAGGCGGCCGTCGTCCAGGCTTGGCGGTTGGACTCTCTGGGCGAGCCGGCGGGCGTGCGCGAGGGTGCGGAGCGGCTGCGCGAGGCGATGTCGCGAGTCTGCGACCACGCCATGCCCCGCGTCCGAGCGTACGCGCCGAGGCGCCAAGTCTATTGGTGGAATGTGGAGATCGCCGGTCTGCGACGCCGGTGCGCCGGCAGTCGACGAAGATACCAGCACCTTCGTCGTCGGAGGCGTCGGGATGAGGAAGAGGAGGACCGGGCGTACGAAGCTTACCGGGTGGACGTGCGCGCCCTGCGCGTCGCGATCGGGGAGGCGAAGGAAGCGGCGTGGAAGGAGCTGCTCGAGACGCTGGACCGTGACCCGTGGGGGCGACCCTATCACATCGCGCGGAGCACCATACGCCCCTGGGCCCCACCCACGACGAGTACCCTTTTTTTTTTTTTTTTTTTTTTTTTCGGGTAGAGGGCCGAACCTCCTACGAGGTCCCCGCGCAAATGGGGCGCGCGGGGTATGTGAGACTCAACGATCTGCATGGTGTTGTGAGCAGACCGCGGGCCCAAGGATTTTAGAGCCCACCCACTAAACGACTCCCCTGCACTCTTACACCCGACGTCCGATCCCCTCCGAGGTCAGAACCCGGATGAGGTAGGGGGGCTACCGCGGTCAACACTACAACCAGACGGCGCGGCTCACCCCAAGGACGCCCAGCCGACGGAGCCTTCGAGGCGAATCGAAGGCTCTGAAACGTCGGCCGTCTCGGTACGGCAGCCCGTCGGGCCGCCCAGACGGTGCCGCTGGTGTCCCGGAATACCCCGCTGGACCAGAACCAGCCTGCCGGGTCGGGACGCGATACACCGTCGACCGGTCGCTCTATTCACTCCACGGCAGCGCGCTAGAGTGCTGGTAGCGCGCCGCGCGGCCTCACCCCCTCAGGTCGCCCCTTGACCTTCACCGGGGGGAGGCCGCCACCTACAGGGGCCGGGACGTACGGGCGTATTCCCGCCTCCGGCCCCCGGCTCGACGGCGACGGATCGGTACGGAAAGGGAAGAGCTCTCCCTCTCTCGCTCCGCCGCCTCCTTCTGCGATATGGTGGACTCGCAGAAGTCGAGCATCGCCTTCCAGGACGCGTCGCTGCCGAGCATCGTAGCCACGACGCGCGGCAGCGAGAGGTCCTCACCTATGACCGCGACGAGGGCGGCGCGTTGCTCGTCGAATCCAGAGCAACGCGCCAATGTATGTTCCGCTGTGTCTTCCTCGTCGCGGTCCGCGCAGTGGTGGCACTGCGCCGTCGGTTCCCTTCCGGCTATTTTGAAAAGGTACCGGCCAAAACAACCATGGCCGGTCAACATTTGCGTCAGCCGGAAGGTGAGGCATCCGCGGTCGCGGCCCACCCAGTCCGCGAGAACCGGGCGGACCGCCTCGACGGTACGGAGGCCGGCCGACGGGTCCGCCAAGCGGCGAGACCACGCCTCCAGCACGGACCGCCGAGATTGGAGCCTCCGCGCTCGAACTACACCTTCGCCGGGGCGCCCTTCCCCCCTAGAGCGGAGGTCGCTACGCCACCTGTAATCGGCAGCGAGCGCCTCCGCCTCCAGGTCCCAGGGTGGCGCCCCGGCGAGCAAGCACGCCGCCTCGAAGGAGACGGTGCGGTATCCTCGGATCGCCCTGACCGCGATCGCACGCTGCGGACGTCGCAGAGCCGCGACGTTCTTGCGGGTCAGGGCGCGGCACCATACGGGAGCCCCGTATAGTGCCATCGACCGCACCACCCCCATGTAGAGGCGGCGCGCCACCTGACGACGAGTACCCTGCCGCCTGACATGGTGCGGCATGTGGTCGGGGGACTGTTCCCGAGCGCACCCGAGATTCCCTTTGTTCCCCCAGTCATGTCGTCAGCACGAGACGGGGCTCGGGCCGAAGAAGAGGACGACGTGTCGCCAGCGGAATTTGATGCGGCCGTCGAAAAAATGAAACTAAAAAGAACGGCGCCAGGTCCCGATGGAATTCCAAATCGGGCCTGGGCGCTGGCATTGAAGATGGAAGGTGGCCTGGGACCTGTCCTCCGAGGGCTGTTTAGCAGGTGCCTCCGAGAGGGTAGGTTCCCGGCAATATGGAAAAAAGGTAGGTTGGTCTTGATTCCGAAGGAGGGGCGCCCCAGGGATCAACCCTCGGGGTATCGCCCGATCGTCGTCCTGGACGAGGCCGGCAAGCTCTTGGAGCGCGTCGTCGCCAGTCGCCTCGTTCAGCACTTGGAAAATGTAGGTCCAAACTTGGCGGACTGCCAATACGGTTTCCGGAGGGGTCGCTCGACCTTGGACGCGGTCCAGCGCGTCCGCGACCTCTCCGACCAGGCGTGCTCCCGGGGAGGCGTGTTGTTGGCGGTGTCTATAGACATATCCAACGCCTTCAATACGATCCCCTGGAGCACGATCTTGGAGTCGTTAAGGTTTCACCGCGTCCCCACCGGTCTCTGGAACCTGATCGAGGATTACCTCGCAGGGCGGGCTGTGGTCTTTCCCGAACGGAGGGGGTGGGGACAGAAGGCGGTCTCGTGTGGTGTCCCGCAGGGGTCGGTTCTGGGTCCGCTCCTGTGGGACGTCGGGTTTGACTGGGTCCTCCGCGGGGCTAACCTGCGTGGTGTGCAGGTCATCTGCTACGCCGACGACACGCTGGTGACGGCCCACGGAGACGACTACCGTTCGGCGTCGATTCTGGCTGCGGCTGCGGTGGCAACAGTCGTAGCCAGAATAAGGAAGCTCGGCCTGGAGGTCGCCCTGCATAAGTCCGAGGCCGTGTGTTTTCACCCGGCTCGGAAGGGGCCTCCTCCCGGCGCGAGCATAACCATCGGAGGGACTGCGATCGCTGTCCGGCCTCACATAAAATACTTGGGGCTCGTACGTCGGGCACCGGGCGCGGGGGCACCTGATGCTCGACACGATAGTCCAGTTGTGGTGGTGAGGGTATAGGGCGCTGTGGCTCCGGTGCCTACCTCACGAAGAAGTTGCGGTCAGCAATGGCCGACGTTGATCCCGCCGTTCGTCAGGCTGGGAGCCGGTGTGGGGGGCCTGCGGGGCGCGTTTCCCTGCGGTATCGTAGGTTCCCCCTATGCCGGAAAGAAAGGAGCTCGTTGGGTTTTAGTCGGTAGTCGTTAAGCTGGGCGGGTTCGGCGCGAGCTGAACTTAGCCCAGCGCGCCTTTCTCAAGGCGTAGTCTCCGTGGACTAATTGGTCGAGGGCGCGGACCTCGGTTCGCGACTTCTTCCTGTTTCTTCCACCGGAGGCGCGGAGTCCGACATAACCCGGTCCGACCCCCGTCGGCCGGGTATCCGTAAAGACTGGGATTCCCCATCGATACCAAAAAAAAAAAAAAAAAAAGGTTAGGTTTTTCCCGAGGGACCTGGGCGGGCCCCCCGGCGCGCACTCTGCGTGGCCGGGGGCTCCGTCTGTGGGGGAGTTTTGCTGGACTTCCACCGGGCGCGTCCGTAGGTGGCGGATAACGGGATCCTCTGGGAACAGTCCCACTCCCAGGGGTATCGTCCGATCTTTTTCGTTGCAAGGATTCTTAGGTGTTAGGGAGGTAGGTTAGGTGTAGGTGTAGGATAGCCTAGTTAGGCTTTGCAACGAAAGAGATCGGATGACGCGGACCAAAACCAGCAGGGGGAGTTGCGGGCTCTCCACGCCCTTCACTCGCTGAAGGGTGTTCCTCCTGGAGACGCTCGGGCTCCCTCTCTTGTCCCCTTTCTTCCCCCTTTTTGTTTTCTTCGGGTCACGTCCGACCCGTTTCGGACGTAACCCATGGGAGATGGTGGGCCACTTTTGGCCTGCCTTTCGATGGAGAAGTGAGCCGGCGTTGCTTACGCATCTTCCGGCCGCTGGTCGCCATGTCCCCGGCTTCGGCTACAGGGGCACGCCCTCCAGAGGGGGGTACCGGTATACCGGCGTGGCTTCGTGGTTGTTGCTCTTTTGAGCGTCGGGCGGTGGTCTGTCGTGTTGCTCGTTGCACTCGGCGGGCCGCCGGCCAACCCGTAATCCTCACCGCGTGGGGGACGGGGGCCGCTGCCGCGAGGCACGGGGCCGCGAGGACGTAAACCTCTTTAAAAAATGCCCCAATCCTAAGCTCTGGTGCCCGGCGATGGGATGAATGGCTGGAGGGAGTCCAGTCCCGAGGGTACCAACCAGACCCCAGGGGACCGACCCCTGGTTAAACAAAAAGGAAATATGACACAATGGCACATGTACAAAAGTTATTACCCCAGGAGGGTACCTCCCGCTCTGCGGGGGGAGAATCCCTCCGTGCGGTCGAGCGATCGGCCGCACGCTGCCCCACCGTTTCTGGGGGGGGCAAACATTGCCACGACGAAGGGGGCGACAACACGGGTCGCGTAAGGGACAGAGTCCCAACCGTAGTCATAGAGCGCTGCGAGAGCTTAATCTCGCTGTACTCGGCGCGGAGCTCCGCAAGGGGCGACGCGTCTAGTGGGCGGGAGACGCCAGCGCTGTTTGCCGATTGCGATCGGCAGCGGACTCGGCGGAAGCGGAAGTCGGCTCGTCGGCCGGCGTCCTCCGCTCCGTCCGATTCATCGGAAGGAGAGCCTGCCAGCGCCAAGTACATGGCGTTGGCGGAAGGGCCGGCGGCTGCTGCGGCGCCGCCCGCCACTGATTTTGAGAAGCCGTCGTCTTGCGGACTGGACGCTGCCTCCTCGGCGCAGTTCAGGGCCGCCTGCCGTGAGGCGAAAAATAACAATAAAAATAGGAAAATAGAAGAGGTCGAGCGCTTACAGCGATCCCTGACGGAGGTGGGTCCCTCTGACCCCCTCCGAGCTTGTAAAATAGTCGGGAAGATAGTCGCGACCATTGCGGCTAAATCCACTGGAGGCCTCAAGGGCTCAGAAGTGTCGGCCATGAAATCGGCGGCCGCCACACTCGAGGAACGGCTGCAGGATGTTGTGGACCGCACCACAACAACGGAGACGGCAGGCCTGCGGCAGGAAATAGCCCTGCAGCACGCCCGCCTTGAGCAACTGGCGGAGGAAAATGGAAGACTTCGGGCGGAGAACGGACAGTTCCGCGTCGACATGGCCGAGATGAGGACCATGGTGGCTGACCTTATAGAGCGGCAACGCAGTTCGGCCCCTGTCCCTCCTCCGCCCGAAGCGGAAGGCCTCACTGAGGTCGAGGAGCTGAGGCGGCAGCTCCTTATACAGGAGGCAAGGAGCTCGACCGTTGAGCGCGCAAGACCGCCCCTCGCTCATGAGGTGAAAAACGGAGCTCCTACACCGGCACCCCGCAGGACTGTGGCCGCTAGAACGTATAGCGGTCCTAAAAAGGGCGCGACACCCGCGGCACGTCCGGCCGCTTCGGGGACCCAAAAAGATACGGGGGCACCAAAACCCGCCCCCGCAGGAGCACAAGTCACCGGCCAGCGTGAGACGCAGAAGACTGCTCCTGCCCCGTCCCAGCCTGCGAAGGCGGGGCCCGGCAGGAGCCGGACCAAGAAGAAGGGGCGGACCAATGCAGCCAAACCGGCCCCGACCCCCAGCCCCGCCCACTGCCCCCCGCCCCGGCCAACATGAATGAGGCCTGGACGACGGTGGTGCGGCGAGGGCCTAAAAAGGTAGCGGCGCCTGCCGCGCCGCGCCCCAAGCCCGCCCCTGCGGCCACTGCTCCCCGCCAAGAGGGTCGAGCGGAGCCGAGGGGCCGACCTGGACGAAGGAGGCCGCGCGCCCCGCGGTCGGCTGCAGTAGTCGTGGAGCTGCTGCCGGCCGCTAAAGAACGGGGCATCACCTACCACGAGGTGATGACCCAGGCGCGCGGCGGCGTGAATGTGGACGCCCTCGGCGTGGAGGGGGCATCAAGGTCCGGCAGACGGCCAACGGGGCTCGTCTTATAGAGTGCCCCGGCCCCAACACAAACGCCGCGGCCGAAAAATTGGCGGCCCGGCTGAGGGAGATCCTGCCGGACCCCGAGGTGGTGCGCATCGCGCGGCCCGTGAAGATGGGGGAAGTAAAAATCACGGGCCTCGACGAGTGCGCCACGAAAGAGGAGGTCGCCGCGGCCATCGCGTCGCAGGGCAACTGCGCCCTCGCCGACGTCAAAGTCGGGGAGCTCCGGGCGACGTACTCCGGAACCCGGACGGCGTGGGCGCGTTGCCCGGTAATAACGGCGAACCTCCTGGCCACCCCTCCACAGGGTCGGCCTTCGGACAGCCCTGGATGGCTGCGCGTGGGCTGGGTAGTGGCCCACGTGCAACTGCAGGAGAGCAGGCCGTGGCGCTGTCTTCGGTGCTTCGGCACCGGCCACGGCCTCGCCAAGTGCCCCTCGACCGTGGACCGCAGCGGCTTGTGTTTCCGCTGCGGCCAACCGGGGCACAAGGCAGCCTCCTGCACCACAGCCGCGCCGCACTGCGTCTTGTGCGACGCGGCCAAAAGGAAGGCCGACCACCGGGCCGGGGGCCCGGCGTGTAAATCCGCCCCCTCCTCTACAAAAACGAGGAGGGGCGGAAAGAAAAAGAAGCCGGCTGCAAAAAGGGCAGCCGGTGAGTCAGCTCCCGCCGCGGCACCAGAGCAGCCGCAAGGCGGGACAGACGAGGGAGCGATGGACGTAGCCCCGTAATGGGTTGCGTCCACCGCTTCCTCCAGTGCAACTTGAACCACTCCGCCAGGGCACAGGATCTCCTCGTCCACACCATGGCGGAGTGGTCAATCGACGTCGCTGTCGCCGCGGAGCCGTACTTCGTCCCCACCGACCAGGACTGCTGGATAGGGGACGTCGACGGCTCCGTGGCCATTGTGTTGAGACAGTCCGCGGCGTTACCCCCCTTGGAAATGGTGGCCAGGGGACCCGGGTACGTCGCGGCTAGGATCGACGGGACCGTCGTGATCGGGGCGTACTTTTCTCCGAACAGGAGCCTCGCCGAGTTCGAGCGGTTTCTGGGCGGGCTCGAGGCGCTTTTACACCGCCTCGGGTCCCGCCCTGTCATCGTCGCGGGGGACTTCAATGCCAAGTGCACGGCTTGGGGTTCCCCCCGCACGGATGCGCGAGGCGAGGCCCTTTCGGAGTGGGCGATCGCGACCGGCCTCTGTCTCCTAAACAGAGGCACGGTCGCGACTTGCGTGCGGTGGAACGGGGAATCTCACGTGGACATGACGTTCGCGTCCCCGTCCGCCGTGCGCCGCACCCGCGGCTGGCGCGTACTAGAGGGGGCGGAGACGCTCTCGGACCACAGATACGTCCGATTCGAGCTCTCCGCCTCCTCCTTGTCATCGTCGTCAGCCGCGGGCGCCCGCGGCGAGGAGGAGCTCCCGCAAGGTGCACCCCGTTCGTTCCCCAGGTGGGCCTTGAAACGGATGAACAAGGAGTTGCTGATGGAGGCGGCCGCTGTTGCTGCGTGGGCGCCAAAACCCGCGCGGCTCGCGGACGTGGATGCGGAGGTCGACTGGTTCCGGGGCACCATGGCAAACATTTGTGATGCCGCCATGCCCCGGGTCGGCCCCCGAGCACCACGTGGGGGTGCGTTCTGGTGGTCGCCCGAGATCGCAAGACTCCGCGAGGAGTGCGTGAGGGCGCGCCGCCGGAGCGCACGCCACCGCCGCCGCCGTCGTCGCGACGCTACGTTCGCGGAGACGGCGGCCCGGCTGCACGCTGACTGTCGTCAAAAACAGACGGCGCTGCAGCTGGCCATCGGCGAGGCCAAGAAGCAGAGCATGAAGACTCTCCTGGAGTCGCTCGACGAAGATCCCTGGGGGCGCCCATACAAGATGGTTCGCAGGAAACTGCAGCCGTGGGCGCTCCCGGTGACCGAGCGGCTCCAGCCTCGGCAGCTGCGGGATATAGTCTCCGCGCTTTTCCCGCCGGCGGCGGGGGAGGACTTTGAGCCCCCCCAGATGGACGCCACGTGGGGCACGCCTCCGCGTCGCCCCAGCGTTCCCGCTGCCGAGGAGCCCCCTCCCCCTATCACGGGGGCGGAGATCCATGCGGCCGTGTCCAAAATGAGGGCGAAGGACGCGGCCCCCGGCCCTGACGGCGTTCACGGCCGGGTCTGGAGCTTGGCCTTCGAGGCCCTAGGGGACCGGCTCGGGGGGCTTTTCGAAGCGTGCCTCGAGTCGGGACGGTTCCCGTCGAAATGGAAGACGGGCAGACTGGTCCTTCTGCGGAAGGACGGGCGCCCCGCGGACTCACCCGCGGGCTATCGCCCCATCGTGTTGCTGGACGAAGCGGGCAAGATGCTCGAGAGGATCGTCGCGGCCCGCATCGTCCGGCACCTGACCGAGACGGGTCCCGATCTTTCGGCGGAGCAGTACGGCTTCAGAGAGGGCCGCTCGACTATCGACGCAATTCTGCGCGTGCGGGCCCTCTCCGACGAAGCCGTATCCCGGGGCGGGGTGGCGATGGCGTTATCCTTAGATGTAAGGAACGCCTTCAACACCCTGCCCTGGTCGGTGATCGCGGGGGCGCTGGAGTATCACGGCGTCCCCGCATACCTCCGCCGACTGATCGGCTCCTACCTCGAGGGCAGGTCGATCCAGTGCATCGGACACGGTGGGGCGATGCTCCGCTTCCCCGTCGAGCGCGGTGTTCCGCAGGGGTCTGTCCTGGGCCCCCTGCTGTGGAACATCGGCTACGACTGGGTCCTGCGGGGCGTCATTCGGGGTCCCCTCCCCGGGCTGAGCGTAATATGTTACGCCGACGACACGTTGGTCGTGGCTCCGGGGAGGGACTACCGGGAGTCTGCCCGTCTGGCGTGCGCAGGCGTGGCACACGTCGTCACTAGGATCCGACGGTTGGGGCTCGAGGTGGCGCTCGACAAAACCCAGGCCCTGATGTTTCACGGGCCGGGACGAGCGCCGCCTCTGGGTGCCCACCTCGTGATCGGAGGCGTCCGCGTCGGGGTCGGGGTGACCGGTCTTCGGTACCTCGGCCTCGAACTGGACGGTCGGTGGAGCTTCCGCGCTCACTTCGAAAAATTGGGCCCTCGGCTGATGGCGACGGCCGGCTCTCTGAGCCGGCTTCTTCCAAACGTCGGGGGTCCCGATCAGGTGGCGCGCCGCCTCTACATGGGGGTGGTGCGGTCGATGGCACTATACGGCGCTCCCGTATGGTGCCACGCCCTGACCCGCGAGAACGTCGCGGCGCTGCGACGTCCGCAGCGCGCGATCGCGGTCAGGGCGATCCGAGGATACCGCACCGTCTCCTTCGAGGCGGCGTGCTTGCTCGCCGGGGCGCCACCCTGGGACCTGGAGGCGGAGGCGCTCGCTGCCGATTACAGGTGGCGTAGCGACCTCCGCTCTAGGGGGGAAGGGCGCCCCGGCGAAGGAGTAGTTCGAGCGCGGAGGCTCCAATCTCGGCGGTCCGTGCTGGAGGCGTGGTCTCGCCGCCTGGCGGACCCGTCGGCCGGCATCCGTACCGTCGAGGCGGTCCGCCCGGTTCTCGCGGACTGGGTGGGCCGCGACCGCGGATGCCTCACCTTCCGGCTGACGCAAATGCTTACCGGCCACGGATGTTTCGGCCGGTACTTGCATAGGATAGCCGGAAGGGAACCGACGGCGCAGTGCCACCACTGCGCGGACCGCGACGAGGAAGACACAGCGGAACACACGCTGGCGCGTTGCTCTGGATTTGACGAGCAGCGCGCCGCCCTCGTCGCGGTCATTGGAGAGGACCTCTCGCTGCCGCGCGTCGTGGCTACGATGCTCGGCAGCGACGCGTCCTGGAAGGCGATGCTCGACTTCTGCGAGTCCACCATCTCGCAGAAGGAGGCGGCGGAGCGAGAGAGGGAGAGCTCTTCCCTTTCCGCACCGATCCGCCGCCGTCGAGCCGGGGGCCGGAGGCGGGAATACGCCCGTACGTCCCGGCCCCTGTAGGTGGCGGCCTCCCCCCGGTGAAGGTCAAGGGGCGACCTGAGGGGGTGAGGCCGCGCGGCGCGCTACCAGCACTCTAGCGCGC